>NC_056743.1:1846794665-1847119665 GCF_019279795.1 Protopterus annectens | reverse complement strand
CTAGACAATGCAGAACTCTAAAATGTTAAAGTGCCAAGTAATATTCTTATCAGCAATATATTTCCAGATTGCTTGAGAACCACTCTTCAGTCAGAATACAAGCCAATTCTAACAGTGTATGCAGGAATTTACAAATAGGGACTATTTTTAAATCAGCAAACCTTGAAACAATCAGATAACACACCACCACAGGAATCCAATTTCAAAACAGATTTGAAAACAGCAAACGATGTCAGCAAATATGTAAAATAATTCAGTCAGGCAAAAATTAAGACAATGTAGAACTTTTTAAAGTTAAAGTGCCAAAAGATATACTTACCAGCAATATATTTCCAGATTGTTTGAGAAAAACTCTTCAGTCAGAACACAATATTCTAATGGTGTATGCAGGAATTTACAAACAGGGACTATTTTTTAAGTTAGCAAGCCTTGAAACAATCAGATAATACAAAAGCTGTTAGACCAGTTATATAAACTTTAATATCACCACAGGAATAGGGGGACTCCATTTTCAGAAAAGATCAGAAAACAGAAAACAATGTCAGCAAATATATAATAATTCACTCAGGCAAAAATTAAGACAATGCAGAACTCTGAAAAGTTAAAGTGCCAAGAAATATACTTATCAGCAATATGTTTCCAGATTGTTTAAGTACTCTTCAGTCAGAACACAAGGAGATTCTAATAGTGATATGCAGGAATTTACAAACAGAGACTATTTTTAAATCAGCAAGCCTTGAAACAATCAGATAACATAAAAGCTGTTAGACCAGTTTTATAAACTTTATCACCACCACAGGAATGGGGAGGATCCAGCTTCAGAATAGATAAAAAAGACAGCAAACAATGTCATCAAATATATAAAATAATTCAGTCAAGCAAAAATTAGGCCAATGCAGAACTCTGACAAGTTAAAATGCCAAGAAATATACTTGTCCCGGTCCACTTCAATAAACACATCACACTGAATGACATTTGATGAGCTTTATTAAACTTCCATACATAGCTTTGATAACCAACATTTATTAGTTACAACTGAACATAGTATAATTGATTTTAATCACAGCATAAACATCCTTATTATGTTAATAATCAGGACAGAGTACCTACTCATCCTCCCCCAGTAAGCGGTGTCCATACCTTTGCTCACTTACTTTACTTATGAAGCAGCATCCAAGACTCCCTTCATATCCCATTTATTGAATTACCCATCCAACCAAATAATTCAGGACAACGTAACCTTACACATCCTGACCCAGTAAGCAGCACCCATACCTCTACTTGCTTACTTTACTTATGAAGCAGTGTCCCCAACTCACCTCATACACCATTTATTGCATTACCTTCCAACCAGGTAATCAGCGTTCTTACCTCTGCTTGCTTATTTATTTAGCAGGTATCCTCCAGCTGCTCACTTTCCTTTCCAAATCCTTGGAATGAACATCCAACACCAGAGGGGGAAAAGAAGAGGGCAAGCCTATCACTCTTCTCCGCCACTGGACTGACCAGGCTGTTGTCCCTCTCTCTTACCAGACTTTCAACACCCAACCCCCATACCAAAGGGGAAGGGGTGATTCAGTCAACATCATTCGGTGTACCCCTTTTCTATAACCAAACTGGATCCCTGTCAGCAACCATAAAAGCCCTGTCATATGAATACCAAAGCTGTCACTTGACTAACAGTTAAATCAAAGCTCCCTTGCCCAATACTAAAATAATAACCATATCTTTGCATAACCCCTGTTAATTAACTAACATCTTAAGTCATTCCAAAACCAATATTAACTTCGTAATGAGCCCCAGGACCTTACCTGTCCTAGTCAACCCCAAGACATTAAACTCAAAGCCACAGGAAACCACAAAAGGGAAATTGCCTACCATCATCCTAACAGCAGCCCTATCTCCAGTCCAAAACTATCCAGCCAATCCTTCCAACTAACCAATAAAAACATAGCACATAATGACCATCCTAGAATTTGTTGACTGCCATCACACTTTCAAAACTAAATACAGCCTAACATCAACACCTCAAAAAATGTAAACCCTTGACCTCCCTATCCCGACCAATCACCCAACAACCAGTAATGAAAATCCATCCATCTTACCTCTCAACCTACCCCAACCATTTCAAAATTTTAATCTAATAGCAATCCTGTCATGACACCCACTATCCAAATTTATTTATTTATTTAACATTTATTAACTGGGAAAGTCTGACTTGGAATGAAGCCAATTTTCAGTGGAGGTCTGTGGAGAAATGCTCCAGATGCATGTCTTTCTATCATGGGAGGAAACCGGATCACCCGGAGGAAACCCACATGAATGCAGGGAGGGCATGCAAACTCCATACAGAAGGCACCTCAGCCGAGAATTGAACTGGAGAACCTCTTGCTGTGAAGTGACAATGCTATCACTGCACCACTGCACCATCCAAATATAAGTAATAAAACATATAAACGACCATCATGGCATTTTAGCAGCACAAACCACAAACCCAACCCCTGCCATATTAAACAATTGAAAATAAACCCTAATCTTCCCAAAAGACCATAACCCCAAGTCCTTTAAATTATATCCCCCAACTGATCACATATCTCATTTGTCAAGGAGCAGAAATCCCAATCCACTTTCCTATCCATTAGCCGAAGGACATCTCCTTAAAGTACTCTAAAACACACCAAAATGCTAAGCACTGAGCCACTTCCATAGCCTCATGACAACTATTCAAGCAACTGGCCAACATGTGTCCTAAAGATCCCAACTGCTAACTGTCCCTACTCCACTGCTTGTGTTAGACTCCCATTCAAAAGGTTCCTTCCTTTAGCTACCTCCGCATCAAGTAAGTTTGCAAGAATAACCTACATCTACAAGGAAAACAAAAATGATGCTGTACATAAACATTTCTACTTTCAGGGTAAACCCACCCACGGTTTCCCTCATATCCTGCCTACCCTCACATCATGTGTGTAACAAAACACTTCTACCAGTTCTGAACATAATTAAATGTTACCAAGGAAACGCACTCAAAACCTTAACCTGGTATGTGAGAGCAGCAGAACCTACTTGAGCGACCGCTTCATCTCCCAGAAAATGCCACCTTGGAAGTCCAGTTCCTTCAAGCCACTGACTGATGCCCATTCTGCACTTCCTCATCTGTGACCTCATTGTGATCTGCAAAAGAAAAGAAACCTGCAAATCCTCTACACATGCCTAAACCAAAATGTCTTAACCTTAAGCAATTTCAAGGGTCTGTGACACCACAATGAAGCTTAAGGATGGGGAACAATTATAGTCAAAAAATCCCAAATGAAAGGGATTTGCCACTGTGTGAACAACCAAAATCATCCTCATTTTTTTTATTTATATATAATCCACCAGCAGGAATGCCCCACCCTCCCCCAATAATCAGAACTCAAGGAGGCATCATAAAACATCCCCACAAATTAGTCCCACACCATTCAGGAGCAAATAACTGCCTAGCCCAGTGTCAGTCATCAGCCATGCAACTTTAGTATGACCTCAAACAAAATCACCAAATAATGACCTTCATATGATTCTCTGAGCCTTACCTCCCAACTTCCCAGAGCAAGCAATCTAGACAAAGACGTAACTAAACGGGGGCAAAAGCCCAACCCAGAAATAAATTTAAGCATTGCTCTTACAAACTTGAACAGGTTCTATATTAGCATGAAACTCAATTGACAGTCAAGTTTAACCTTTAGTGAGTTGCCGCTAATACCCCAGAAAACCAAAATGAGGTAAAATCCAGACATATGGCCATCTGTATAGTTTAGAGATATGTCCAGACCCTCAGATTGCTTGGAATTCACCACTTCTGCAGGCCATACAGTTACACAGCCATACTAAAAGAGAAGTGCATCAAATCCCAGCCCCCCCATGACTGCTAGTGTCTCCAGTGTATGAGTAAGAAAACCCACTATGCCACTCAGCAGTAAAGTACACAATTGACACCACATGCCCACCACACTTCATGACCTCCCACAGAAACTCCTCTATCAAAAGTAGAAATGATGGTATGTGGTAAACACCAAGACACTCCCCAAATATAGCTCATGTAGACTGAGGCAGTCAATAGTACAACAGGAGAAATAAAAGTGGTACAGAGGTCTGGAAGTGGGGACAATTTTAAATGTTGCTGTTTCAACTTAGAAAGTTTCTAGAGTAACAAGTTTCGCATTAGCATGAATTTGAAGGGTATCAAGTCTGAAACTGAACTGTCTGCCATTATTTTCTAACTGCAATCTTTAATAGTTTGCCCCTATAGCCAGAAAACACAATGTTATGAAAATCAGCCCCAAATTATGAAGCAAAGGTCTGGACATTCTGCAAAATCCTGTACCATTAAGAGGTATGCTGAGAAGGCACCCCACTTGCGACAGCACCGACAACCCATGGTCAACCCACAGTCAACCTCCCCCCCAATGGCAGTGCCTGCACATGAACAACAATGAATGCCTGTTTCCAAGCCCATGAACAACATCCATATTGCTGTACCCATAGTAGACTAGTAATTCTAGTCAAACCAGAGCATGACGAGCAGCAGTACTGGAATGGTACCACTCAGCCCGTAAAAACCTTAAAACTGAACCTACCATCTGCACTGCAACAAAGCACTGATCCTCCAGTGATAACAAGACCAACGGCAGAACCCACTTTCTGAATGAAACCCTTCTTGATTGCCCTAAGCCCACCATGTTATGTAAAATGTTTCAAAACATTCTCATTTCTCATCCGATGAAGACTCTCCTCAAACTACAGAGAGATCCAGGTGACTTAATGTCACCCTCGCTCCATGATGTTCCCCACTTCTCTGACAACAAATGTAACTCACACTTTGAAATACAGTAGTGATATTGTCTTCAGAGCTGGATATTCCTATGGCCTTTAAAAGAAATGCAGCCTGTTGCTACAGCAGTAACCTTATTCACTTGATCCCACTTTAGGTGAAAGATGTCATCATGGTAATCCAGGATGTTTCCATTAAAACATAAACAAATTGCATGGTCCCTGCAGTTCCATTGTCTCACCCCCTTCTAATCTGCATAATAAGCATTGCAAAACACAACACTTTCCTCCCGTAGACTGCAGGACCTTATACCTGGTGCTGTGTCCCCACCCCCCGATCTTCCTCAGTCCTTCTAGCAATAATACCATTCCCCATTTACCTGAGTCTCAATATTCTATGCAGTTCAATTCAAACTTGCTGAGTTTGTTCACCATTAACTGTTTCATCTGTTCAAAATCATAAAATCATTAAACATGTATACCAAATTTAAATTTTTTTTTTTTTTTTTTACATTTTAAACAAACTCATTTACCCTGGTCCCAAATCACGATAAAATCTGGAAATAAATTTTAGAGATTAGTATTAATTTAAGGCTGTTGGTGACCTTATATAAAATTAAAATGGAAGATTGCAATTCCCACCACGTATGCGCAGGCCACCCATCACCTCTGGAGCCCAAAGCCCGTGAAACATACTGGAGGATCTCCCCATCAACCTGACTGCTGAAACCTCCACACAAACCACCGCCATGAAAAGAACATTACTCCAACTGCAAGCCCCCCCCCCCATACAGAGGTGCTTCCTCAGGTCACCAAAATGCAACCCACGAATGTGGCATCCAACTAAAAGCTTGGAATCAGCCAGCCCCATGCTCCTCACTAGACACCCATCACACAAAACATTATAAAGCCCTTTACACTGACAACATTTATAGCATGCAAGAGCACCCTCCTTAACCACCCATCTTGTTCCCCTCAAAAGCTGCTCAGGGTTGGGAGGGTGGCCTAATGGTTAAGGTGTTTGCCTTACAAACACAAAGTGCAGGGTTTGAGTCTCACAAGGGATAATTGGCTAGGCTTAAAATGTCTCACAAGGGCAGTTAGCTTAGTACTAACCTATGAACCTCAAATGTTGCCATTATTACTGATTCCATTCACCAGAAAACCATTAACAATATAACAGACCTTGTCTGAGCTCTTTCCCCATGCTCAGCAAGGACTCTAACACATCTGGGTCAGATAGAGTCTGCCACTTAACTACTTTTAGGGTTTTTTGGAGAATGAGCAAAATACACTGTGATTATGGAATTGAAGACACAGTTTACAGTAGAAAGAATCATGAATAAAAGTTGCGACAGTACATTGCACACAATTTAAAAGCAAAGCATATAAAGTATTAAACCCTGTGAAGTGCACACAAAGTGACAGCTCATGAGCGGGTTCCCAAAACCATGTCCATGCTTCAATAGCCTCATTCACTGCACACCTTATAACTTAGAAGAAAGTTGCTAAAATAATAGAAGTTCTCTTGCCATGCATTATATATATATATATATATATATATATATATATATATATATATATATATATATATATATATATGTATATATATATATGTATATATATATATATATATATATATATATATATATATGTATATATATATATATATATATATATATATATATATATATATATATATATTTTTTTTTTTTTGGTGACATAAATTAGATTAACCCAGTGACTTGCCAGAAAATTGCAATATAATGAAGCAAAATCTGGACTTCCATGAAAATCTAATGGCTAAGCAACAATGCGCATACACAGTGAGCAATGCTAAATGGAAGCCTGCGAAATGCCATAACTTTTACCTATGAGTCGGCGACAAGACAGCATATTAGCCGAGGACAGAACTGCACGGAGTCTAACCAGCAATGATATGCATTAGGAAGAAAGTAGAGACACCAAAGGTTGAATGTAGGAAGTAGAGACACCAAAGGTTGAATGTAGGATGTCACCAGACAACAACCTCAAGTATTATCACGATTGCACTTCCCAACAATGCAGGCCAATCCTAGGCCACATCTTACCCCAGAAAATTTATCTCTGTCACACTACATTAAGCAAGGCACCAAGACAAACACCATGGCCAAAACAAAAATGCAAAACACTAAACCCATTTATTCCTAGGCCTAACCCACACACACCCAAGTGCACCTGCACCCCCACATTAACAGGATGCATGAAATGCTCCCTATCCACCTTTTAACCCCAATCAAAGACAAGCCATATCCCCAAAATGACAGCAGCCATCAACACTGCTACTAGCCAAAGACTAACTTACATAATCTTTAAACTGAAGAACCCCCCCCTCCACAGTCCCTAAACTGAAATCTTTCAAGCCTGACCACCCGAGCATCTAGTAATTGAAAAATCCAAAGACAAGAACAACATGGTTAACAAACCACCAGGAACAAGCACAACCGCCAAATCTTGACTAACTAACATTACCTACCTCTGCCATGCCGCAAGGCCTATCTGAACATGACCAGCAGTACGTACAGACGTATTGGACATAAACCTGCCCTGTAGCAAGTTCACATCAAATTGTGATTGCTTACCCTTGTCTAAACCCCTTAAGCCCCACCCCACTCTTACCTCATTTCCTCCCAAACATCCCTCTTTCCATTTAACCCTTTCATCTCCACAAACCTCTTAACTCCCACTAATATAGTTATCTAACCCCCTTCTGAAGATGTCCCTGAACAAACTTTTTTGTTGTCAAACTTCATTTATCAGTGATATATTTCCAGCTTGTTTGAGAAGCACTCTTCAGTCAGAACACAAGGAGAATCTAACAGTGTATTCAGGAATTTACAAACAGTGACTATTTTTAAATCAGCAAGCCTTGAAACAATCAGATAATAGAAAAGCTATTAGACCAGTTTTGTAAACTTTACCACCACCACAGGAATAGGGGGGGACCAGTTTCAGAACAGATCAGCAAACAGCAAACAATATTTATCATTTTGTATGTGACTGACATTTTGCTTCTAAAATGGACCTGACTGAGGACCCATGGCTATGTCAGATTCTTGGAGCTGCAGGGCTCCTGTGTGGCATTCAAGGGAGAGGAAGATGTTCTTGATCTTCCTCCACAGTGACTTTTAGATGCCTCTGGTTTGCCAATATGAGGGTCATTTGTACAATGTGGTGGCCTACAATGGTGTTGCTAGGATAGCTAGTGCCTCTTGCTGCCCCATTCTGCTGAATAACACAAGCAACATTACAGTAAGCTGTAGTGATGGCACCTTGACCTGGGTAACCAGGTGGGAAGCACAAGCTGGGGACAGAGAGGCAGAGTTTTATTGTAAGTACTTTGCTGCCCATTTTTTAACAATCACTCTCAGTTCTTTCTACTTACTCATGTATTACCCAAGTAGCCACAGGCTCACATGAAGATTTGCTGCAGGCGAGAAGAGCACCTCTTCCAGCAGTGGTGTTGTTTGGATCTACTGCTTTGTGTTACATATGTGTGCACTAATGTGTTTTCCATTTTGTTTTCTTGTCCTTTTGCAATTCCAGTTGTAATAATATCACAGTAGTGGCAGTTGTCACCATAGCCTGTGCTGGTTGATGTCTCTAGTTCTGAGTCAATATTTGCCCCCAGGATGACCTGTCAGATATGATCTTACCTGTCTGAAAGTGATATTGTGGGCTCACTTGTGGACTACAAGGTCAAAATTCAGAGGGGGAGTGAACCTTTTCTTTTAATGGCCCAGAGGGTTCTCAATTGATCTTATAGTAACAGTTAAGTATGCTGATGTCATCTGAGGTGCAGTGAAAGGTGAACAACTGCATCCTGGCATGGTTTATTGAAATGTGTGGCTGGCAGACCGCAGCCTACTGGCCACTGCAGGCACAGCCTGTGCATGTCAAGCATCATCTGACTGACTGACGCATGTGTAGCTTGGCCTCTGGGCTGTGCTGGATTTCCAACATATACCCTGCCCTTTCTCCCATCTGTGGATTCCCTTGAGTTGTGTGTTATGCCCCAAATTGTGTTTGTTGTCCAAACTCATCATTTAATAACCTGTCATAAAATTGATTGTAGTAACTCTATTAACACATAGAAAACACATACAGGCACCAAAGTTAAGTCTCATTCAACATGTATAACTTTAAATGCTTGGTGATCACAAGCAACAAATCATTATCATACCTGAAATCGAGCTTAAAGGACAAGTTACTAAAGAAAATAAATTAAAAACAAACCAACAAGACACTTTACAATGTGAAGGGTGTGATGTTCACTCCTCAAATTATGTTATGCACTGATTTCACTAATAAAAATCAAAGTGTAAAATACAGATTTTTTGATTTGTAGATGTATGTGTTCATTTATATTATGGTATGTTTTTTACACAGAAACCTGATGAAGTATTTATTTGGTATGAAAGTGATCTTTGTTAAAAGTGTTTTATATGTGTTAATATTTATTCTGATAGATGACCAGTGGTAGATATTGTTTTGTTAGTTAGTTAGTCATTTTGTTTGTGAGCTAGTTTCTAATTTTATTTAATAAAGTTTGGATTAGTAGCCTATATAAACTGTTCTTATATATTTTAATTTGTCTCTAGCTTTTTAGTTTCAGTTCTAAGGTAGCACAGTCTCAGTTTAAACTATGGTGTTAAGGGGGTAGGTCAACTTGGTTAAAGGAATGAGTTTAATGCTTTTATTTGCTCTTAATAGAACCGCCATCTGTAACTACTCCCTTGCTCCAAATAACCCGATTATATATAAATAAGGAATGTTTTGCTGCTTTTTATCATGCTCAACTAGATTGCTTGTTTGTGTGTTTCAATAAAGTTTATTCTATTTTAACTCATCTGTGGACTACGTACTATTTTATTATTTTGTAGTATGTACTTTACAGTTCAATTTTTATTAGTGAACTAGGTGCATAACATAATTTAATGAGTGAACTTCACATCCTCCACACTGCAAACTTTCTTCTTGGTTTGTTTTTGACTCAGTATACATTGCATACCAGGTTTTCTGAGACTTCGAGGAATACCACAGATGTTTCCTTTTTAAAGAAAATAAATTCTCACAGTGAATTTTTACATTTGTTCCAAAGCTAAATAAAAATGTTTTTAGTAGCAGAGATCTGGCTAATCTCATACAACAGCCAAACTATGTTAAGCATCTGAAGCAATATTAGCATATTATCACTGTTCTGCAAAATATAGGGCTTAAATAGTTTATATGAATGTCAGCTGGTAGTAACAATGAAACAGCTACAGCAGACATCTACATGGTCAAAATGAAAGTCAAATATTATGACTGGCTGAGCAATATGACTACAATCAAAAATTGATTTAGAATTCTAGATTCATATGTATATATATGCATACAAATATTTCAAGGGTAGGCAATAATCCCTTTCTAGCCTGACAATATACAAAAACAGCAATCCTTAAAAAAAAAAAACACACATTCAAGATAATTATGTTAACTAGCACTAGTAATTTGCAAAGGATTCCACTTCATCTTGTTTCTTTTCATTCTGAAAGTACTGAAATGTATTCTTATGGCTAACAAACAGAATCACTAACTAAAATAAAAAAATGCTCTATAATCAGTCATTAATCGGTCATTCATATTTTCAGAATTGCCTGTAGCTATAGCTTAAGGCACCGTCACTGAAACAATGACCACACAGACAGAAGAACTTTCATACAATTTTTTCTGCACAACCAGTATGGACTTACTACAGAGTTTTATTGTCACAGAAATCTCCACAAATGTGTTTTGATGATTTTAAAAGAGATATTCTTTCCAAGCTCCAGTGGGGAACTATTTATTTATTTATTTTTGGTGATGTGGGCTCAAGAATATATAAGAAAAAATCAACTGGATGATCCAAGAAACAGACCAAGGGGGAGAAAAATCATATGTTTGGTTTAGAGAAAAGCATAGAAGACTTGGACATGGCAGTGTGTCTCTCTAAATGGATGCAAATTATTCTGTTGAAAGACTTCAAGGATCCTTGTAGCCTATTCATACATGTTCACAAGAGGCTTGCAGTATTATCATCAGCTTTGGCATCTACTTAGAAAGCTAACTGGTACCGTTTAAGGATCCACTATAACTGATTCAAAATGCAAGTTTTGAAGCATAGCTTCCTAGCAAGAAGTGCTCAACCTTGACAGCACATATGCTGAACACATGAGTACTCAGAACTGTACTCATCCATCCATAACCCTTTTTTGCACATGGGGTCAGGGTGTCACTTCTACAGTAACAATCATCTTGAGCCAAGGTTTACACCCCATGGTGGCTAGCTCTGCCATGGTAGTTCATTTGCACCACTCACTCATGCACACAACCTCATCTACAGTCAGTTTAGAGTGTCTAATCTACCTATTGCATGTCTTTGGAATGTAGGAAGAAACCAGAGTAACCAGAGGAAACCCACATGGCGACAGGATGGACATGCAGACTCTGCACACAGGCACCCTATCAAAGAATCAAACAGAGAACCTGTTTCTGTGCATGAACAACACTAACCACTGCACCACCGCACCTATGTCTTTTTAAAAAAGGCATTTAAGAGGGGGCAATCCTTCTTGCATTAGCCTTTTATTTTTACCACCATTTTGTCATTCCATCCTGAAGGAAGAGTAACTGCTACAAATGCAAAAAAAAAATCTTGCTATTTGTTGAAAATGCCATGAGTTGAGCAACTACCAAAATGATGCACAATCTGAGAGATAAGAAATGTGTTCCTATATGAAGTAATCAAAACCCAGAAGATGCTGTCACTGCAAGCAATTTTGACTGAGTAACTGTAATATGAAACATTTCATCAGGAAACTCACAGTGTAGCTTGTGATTTAAAAAAATGCAGCTTCTCGAGGCATGGAGCTGTTATGTTTCCTCTATGTCTTTTATGATGAACAGGTGACTGCTCTGGTCAATCTCTGGAATATTTATTTATTTATTTATTTATGTATTTATTTATTTATCAGGAAAGTCTGACTGGGCAAACAAGGCCCGTTTCAGCAGAGGCACAGCGTGAAAAGCTCATGATTAATAATAACAGTAGTACATATAAAATATACAGAATTCTAAAGTAACATTTAGCAACATTGTATACAAAGCTCCAAGAGAACTATTTACAGTAGGGCTTATAAAACATACAAAATTATCAGTTAATATTAGCAACATTAAATACAAAATGACAAAAAAATGGATAATTTTGATATATATATAAGTACATTTTGCAGCAATATAATCAACAATGGATGCAATTAAGTAGTAACACATTTAGGTCAGATATAATTGCATGCAATTTATCACAAAAAGAACTGAAGACAGAAAAAAAACAGAGAGGTGAAGAGAATTAAAGCGAAGAGAAGAGAAAGTCACTGACATGCAATTGTACATAGGAGAGGTAGTTTAGCAATAGTTTAACATGGAGAATAGCAGCAGCATAGCCAAGTTTCAGACAGGAACAGTTTTAATGTATCTTTAAAGATATGTACCTTATGATCACGTGTAAAAAAAAGTTAGCCCTGCCTCCTTTTTACTATGTTTTCAGCAATACCTTTATCTAATCAACTTGCTATAGTCCAGTTACCAAAGAGGAATATCTTCATGATAAACCTCCACCCAGCCTGTAAGAGCACCCCATAATCTTTGAGGGGGTTCATCCCTGCTCCATTTCTGCAAGACCTCTGACTAATCAATCTGATATAGTCCAGTTACAAATGAGGAACATCTTCATGATAGAACTCCGCCCAGCCCGAAAGAACATCCCAACACCTTTGTGATGTTTTATGTAAACCCACTTTTCAAAAAGTAAAACTAGCATGATATGTTATTTTCATAATCTGCAGTAAGATCTCTTGTGCCTTACACTTCAATGTTGATTCTAATCAATCCAACATCCACAAAGGTTCCTTACAAAAAGAATACAGGGAGTAACCACAATGTCCTACAATGATTGCCCCAAATCCCTGTCTCTTTACTCAGTAGAATTTTGACCGGTTATCTTTTTCTGGTATACAAGGCATCCCTAGACCCTATTTTCATGAGTCTTTTGCACATCTACAAAACAGACAGTATCAGAACTACTAGATTAATAGTCCTAAATTTTGCTTGTAACATACGCTGGACATGTTTGGAGTGACAGATTTATTTTCCAGAGTATTCCCATTCTGTGGAACAGCCTCGCCATCCATGTGAAGCAGAGTTCTTCCCTATCATTATTTAAGCTTAACTTGGATCTATGGATGGGTAATCGGAAATCTACCCTTGGTCTGGTACATATGTCTCTGATGGACTGATGGAGTCAGTAAAACACCCCCGTAAAACAATTATAAGTCAAATTTGAGTGTCACATTTGGGTTGCATGACTGGGCTTTTAAGGGTCATAGTGGTCATTATCCTAGTGTATACCTATGAATCTTGCATTCTTTAGACAAACTATTACCATTTACTGCTTAAAATTGGTGTACAATCCTTCTTATTTAGCACTCCTACCTATTTATTTCCCTTTTTTTATATCACAGCAATTTGTCTTGCTTGAATAAAACTTGTGTGTAACAGCTATTTTCTTCAGTCAGATCTACTACAAACTACTTTACCAACACTACCTTGATTTTTCTTTTTTTACCATCCCTATTGGTTCTTCATTTTTGACTGCTACAACTGAATCAGCTTTTATACACTATACAGAATTCTTACCTGACTGTTTCTGTTGCTCTGGAATTTCACATTATCCTTTCTCAGGTGAGCCCTGCTTCATTTGCCCTAACTAAAGTTGAGCTCAAGCTGCTCCCCTACCCTACCCCTAATTTCCAAACACCCCTACTACATCTACATTTATACTTTCATTAAACACCACCCTCAATTTTTCTCTGACTTCATCACTAAACCTATACATTTTCTATCGCCTCTCCTCTTCTCTATAGCCTCTCCCTTCTTCGATATACCCTGCTGTATATTTCTAGAACCTCTCCCACCTTCAATATACTTCATCTCACTATTGTATATCATCCATCCAGACCTCAGTCATGCTGCTACCATCCTTCTTTACCACAGTATTATTTTTTCGAATGCACTTTACAGCTTTGCAAACTACAACAATCAAACTACAAGCAACTGTCACATCCACTGATTATACCTCTGCTTTTACTGTAAGTTACCAAGAAATCTCCCCTGCCTTATTTAGCATAGGGTTTATTTACTGCTCCAGGCTGAAAATACTTCACTTATTTCAATCTTAAGAAAAGTACTAGTCATCAGAACAAAAGGCACTTTAATTATCTCTCAGTGTAGGTACATCCAGTCCCATCCCAGGTCCTTCTCTTTCTCAGAACTGCTCAGCCCTATAAACCCCCCTAAACCTTGTAACAAATGAGTAACAAAACTATATACCCTTATGCCTGGATAACTTATTATAGCCCAGATATCTTTGCAGTCACAGAAACTTTGCTCACACTGAGCACAAAAGACTCAGAAATTCTTTGCCTGGCTACAATATAATTAGAACAGACAAGGCTCCAAAGAAATCTGGGGGAATAGATTTATTATACCCTCACTCTTATACTCTTACTTCATGCTTAAATAACATACCAAAACTTGCAGCAGCTGAAACACTCATCTCCTATTGCTTAAACAGGACAAAAAGCTTGTGTACTGCAGTGCTATACACCCCACATGGAAAACTATTTTGATACTTGAAGACATACTTTCATGCGTACTCAATGTAATCAGCAATGAAACCACTATTGTAGGTGATGTTAACATCAATTGACAGAGTTTAACTGCTGAATTCCCAGTTTCCAGTATGAACCTTTTCTGATTCACTCAACTTAATAACACACTCACCAGATATAATAAAAGTAATGATCAATGCTCCATCACAAACTGGATATTAGTTTCTGATTCTAGTCACTTTACCAATGCTGATGTACTCCCAGATACCATTAGTGACCACTTACTGTATGTGCCCTCTAAACTACTGCGCATTTGCAGAGAGACTATAATTATAAATCAACTCATACTTTCACAAAAAGTATCCAGCAATCAGTATCAATAGATTCCTTAGATGCCATAAATTAATAAACATTAAACCCCCCTCCCTCTTGGTGAAGCAGTCAATCACTTTAATTCCACATTTCTTAACATCCTTAAATGTCAAGCTCCTGCATGTAAAAAAAATCAAATCACTACCCATGGCTTTCAAAGCAAACTAAGTACTTCATGACTAAGAGACAAGGCATAGAGGGTACACCCAAACGTATATCTTTTTTTTCAAGTCTGTAACCAAGCAAAAACAAATAAATGACAAAAACAATTCTACTCACCCCTTCAAAGCAATCATTAAAATAACCCAAAATATGTAACACTTACTTCATTGAGTGCATTGCAAACTTAACTTCAGCCTCTACACACCTTCTTCTTCCTAATCATGTCAACCACAAGACAATAAATTGCTCTTCTCCTAGCACTGCAAACAATTCTTACCCATTTACTACATTACCTGATTCCAGCCAAACATTCACAACTAACACCGCCTCATTTACATTACAATCCTTACTGACTTTCTTCATAAAAAGACTTTTACAGAAAGTCAAACCCAGCTCTAAGACTACAGATAACCTCCCCCTGAGTACCTCAGACAAACTGCAGAGTTCATGCCAGAATCTGATGTCTCTGTGTTATGGAAATAGTCCTATATCACTCTGTTTCATACAGCAGAAACTCTGCCAATGTGTCAAATTTGCTCATTGCTGTTTGGTACCCTCTTTTGGAAATTTTGGAAAAATGCATACATAATCAGCTTCTTAAACATCTCCTACCAAATCAGCTGTTGACCACCACACAACATGACTTTTGACCATCCCATAATACTACAGACTCCCTATTATCCTTTATGAACACTGTAAATAAGGTGAGGGATTCCATCAGACTTGTTTCTTTTCTGTTCCTTGATCTGTCAAAGACTTTTGATACTGTCTCTCATTCTAAACCCCCATACCAACTAGTTGTCCTTGGTCTATCTCCTCCTACTCTCTGATTCCCCAGTTATCTATCTGAGAGGAAGAATGCAGTAATATCACTCACATTTCCCAAGGCTGTATTTTTGGTCTTTAATCTTGTTATCAACATTTTCACACTTCATCATGTCAAGGCTTTCTCATTCAATACATAGATGATTCCACCATCATTTGCTCATGAAATACTCTCTCTCACCTTCAACTCTTAAAAAAGGAAGTTTTTGCTTCCCTTGAGACTTGCCTTAGTAATGTCCAACTCCCTCTAAATCACCCCAAAACAAGAATCTTCTACTTGACTCCAAAAACATATGCTGTAGACAAAACCAAGTTCAAGATATTATCCTTGAACAGTTCTGAAAATGAGTAGTTGCATACACAGCAATATTATGTATTACAATAGATGATAACCTTAATGTTCTTTTGTCTCGAGGCTTGAACTTCCACATCAGCTAACCTACTCTCAACTTGTAAAATCCCACAATATCATTTATAAAGCAAAAACCTGCACAACCCTCTCCTCCATCCTCCATAGTTACCTCCTCAAAAGATTTTTCAAACAACTCCTGTCACTTCAGAAGTTTCCCAATAAACAAATGTAAAATAAATAGCAAATAAGTAAATACAATAAATATGCATTGTTGAGGAGTCTGACTAGGGGAAGAATCATTTCCATGATTGTGTGACATAACTGGAGTAAAGAGAAATTCCTGCTTTGTTGTAAGCTTTGTGAATTGACAGGAGATGTTTGTCAGTGGGTACAGAGCTCTTTTGTTGGAGGGGAGTTGTAGTATACTACTTGGGGCTAGGCATTTATCAGGATGAAGGACTAATCTGTGCACAAGCCAAAGTTGAGAGTAAGTGAAGGAGTGAAATAGCAGAAGGCAATTCAGATTCCTGAGGTCAATACAGTGATTTATGGACCAATGCTGATGGAAGCAAGTCTGGCTACATTTTATAGCATTGCTCTGGTTTAGTTGTCAGGTTGGACTGGAGACTGATGAAAATAGGAGAGGCATACAGAAGTGCATACAGCAGATACAGTATGTGGATGCTAAAGTTATCTGTGTGCTTTCATTCAGGTATTGTTTGGCTCTATATTGCAGACCTAAGTTCTGATGCTTTTATTTTTTGATTGCTTGTTGGATGTGGGGGAATCATTTCATGGTAGTATCTAGTATAACCCTTAGTAATTTAGTATTGAAGACTACATCAATATTTCTTTTATCTGAAGACGTGATTTGAAAGTTAGCTTTGCATGTAGTATGAGACTTATGAATGAAAAGGAAACGTTTAGACTTTTTGGGTTTAGTATTAGGTCTGATGTTGGTCATCAGATTTCTATGGAGGAAAATAAATGTTGTGTGAGCTGTTGGACAAGAATAGCATATTGGGCAGAGCAGATAAGGGTTGCATCACTGGTTTATTGGACTAGTTTAGTGTGTTTAGAGTGTGTAAAGTATTGATAAATATATTAAACAGTACTGACCCGATTATAGAGACTTGGGGAACACCCGCATAGACTGTTAAAGAGGTAGAAATGCTAGATTGTCGTCTAAAAGCTTAGTATCTGCTGGACATGTAGCTAAAGAACCATGAGAGATTGCAGTAGGTCAAACTGAAGGAAGCTAGCTGATGGAGCAGTTTATTAGGAGAGATATAATGCCAAAGGCTTTAGACAGATTCAAGAAAAAGGCAGATATATTATTACCTGTATTGCAGCTATGATTAATGTTGTTAGTGAAGTTTATTAGTTTTGTAGTGGTATTGTGGTTTGGTCTAAAGCCATGAAGAGTGGAAGAGAGGTAATTATTTATATTATTTTATTTTGACATTTGTTAACAGGGTTAGTCAGAATGAGCATGAGCCCATTTTCAGCGGAGGCCTGTGGAGAAAAGCTCCATGCAGAGCATTTATCAATGCAGAAATAGTAGTAACAACAGAAACTTTCATTACAAGACACACTCTAACACTAATACAATACACAAATTAGCACAAAATCAGTAACCAGATGGGTAAAGAAGTAAGAAATAAAAATGCAAGCTAGTAGAGCTGATGAAGGCAATAGGTGGGCAGAATAGAAAGGGCATCGGATTTGTGAACTGTGCTTTGCTAAAAGTACTATGGGTACTAGCCAAAGGATGGGCAAGTTGATTAAAAGACTCAGAGTAATAAGGCAGCAACACAATGAGAGAGTTAGGCTTGGCCTTGGCTGGAGCAGATCCAAGAGTTCAGCAGAGATTCTTTTAGAGCTTTTCTCAAGATATTAGTATTGGAAATAGTTCTGATCTTCAGTGAAAGTTTGTTCCAAGCTGAGGCAAGTGAGTAGCCATATAGTTGGTGGTCAACTTTTTTTTGGGCTTATAGATTCCCAAGAGAAATTGACATTGCTCTGGAGAGAGTGATTGGGAGTAAAACAGGAAATGAGAGAAGAGCTGGCAGGGCAGGAAGTAGGTTTGTTGAGGATGGAGTGAGTAAGGTGTAGTTGAGCTAATACGAGTTGGTGGGGGAATTCTAGCCAGCTTAGGGATTTTTGAGAAAAGCAGTGGTGTGAGTTGCAGGGTTGGTTTGCAAAGAACTTAGTGACTTTGTTATAAGTGAGTTCAAGCTTACACTTTAGAGAGGCTTGCAAGTTGGTTAGGATTGGAAAGGCATAAAATAGACTGGAAAGTGGGTAGGCATATGCAAGGGAGAGTCTAGATTTCTTAGTTAAGAATTTTTGTTTCTATAGAACAGGTTCAGTTCTTGGTGTGTCTTTTTAATGCAATTTTGGACATGAAGACTGAATTTAAGTCGATTGTCAATGTTATTGTCCAGGAGCTTGGTGTGTGTTTCCAAGGTAATTGCCATGTTGTCAAGATATGTGATTAAGAATAGAGTTATGATGTGAAACACGTTTTTGAAGAAATAAGTGCAGTTTGTTTTTTGGGAGCATTGACTATAAGTTGATTGACAGTTAACCAACTTTTGACGGAGTTGAAAGAGTTTTGGATTAAACTGTGGGGGTGAAAGAGATTATCAGTGGAGATGATAAAAAAAATCTGCATATTGTATATGAGATGAGTGAGGGCAGGAAGTGTGAAGAGAGTCTGAGAAGATGTTAATGGAGCCTTGAGGAACTCCTGTGTTGACAAGGAGAAAGGGTGAGGAGGAAGAGAGCCATTTGATGGACTGCTGTCTGTTAGTAAGGTAGCTGGAAAAACATTTTAGAGTAGGATTAGAGAGACTAAGTTCTGACAATTTAGTAAGGAGCTTAGGGTGAGAGACAGAGTCAAAGGCTTTGGAGAGGTCTAAAATAGACAAGAAACTAGTTTGTTGCTCTATCTGGCTTGAGAAATAGTATGAGTGAAGGAAATTAGCAGTAGTTATAGGGCAGAAACCATGTTGGGTAGGAGTGAGTAGACTTTCCTGAACAAGATAGTCTAGGAGATGCTGGTGTATACATTTTTCAAGTATTTTAGAGAGGGAGGACAGAATGGCTATGAGCCTATAGTTTTAGAGGTCAGTGGAGTGTCCTCCTTTATGGATAGGTATAGTGTAGAATTGTTTTCCAGATAGAAGGGACTGAAGATTCTTAGAATGAATGGTTGATCAGGATGGAGATAGGATAGGTTACTGAGTTAACAACAAGCTTTTGGAAGAGGGGTGGTAGATTATCTGCTGAGGATGAGCATGGCTTTAATTTGGTTAATAGGGATTTTATGTAAGCAATAGGGACAGGTTTGAGTGAGAAGATGATTATATGGCCAGAGGGAGGGGGATAGAGAGATTGGAAGGGTCACTATTTCAGGTTAGTTTGCTGATAGAGTCAATTGAATAAGAGTTAAAAATGTTGGTGGTTTCAAGGGGGGAGTTGTTAGGGCAAGGGTTGGGTATAGTCTGGATAGAGATTCTTATTAATGGAGTTCAACAATTTTTTAGGAGTGTTGCATTGGCTTGTTTGAGGTTTTAGGTAGAAGGTTTTCTTATCATTATTGACATGTTTTAGTGAGATTATGAAGTTCTTTGTAAGTTTGGAGGTGGATAGGGATTTAACCTTAAGCCAGTTTTTCCAAGCAGTATCCCTCTTGTATATAAGAGAGCATGTGGACTGAGAAAGCCAAAGTGCAAAGAGAGAAATTTTACTCTGATAATCCTAAGGGGAGCAAGGGAGTTGAGATTATCTACAAAATGTTGTTAAATTGTTGTTATCTAGAAAAAGTGGAATTTGCTGACTTTCTTGAGAATACTGTGAATATTCAATGAGAGTATGGTTAACAAAGAAAGGACCAGTTTATGGAGGAGAGTCGATCATAAAATACACCAGGGTTACCAGAGAGACTGTGGTACTCTTCGTCTATGTGTGGTCTAATTTGTCGACGGGAGTATCTTTCAGTGCAGGTAGGAAGGTGGACACATATAGAATCAGGCACTGTTTTGGGTTGTGGTATACGTTTGGAGCTGATATTAACATCCAGTCGAGGATAGAGCTAGAGCTGGTTTGCTTGCTAAAGTGGCTAGGGGTTGAGATTAGTTGTGTGAAGCTGTGGAGGTTTATACTAGTATTAGTGGTGTCAGTGGTCAGGGTTTGCCAATCAATGTTGACATCACCCAGAATTATTGTTTTCTAAAATATGTAGTGAGAGAGCCAAGAGAGAACATGTTCAAGAATGGGATGTTATTACCTATGGGGAAGTAAATAGCAATAACTGTAGTTTTTTGTGATTAAGTTTGGAATTAACAAGTAAGAGTTATGCAGGAGGAAAGCTGGGGAGTTGAATGGACAGAGGGGGCAAGTTCAGTTGGTTAGAGTACTTTATAGCTACACCACCTTCTTTTTTATGAGCCCTGCCCAAGTGAAGATATTAAATGCAGGGAAAGAATGTCATTGTTAGTGGTTTGGGGTTTAAGCCAAGTTTTGGTGAGAGTTAGTAAGTCAAGAGAATAATGGTCAATACATGAGTGGAATTTGCTGCCTTTCTTCAGAATGCTGTGAATATTCAATGAGTGTATGGTTAAAAACTTGGAGGAGTAACTGGGTCAGATTTAAGATGAGGATGAAGAGAAGGTGTCATCAGTGGGACAGGAGTGTGTGCCAGGGCTGAGGTGAATATCACCTGAAATGAATATACTTTTTGTGATATGTGTTAGTGTAGGCATCTTAGAGATGTAGGTGAGGTATTTAGGCTTAGTTTTGCAGGAATGTGATGGGCAAAGGACTAATTTGATCTTCAGTAGGATGGGTTAGAAGAGTTAAATAGAGAGGGTGTTGATAAGAGATTAAGGGGTGTTTCTAGGTTTCTTAGTGGGTGAGTAAGAGTGGGGGGGAAGTTTATGGAGGATAATCCAGTTTGGTAAGAGGTAAGATGTAAGAGTAATAGAAAAAGAAGAGAAGTGGAGACAAAGATGAGAAGCATAGTTAGGGAGGATGAGAAAGAATGTGAGGAAAAAGTTTGAGAAAAGATAAGTAGGCGAGAAAAGCTGACCTGATATAAGGAGGCAGATATGGATTAGGATGAAGAAACAGGTTAGTGGAGGGGAGTATTGTTGAGAGAAAGGAGGTAAGAAAGAGTTCTTGTGATTGAGAATACAGTAGAAGTACTTTAGTGTGAGGGGTATAGTGATAGGGGAGGTGGTACATCAGTAGAAGTGTGGAGGTATGAATAATTGGTAATGGTGAGTAGTTATGGGGTGTGGTTAGGAGGGAGGAAGAAAAACTGTTTGGATGAGTAGGAGTGAAGATGAAGAGGAGTAGAGGAGGAGGGGCATAGAGTGGTTGGAGTATAAATGTAGAGTAAGTGAGCATGGGTGGGAACTGGGGGTAGGGTAGGGAAGTTGAGTGACATCCGAGTGTAGCGAGTGTGTAACAGAGTGCGCCATCCCATGATGGTGGTGGTTGGGAAGAAAGAAAAAAATCAGCAGAGCAACAAAAAGGTAAGGGGGTAAAATCCTGAAAAAGGCAGAACCTACTATGTGACCCAGGTAGATTCAGTAAGGTTATACAGATTTAAACAGGTGTATGCATGTGTTAAGACACATAAAACTAATTGAATTTATTTCATTTTATTAGTTATTTACCTATGGAAAAAGGGGGTATTTACCAAAAGTAGAGATATGGAGTTATAGCAAAAATGTCACTACATGAAATGTATACAAATGATAAACAGCTGATTGCCAGGCTGTTGGTTAAGTGGTGGGGGGTCCCACAGGCTGCATTCGAGCCGCAGAGCAGGTACTAGCACTTACAGTACAGTATAACAGAAACTGAAGGCAGCATATACTAAAAGTGTAGGGATAGTACCCCAATGGATAATTAAGTATTTGTGCGCATACTTTTGTAAAACTTTCTTGAAAAGCTAAGGAAAAGCCACAATGCAGTGTTTATGTACTTAGTGCAGTGCAGGTTACTTAGTAAATTATTGCATGGAGAAGGTACCAGGCAGAAGATTTTGTAAAATGTCCTTGAAAAGCTGCTAGGGAACAGTCACAATTCAGTGTTTATGTACTTAGTGCAGTGCAGGTTACCTGGTAAATTATTTGCATGGAGAAGTTACCAGGCAGAAGATTTTGTAAAATGTCCTTGAAAAGCTGCTAGGGAACAGTCACAATTCAGTGTTTATGTAATTAGTGCAGTGCAGGTTACTTGGTAAATTATTTGCATGGAGAAGGTACAGGGCAGGTTACTTGGTAAATTATTTGCATGGAGAAGGTACGGGGCAGAAGATGACTGCACATGCAACAAGAGAAGGAGACAATTCAGATGAAGTCTAACTAGAAAAGAGGATTATAATTATTAAAAGAGTAAATTATTGGTAGGAATGTGGTTGAAAAGGTGAGAATGGATGCATTTTCTAATATTTTTGATAATGAGAAAGTATGACTATGGGTCTATAGTTGGAAAGATCAGTTGTCTTTCCCCCTATGAGTAGCTATAGGTATAGGATAAATGATATCTTACTGAGACAGGGTTGGTCATGGTATCTGCTGCAGTTTTCAGGTATTCATTAAGTAGATTGTTTGCAGCTAAAGTGGTAAGTTCTAGGTTTAGAAGGTGCTTTTTAATGACAGAGGTTGGGACAGTGTTGATAGAGAAAGCATTATGGTTGCCACTGACTTGGAAGTTAACCTCGGATAAATGGTTAGTGTCTATGTTAAATAGTGATTTTATGGTATTGATGAAGTGGAGATTAAATAATGAAGCAATGTTGTCTGGGTGCTTGTTTCGGTATGGACTGGTCTGCTCACTGAATTATATAATAGCTGGACTCTGGCTTACGTTTAGCCTTTGACAGAGTACTTCAAAGTCACTAACTTAAATGTTTCAAAGTATCTTATGAAACAATGACAGGCCTCATGTATTAGTAGTATTGACTGGTGAGGGTTCACAATGATTACATTGCCAATACATTTGGGGAGGTTGGTGAGAACATATTGTGAAAGTTCATAGTATATAGTATTCCACAGAGATCAACATTCCCTGAAAATGTGTGTTTAAATTTCATTTTATGATAATTTCTTCTATGGTGTCATTTGCTAATGTACTACTGTGTAGATATCTGTGAGGCAAGCAGGGATTCACACCATGATGGTAATCAACATCAGCATCACCCCCTTTTTTCCCATTTTCTACACAGGGTCAGGGTGTCATGCCACTTGTCGCCATTTCTCCCTATTCAGTGCCAGTCTCTTACCTTGTTCAGCACTCATGCCTGACTGTTGTTGGTCTTCTCTCACACAATCCATCCATCTCTTTGCTAGTCATTTCATCTTGCCTTCCTCCTGTCTGTCCCAGATCTTCTGTTTGCCTGCACATGCGCCTGAACAACCGTAATGTGTTCTCTTTGACCTTTTCACACCATGATGATCAATCTTACAGAATGCTGAATGTCATTATCATGTGCTAATGGTATTCCTTGCAAATATAAAATGCAGTTAATATGATACATGAATCTCAGAGATTCCGTGCCTCAGTCAACTCATGCATTGATGGCTTCAGTTAAAGATGCTTTTCCGTATCCGCTCATTATGTGATATGCCATTTTCTGCAGTTAATTTTACACTCTTCAACACTATTCTAATATTTCCATAAAATGTATCACACCTCTTCAATACACCGTCTTCTATGGCTTAACTTACTAATTGCCATACATGTACAATATGCCTCTGAAAAGTCTGGTGTTTTGATTTTCCTGCTATCAAGTGTTACTTTTCCCTAAAATGTAGTTTCCAATCACTTTTTCATGAATGTTCCTGTGACATGCCTTGATTGTACACAACTCTGGTCAGTAAAAACAAAACTCAGAAAACTGAACACAAGAATGTGCATTTTGCTTGTCATGCTATCAAGTGTTCTCTTCCCCTGAAATGTATTTTCTGATCACCTCTTTGATGAATGCTCCCATATAATGCTTTGCATATACACTGGTGAGTATATAATTGCAGATAGTCAGGAGATAAAACACTTGAATGTGCATTTTGTTGGTCCTGCTGTCAAGTGTTCCTTTCCCCTGAAAAGTATTTTTCAATCGCTTTTTTGATGAGTGTGCCAGTGGTCTGCTAATACACTACTTTGGTGAGAATTTAATTGAAGAAAGTAGCTAATATACTATTCTGGTGAGCATATAATTGAGAAAAATCAGTGGATCAGGCATGGGTATGTGCAATTTTTTCGTCCTGCTATCAAATTTTATACTCCTAAAATATATTTTCTCAATCACCTTTCTTACCACTGCTTCTGTGGCACACCTTCTAATGGTGGTCTATAGCATATCAGTACCATAGGCAGGGGTTCAAGTTCTTTCATGTGTTTGTTAATACTGCCATGAGTGACATTCCCCTGAATGTAAACCATCCTGTACTGAGTGTGTGCATTATGTGGGGGGGCACCGGCATTTTCTAACATAAATATCTTTCTGAATTTCTCTGCCACTGTTGAGATGGGCAATTGGACAATATTGTCTTCTAATGGCTATAATGATTACTTTGACTGTACAAAGTATTTATACACTGATGTTTAATGTGCTCTATGGCAGTTAATCAAAACTGCTGCTGTGTGTTCACTTGCTAAAGTAGTGCTGTGAAATGCAGCATGGGAGATCTGGGTTCAACTTCTTTAAGGACTAGCATTTATTTTTTTTACAATCTGCCTGTACATGTGGTACATTTCTAAGGTATATGTTTTATGACTTCTTCCTCTCTGACATCTGCAGTGTCTCACCTTGACAGTACAGTGTGAATATACTGGTAGGTGGACTGAATTGCTGCATTGACCAACTTCTGGATGACATTTATTTTGTTTTAATGACCTTCATGGTATAGTATAGCTCCACTGCTAACACTCCATTATTGTCAGATATGGTGCAGGTTAGTACATCACATTATGATATCATTTCTGTGGCATCATTTGCTAATGTGTTGGTGTGTAGAATATCTGTGAGTCAGGCAAGGGTTTACAACACGTTAGTCTATCTTGCAGAATAGTGAATGCCATGATTATGTCCTGATAGAATGCCATGCAAATATAAAATGCTCATAACATAATACATATGTGTGAAAGATTCAGTGCCTCAGTCAACTCATGCAGTGAAGGGTACAGTGCATTAAGTCAACATTTCCTGTGTATACATCACTTCCATCAAATCATTGGCACCGGAACCAAAGAGTGAGGGGGACGGAGCACTCCCACCACTTTTACAGCTGTAAGACCTATAGGCGGACCCATGTGTGCATTGCACGCTAACATAAATTCAAACACAACACAAAAGTGAGTGGAAGTTGTTCCACATCAAGCCTGCTGCCAGAGTTAAAGTAAGGATTATGCACTGGAAGGAAGCTCCGTTTTTGTTTATATGCAGGCTGAGGTCCATTTATCAGGTAAGGATTTTATGTGTAGTAAGGAGTGCTCCGTTTATGTTTACAAGCTGAGGTCTGCTTTTCTAGCAGACTTAAGGTCCATTTTTATGAGTGCTCCATTTATGTTTGCAGGATGAGCTGAGGTCTGTTTTTATGTTTGCAGGCTGTGTTGAGGTGTGTGTGTGTGTGTGTGTGTGTGTGTGTGTGTGTGTGTGTGTGTGTGTGTGTGTGCATGTGTTTGTGTGGTGTAGTGCAAAATACTAAGTAGTTAATTGGACAATTGAGTTTTAGTCTATCAAAAAATATCAAATGGACAACATGCTAACAACGTGTATGGTGGAATACAAAAAAGTCGAATACTCTTGTGAGTGCTTATGTGTTTGTGTGTAATTTTGGGAGGAGAGTTTGGTGACTGCATGGGTTTGGTATTCAGACATAAATTATATTTGTGCTTTTTGTTCATTTAATGCATGTTTGAGTGTTATGTGAATATGCCAATAGCCATACTATCACCACTGGCCAAAATTACGGAAAAGTGCATCCACATCCAATTAATGCACTATCTCACCCAAAATAAACTACCGGCCAATTCTCAGCATGGTTTTAGGCCACACCACAGCACCACATCAGCCCTCCTATCCTTCTCTAACTCTATCAACATCAACTGAAACAATAACAAACTTACCTCAGATCTCTCTAAGGCCTTTGATATAGCCAATTACCAACTGCTTCTCCATACCCTGAAGGAACTGTCACTGAATAGTAGCTCTATTAAATGGTTCCAATCTTCCCTGTCTGATAGACAACAAGCAGTTTTATGGCAGAATACCCTATCCACATGTCTACTCATTACTCTAGGAGTCTCCCAAGGCTCCATACTAGGACTACTACTCTTCTCAGTCTTTATTAATGACCTACCCACCATCACTCCCAAGGCCACCTGCATCCAGTACGTGAACGACTCTACTTTAATATGTTTCGCCTCCTCCTCAACTGAACTTATGATCCTAACCCAGAATACTTTCAATGATGTAGAAAAATGGTTTGCAAACTGTCAGCTTCTATTAAACCCCAACAAAACTAAAGTGCTCATCTTTCCCCCCACTTGCAAATCCTCCACACCATTCTTTACTATAAGTTCCAACGATGGCAGAATTATATCCCCAGATACTCACACAAAACTCCTGGGCGTCACAGTCAATAACGCCCTAAAATATGATATCCATGTCAATCAAACCATCAAATTTGTCAACAAAAAACTGGGCTCCCTATACAGGATCAACCCCTTCCTCACTACTTTTGCAAGAACCACTATCACTCAGTCCCACCAACTTGTAATAACCCACAAAATACTATATCAACCCGAAAAAACACCAGCATTAAATAAGATCATCAAACCATACAGCAACCTGAGGTCACTATGCTCTGCTGACAAACTGCTGGTACAAACAACTAAGAACATAAATGTGGCTGGGGACTCTCTATTTGACAACTCAGTAGGCAAAACGTGGAATATGCTACCGGCCAAACTTACTCACCAATCCTCCTTAACCCAGTTCAAAAATAGCCCCAAACTATACTTCCAACAGCAATGTCAATGTCCCTGCTTAAGCCCCGACTAATCACCACCCGCTGTTCATGCAAACTCTCCCTAAGCATTTCAATCATATACTCTAATAAGTGTATGACTTCTAGAAGGAACTTAGCCCATAACTGCGTGTATTATTGTTTGAAACTGAAGCCGCATGATTTTGATGTTGTCTACTATGTTTTATCTAAGTTTGTAACCCTAATGAAAACTGCATATTATGTATCTCTATATATTTCTGTTGTTCCTAATGTATTTGTACTCTACTTTATTCAGCTTTTCTCCCCAGGCCTCCGGTGAAAATGGACATATATCCAGTAGGATTTTCCCGGTAAACAAATGTAAAATAAAATAAATGTGCAGAAGAAGCCGGGGAACAAATGCAATGCTAATGATTGTTTTGCTAAGAAAATTACTTCTGCTATGGTTTGCCAATGTGCTACAGCAGTGACCATTTCTTGGGGAGATTTTATTTATATATAATTTTGGAAGGGATGCAACATGCCAGGTGTATCTGTTCTAATTATGGGCTTTTGTTTTGGGAAATATTGGAGCATGTCAGTTATCATCAATATTCTCTTTATCAACAATCTATGAAGTCAGGTAAATGTGTGTTCATTCCGCTGTGTTCAGTTTTTGCTATTCACTATCTACTACCTATCTGTCTACACATACACACACACACACACACACACACACACATATATATATATATATATATATATATATATATATATATATATATATATATATATATATATAGCATATAAAATTAAAATAAACTGCACAACGGAACTGTAATTGCCATGTCTTGGGTATTTGAACTTAATCATATAGATAGATGCAGTTTTGTAGCCTTAAGACTTTTTGTATTTTCTAAAGGGTATTTTATATAAAATGTTTCCTGAAAAAAATATGTCATTGAACAAAAGAAACAAGTTACAATATTGTGACAGAAACTTGAAAAAGGGATTTTGCAAGCACTTTTTAAGTGGTTAGCATTTGAGTAATAATTGCAACTTTCCTTTATACATCTCTCTGAAGATTTCATTTGGCCATTAGAGAAATTTAACATTTAGTGTAGAATACATTGACAATGCTTGCAAATAAGTTCATTAAAACTGCAGCATTTCTCAGCGCACTGGAAATGACTTGCCTGAAGGTTAATATTCAGTGTTTGATACTGCCAACATTTGCCTTTATGGGAACCATTCATAAGCTAAATTGCCTATTATGTAATGCCATAGCTCTCAACCTTCCATCTCCAAAATGAGGAACACTCGCCTTCATAATGTGGAACAAATGGGCAAAATGTGGAACACATACTAATGGCTTGCTAACATCTTCAACTAGGAAGGTCATAGGATGGTTAAAATATGCTGGTTTAGCTTATAAAGAAGATCCTTTAATTAATTAATATGATTAATTTCTATTTGCCATGGATTTCATTTAAAAAAATTCCTAACACTGAATGTGTGACAGACTCTTTCAATGTGGAACTTTGAGGAAGTTCGAGGAACATGAACTTTTTAAGACCCCAAATGAGGTACGTTCCTCGTAATGAGGTACACTTGAGAGGTATGTGTAATGCTGTAAGCTCCCATTTAGTAACACCAAGTACCAGCTTTGACTCTAATTGTTTAGATTTTATTAGTGCAACATTAGATTTGTTAATAGATTATACCTCCCAAAGGCTTCCATTTATTACTGTGTGTGTGTGTGTGTGTGTGTGTGTGTGTGTGTGTGTGTGTGTGTGTGTGTGTGTGTGTGTGTGTGTGTGTGTCCAGTTGCTTATGACTGGTGGTTAGAATTACTTGGGCTCAAACCCTATACCTTAGGTACAGGAACCTGTATTCTCTACTAACACCACCACCTGTGATCCAGGAAGTTAGGTCTGCTCCTCTTAAAATTTGTGGTTTTCTGGCAAATCAGTGAGAATGGAATTCACTAAATAATGATAGCCCTTTAAGCTTCAGTCGTTAAAATTAATGGGACATCCATTTTACTTATATTAAGAATATTCCAATTATTTGACCAATAAGGGTCTGTGCATCTTAGTTGTACCCAATTAGTTGTCTCACTTTCCCATCCTGTTTAGAATCATCAGGACCAATGAAGGTGCTCTATTGTTGACACACCTCCATGTTCTTTAAAAATGCATTAATCACCTAAATTGGCATTTACGTGTATTCAAATTAACTGAAGTCATCAGCGAATGGAAAACCCAGTCCACTCAATTATTCATTACAAATGCCCAACCAGAATTAAGAACCCATACTGTCTCTGATAGGATCGTGACCGCGCGACCAATACCAGAAACCACTGCCACCTACGTGGCTTCAGAGTAATAGCCGTAAGCAGATCCAATTGTTCATGGCTTGCATTCGTGGTATGACTTAAACTCACAAAATCCTTTTACATTCTCTGCGCAAGGAATCTTGCTGCAATTTTATTTATTTATACATTTGATTTTGCAGAAAAACATCTTAGGAAAAGAAAGTAATCATAAGTTGAATAGCAGAATTGGCATACGAGAAAAGAACAGTTGCTTAGTAGGGTTGAATCAACCTTGGTAAGTACCTGTTCCCAGTACTCATACACTGCATTTCAGTGGTATGCATACCTCTGTGCCATTCATAAGAAAAAGACATTTTTGTTCACCTCATGTCACTACCTCAGTGCATATGTTAGAATTGTTGTACTGGCATGCAGTATTACACAGAATGCATGTATGCAACTACACATTGGGCCAGATTCAGGAAGCCTCCGTGTAAGAGTTATAACTCTTACATGGAGGCTGCAGTTAAACGGTGTGATGTCAGCATGTCTTGGTACCCATACATGAGGTGCATGAGGCATGCTGAATCACCATAACTCTTACCTTGGTCCATGTAGACAGTACAGGAGTGTCAGTAAAGCTACAAGCCCTGCAAGCGGACCACGCCCCTGGAGAATGGCTGGTAAAGCAGCCGCAGGACAGGCCATGGAAATGAATAAACACGCTACACAACACATGCCCCCACGGACCGCAGTAATAAAAAGTGAACAGATGTTATAAAATGAAAGGCAAAAGCATTTATTTTATTTTTTAAACCCCGTAAATGTTTGCTAATGTGTGTGCTGGGTAATGTGAATTGTGCTTCTTTAAAGCGCGCAACTGCAGTTAGCAATCAGTGGAAAAAGGATATAAAGAACTAAATATGCAAAGTAAATAAAGTAATAACATAGCGGTAGGAGTTGTCGGCTTAGGGCAGGCCGAGCCAAGGAGCTTGAGCCACACAATGACCTTTTTTTTTTTTTTTTTTTGTAAATAAGCACTAAAAGGCCCGGCAGTATTGTACCAAATGTAAAAGTATTTCTAATAAAATGGAATGAAATGGAGCATATATTGTAAATGTACAATAATAAAAATATTTAAACGTACTTTATTAAGCTAAGCTGCTGTGAGACAAGTGCCCATAGCTGAGTAGTGACAAGGCTGGGTGTTTGCTTACGTAGCTAAGCACTTCTGGTTTAACAGGCTCAAACTGTGTGCAACTAGCTTGTGTAGCTTAACATGCCGATGTTACTAGTAATTAAGGTTTAACAGCGCACACCATTTCTTGGCCGGAGGTCGCGCGCCCGCGCCCACAAGCTAACTGCCGGTGCTGCGTAATGTGGCGACTCCACTCAAACAGCGCCAGACCTACGGTTTTCCCAGAAATTCAACTTCTAAAGAACTTTTGGCATGTTTGATTGACAGATCCCTGAACTCTCATTTCTAGACAGTCATGAAAATTAAAAAATCAGTGGTCAATTTGAACCAGGATATACATGCACTAGAGTCAAGGTACTAAACCACTAGCCATATGATGCCAGAAATGCAGAATAGCATATATATGAGATATAATCCAAAATGGAGCATGATAAAGCAGTTTTCTGTGAAGTAGATACAATTTCAAAGCGACCAATCATGTAGAAGTAATATTGGGAAAATCAGCATATATAAGCCCCATAGGCGGGAATACACAGCATAACGATTGCCAGGGGCAGACCTGCAGGCAGAATGAGTGGAGTAGGAGGGAGCGTTTGCTTCGAGCACAGCATTGGGGCATTGAGGAGTCCAGATACATGGTCCTGGCTCCTAGTTCCTACATCATGAGGCCCAACTCAGCACGGGGCCAGGTCTCATGGGGGTGCGCTGAGGCGAGAGGCATGGGACCAGTTGGCTCATGATCTCAATGTGCTACTGGGATTCCATGTACTGGTGAGCAGGTCCGTCCACCACCATCTGGACCTGGAAGCAACGTAAAAGAGACCAGTTGACCCAATGGATCCAGGAGGCCCGGGATGTGCCCAGCGCCCCACTACTGGAGTAGAGATTACATTGCTTACTTATGTATGTAAAATTCAACTAGTGATACCATGGAATGTGTATTTTAATATTACTTGTTTTGTATTACAGCTGCCGGAATTATCGCTCTGCGGATCGGGCACATGACCGGGCTGAATGCTGACTGCGCTATAAGCTACAGGTTAAATGACTTCCCACCCTGAGTGTAGCAAATAAATATTATAGTATGTGCAGTAACAGAACACTGCAGTGTATTGATTAAAAGTAATAGAATGTACAAGCAACAAGTGAAAGTCTGCAGGTGTAGCTGCCAACAAGTTCCATCGTATGCAAGTGAAACTGGAAATATAATTGATAGAAATAAATAGTTCTGTAATACAGATACACCATTAATTAAATGTAGTATAACCTGCTGTAGTCTCAAAGTACAGCCTCAAAACTAGATTAATCACATGTGAGATATATCCCCTGTTGAGATGCTTTGAATCATGACAGAAGTGAGGTATAACTGGAAAGTGTTTGAATCACACAGGTCCTGTGTGAAAAGCCACAAGTACCAACCTGAACACCAGCAGGAAATAGCAGGATGTGTGAGAGTGACTAAGAAGGATCATGTCAATAAATAAAGTAGTAATAACCCCTGAATATATAAGCCTCAGTGTGGTTCTACAGAACTACATGCATGTAGAATTAAAAGCCAACTTATTTAAACTGATTGCAGTGTGTCTGGAGATCTTGAATGTTTAAGCCCAAAATCTGTATATAGTGATGACAGTCAACAATTTTCAGATAGAATAGATGATTGTCTGACATACTAAACATCCATAATTTCTTCCCCTGCCCTGTCATCAAAGTGCTTAGCAGGAGGATGTATAAATAAGTCACAATAACTAGGATAGTGATATTATCTGCTAACAGGTCTAGCGCGGAAAAGTCAATAAAATCATTTTTGAAACCTCCACTAGTTAATTGTGTTTCCATTACAAATGTATATTAATATAATTTATGAATGTGTCATCATTTTCTTTCTCCACCCACCCTGTAATTACAATTAAAACTCACTAAATATTGGTGTCTGAACATTTCATTAACCATGGACATTTGTCCTGTTGTTTTCAAAAATATATGCGTATCCGTTGTTGCATGTGCCCTGTTCATACCTACCAAACCTGATGGCCCTGTTGCCATTAATCAACCACACATGTTGTTTGATTGTGTATTTCTGTTCCAAATAATGCGCTAACAATGAATATCTTATAACATTCAATAGTATTAATATCTGGGTGTTTGTTTAATAGAATACCAATGCATACTGTTACAACTAATTTGAGATGGAATAATATACTACTAACCCAAACTAACAACATACCCACCAAACCCAGAACCTTGGGAGGCAGGTCCCAAAGGACCCCACCTCCACCTCATGTGGTGACTGCACTGGCACTAGTGCTGAGCTGGACCCTCTCGGGTGGCCCTGTGCCTGCCGGTTGGAAGCGCTGCGAGATGGGGCCTGTCCCCCTCTCCAAACATGGCTGGAGGGGCCGTCCACTCACCCTCCAAGTGTCATCCACGTCCTGTGGTGCAAGGAGATCCAAGACTCTGTTCTTGGGCCCCTACACACCAACGAGGCCGGGTGGCACAGCACGGGCATGCCGTTGTCCTACACTACAGCCCAGAGTCTGGGCTGTGGTAACAGTGGCAACTGCCTGTGGGTGAGGATATCCAGTTCCACTGTGCCATCCTGTGGACTCATGTGCCCTGGATATCCCTCCGTCCCGTCCAATTATGCTTAACCCCCACATGTGTCATACACCACCCTGTCATCTTGTCTGTCTTGTCTGATATATACAACCTACCTCCCCAGCTATACCGACTATCTTCACCCTGACATACCACTCTCTCTGAAAAAAAAAAGGGCACTCTATACCCACAAAAAATTCCTTCCTTATGGCCTACTGTCCCATATTTGCACACATGTCCACTGGACATTGAAACTGTTATTACAATTGGCTGTACAACAGGTGATAATGTTGTCCTGACACCTCTCTCAGGGTGGAAGGTTTCCGATCACCAAATTACATACAAATGCACAGCTGTTGCTGAGAAGACATGGGCAGCTATGGGCCTCACCTGCATCCTTCCTACCAAATCCAAGCTTGTTTCCTGCTGTCTTCACACTCTTTGTGCCACTACACCTTTCCTGTCTTCCCTTTTTCTTTTCTTTCAAAGAAAATAAGCGGGTGTCTTGGCTTTTGTGTCTTGTAGACTCACAGCCAGTGATGCGTGAGCTCCACGCAAACAAGTGCAGACTACTGGGCGCAGGAGTGCTTAAAAGTGCCTTTGGCACTTTTGATTGACAGGTCCTGTACTCATTCGAAAAGAAAATAAATTCCCTGCCAGTCTCAGACGCAGGACCTTGAAACTAGTCTGTATGACCTACCACTAAGCCACGACTGTCATGCGAGAACACAGTGCTAAAAAATAAATATAACATGTAATACTGAATCAATATAAAAGGCAATATAGGATGTGTATTACTTTACCCAAAGCATGTCAATTGAATGTTGATGCCCAAATTACTGGATTCCCATACTGGTTCCAGAGTGTTAACAGAGCAAGGCCTGCTAATTGTTAGCTTGTACATGATAATGTAAGGTAATGTGCATATATGATATTATGTGTACACACACATATATATATATATATATATATATATATATATATATATATATATTATTACATAAGGAAATATAGTGGTAGGTGTCGATTCATACACACACTCACTACAGAAACAGTGAAGATAAATGCAGCCAACAGAGATCTACACAACACAGCCTGACTCCTGTGAGACTTACTAACCACTTTTAACTGCGTAAAGGTGCAGCCTGGCACTTTGATTGACAAGTCCTGTACTCATTTTGAAAGAAAAATAAATTCCCCACCGCCCGTTCTCAAACCCAGGACCTTGGTAACGCAGTCTGTATGACCTACCACTAAGCCATGACTGTCATGCAAGAACACAGTGCTAAAATACATATAACATAATACTAGGAGATCAATATAAAAGGCAATATAGGATGTGCACCACCCAAAACATGTCGGGTAGGTTTAATGCCCCAAATTGGAATCCCATACTAGCAGTTTAGTGTTAACAGAAACGACCCACTGCTAATTGTTGGCTTGTGTACATAATAATGTAAGGTAATGTACATATATGAAAGTATGTATATGTACACATACATATATATATATATATATATATATATATATATATATATATATATTAGTACATATGAAATATAGTGGTGATGTCAGTATTCATACACACTCACTACAGGGAAACAGTGAGGAATAGAAATACAGCAACCAGAATCTGCAACACAATATGACTCTGTGAGACTTACTAACCCACTTTTAACGAGCTTAAAGGTGCCTTCAGCACTTTGATTGATAGGCCCTGTAACCTCAATTTGAAAGCAAAATGAAAGCATACTATTAGGCCCCACCACAAGACCATTGTAAAACTAGTCTGTGAGACCTGGTAAGCCATGACTCTCAACCACAGGAATATAATTAGCCTTTAAAAATAAATGGGAACATGTAATAGTAGGAATGAAGATAAGGCAATATAGAGTGTACTACCGAAAGCATATCAGGTAGACTTTGCTGTCCTAGTGCTGGATTCCCATGCTAGTTTAGTGTTAACAGAAGCAGCCCTGCTAATTGTTAGCTTGTGCTTAATATTAATCGACTAATGTGCATATATGAAGTATGTATGTGTACACACACACACATATATATATATATATATATATATATATATATATATATATATATTAATACATATGAAATATAGTTGTAGGTGTCAGTAGCCATACACACTCACACTACAGGGAACAGGTAGGAAAATGCAGCAACCTGAGTTACAATACAGCATAGATCATGGCAAGGAGACTTTAAACGCTTTACGCTCACAGAACACTGTCGTGACAGCATAGCAGCATGATTCCGCCCTTACAGTCTGAAGGGAGCCGCGCCTATCTCACATGCGCTTACATGGCACTGTCCACAAAATGCAGTGAGACATGCAATCAGTACACAACTGGCTGCATGCAATTGCGTCTGCCTTACAACTGGTGCAGAGGCCATCCATGGACCCATGCAGATGCACCTACAAAAGCATCCAGTACTAACATCACATGCCAATACATTCATTGCACCAAACCGATGGAGAAAGAGAGAGGAAAAGAAAGAAAGCAATAAAGGCGGTGAAAAACAAAACTGCATCAGCACAGCGGCAAAGCAGCAACAGCGACAAGCAGCAAGTAACAGCAGTGACACAGCAACGAAAGCTGACACAAACTTACAGGTATGCAAAGTAGCCAGGTTAATACTGTGTGTTTACCAATGAACACCTCTAAATGTATCATAGTTCACTATCTATAGGTATGTCCATGAGATGAGTTGTGTATTTTGTAGTCACAATATATATACGCTTATGTAATATTGCTGTACAGCCTCTTCCATACTTAGAGAATTTCGCATAACTTAGAACACAAGGAGGCCAGTTATGCATATGATGCAGTAGTTCCCAGGGTCAGTAGAAGTTCCTCCTCATTGGTGTGGGACCACTGTGTATGTATGGCACTGTTGGGTACATATCCTGTAATATAGCCGAGGGTTTAATATCAGTCTGTAATGTGGTGCTATGTCCCTCTGGGGTGAAACGTGTCACACATCCAGGGATACCATTTGTAACAGTGATGCTGTGTGTTCTGCAATATTGGTGGCCCCTCACTGGACAATGTCAGGATAGGGAGGTTACATTCACATCTGTGATAACTAATTTACTTGTGTAGGAGAATGGGGGATACCTGCACCCAAACTGTCAAAAATATTTGCAATAATCCTTGCATCTGGTGAATGTGAAGCATCTTACCACTGCTGACCACAGATTCCCACTTGCCTTCATGTCAAGGAATCTGCTCCTGGCGCAGTAGCCTCCTGCTATTGTTATACCGTGTGCCTGTATCTGTAGTCCACTGGACCAGGAGAATAAATGGTGTACATATGGTCTGAGTTGAATATGTGTGTACATTACATACACCTATGTGGATGTCTGTGGCTTTGCGAGGGCCAGCAATTATTACAGTGGCTTCCACTGGCCCAGTGGGCTGCATGGATAACCTCACAGTCCTAACTAGTGAATAACTGTGTATTACATACATACACTTAGCAAGGTGGTGTACTGTGCTTGTAGTATTGTTGGGATAACCTTATATCCAGGCTGAAATGATAATGATAATCCCACATCACAGTGTTGGATGGCAACACACACTTTGTTATGTTGGGATGAACACCCAGAGTGTTTCAAGTGTTGCCTGTGCAGTATACCCAGCCATTACCTGTGCATCCCCCCAACACACACACATGCAACATATGGCAGAGTACAATAGCAGTACATGGGTTCATAGGTTCATACTAGGCTATTTGCCCTAGGGCATTGATAAGCCTAGCAGAATGTGTTTGTCTTTTGCCACCCCAATTAAAATTTATGTTGCTATGCCCTTTTATGAGGTTAGTATACTGTGCCTCTGTCTAACAGTGACATAGAAGTGATGCCGAAGTGCAACTATGATCTCCATCCACTTCATCTCCAGATTCCTATGGAAAGTCAATGAGGGACTCTGCCTAACTTACCTGTGCTGTGAGTTCATTACAGAGTGAAAGGAGCCTCTGAGTTGTAGATCATCCCCTCAGCATGTCCCTATTTATTTCAGTGCTGAGTTCAGGTCTCTTGAGCGTGTGGCTGTAGGTTTTGATTTCCTGAGGGTGCAGCATGTCCGTACTTCTGGTTTGGACATGGCTGTACTCAACTTGACACAGACTGCCTCTGGTGGAAGCAGTATGCCACTGAGTCCCAGCTAGATTTCTTTAACTGGGCAGCATATGGCATCTGTTTGAGCCCTTTGATCCTCTTGATGAGGTACTGTTGGGTTTTCAGTTGCTGTAGGTGTCTGAAAGTTGGGTGCACATCCCAAAGGCATTGTACTCAATTATAGGCCTGATGATGGATGATAAGAGGCACGATGACCTCCCTGATAACATGTGAATCCCTTCATGATTAGCTGGGCTGGCTATATGTATGTTTTTTCAATCACTTTATTACGTGGTTGTCAAATGACAGAATTGCTATCAAGTTTGTTCCCCAGGTCCCCAGTACATCTTCCTGTGCCAATGGCTTAACACCTGCTTGAAGGTACTTTTGCCACCACCAATATTATGAAGTGTAAGGGTATGCGATGAATAATGATACTCACCCTCCTTTTGTTCATTTGGTCAAGTGTTGGGCCGACAAAAATGGTAACAGGTATAACTTGGTAGTGCTGGTGTGCTCTTGGGAAACCCTGAAACGGGTTTCTGTTACTGCCTACGAATATCGATGTCCATAATGCTAAGTAGAGTTTTGAGTGTGTGTATCTTGAGTTTAGACTTCTGGTGTTGAGTAGCATTACTCTGGTTCCCTCATCCTTTGTGATACGTATGGATATTAGGTTTTGCCTTATGAGCCTAGCTAATAAAGGCACCCTAGGTGTAACAAACCTTTTGCCAAAATCAAAAACCTAAAATTTGACAGGTGCAAGCTGTCCCTAACCAAGCTTTGTTAATGGCTTGTACAGCATATCATCCCAAGCTGACAGGCATTGGATCACCCAGCAGATATTTTCCAATTACTTCAGTCAGTTGTTGAAAGTAAAAAGAAAATGAGAAGTGCTGCATATGTCTCGACCAACAAAATCTCCAAGTCTTCTTGTAAAAACAAATAATCCACGTTTATTGGTAACACACAACAGGAAAACTGCAGTAGTAGGAAGGCGCTACAGCGTTGTTCTGGCAACTTCATCAGACTCTTCGAAAGTTGTTGAAAGTGATCATCTTGCCTTGATATTGTGGCATCATTCTTGGTGAGGGTAGATGCTGCTCAAGGTCAGGGTCATACTGTCTTGGGCTACATGCTCAGAGCTCCTTTCTCTCTCTTTTCATGTATAGTCAGGGAGGTATGTGTCGGGTCATTCCACACCAACATGGACAATGGTGAATATATTTGTGCCACGAGTTGCCAGGTACTTTGGCATTATGTGGCAGGTCGTGGTGCCCGAGCAGGCTGCTGCTTATTTCTCATGTTGTTCAGCCTGGTGAGCGTGACGTCGAAAGTGTGCCTGATGATAGAGTCACCTATTACAAGTGTGTAGGGTGTGTTGTTTACTGTTAAGGGCTGTGAGTGTTGTAACACATTGGCTTTGTGAGATATGTGTTGCGATGTATGGTTATAGGGGTAAAAGCGGTTGCTTGGGTGTCTGCTTTGGAGGTCTCTGCTGTAGGCAGATCTTTTATTTTGATCCTCCGAGTATGTTTTTGTGATTATGTGTTTGTTTACTGTCGTGGTAGGTCTATGTGAGACTGGAATTGTAGTGAGTGTGGTTTCCTTCTCCACCTGACTAGTTATGGCGGTATTAGTGAGAAGGCCTAGCCTCCAGTTTGGTATATAGGTTGCATCACTCACATGTGTTTGAATTTTGTTGTTAGGGAGGGGTTGTCTCTGTGTACATGAGGCTGTTATAACGTGCCTCTGGATTACCACACTGACCAGCTGGACTGGAAGGAGATTGACAACGACCTTTGGACTGTGCTGAGGAATACTATTGTGAAGTCCCGTGGCCAACTGAAGCAAGGTCCAGTGGGAAGTGAGGTGTACTGATGTGTGAACATTCTGCACTGCTGACTGATATAAACGGCTTCCCAGTGAGCAGTGCCCAGGTAATAAGTTGCAATGTGTTACAGTTAAATGAAATACAAAGATGACAAGCAGTCACTTTCTGTCGAGGTGTAACAATGATCGTACAATGCGTGATGCAGATATCAGTAGTGATTCACAGAAGTGCTTAGAAACTGGCATATTATGTGGAATTAGTGTACCAGTGAAACAAGCTAACAAATAGCAGAAAAGCATATAAACAAGGATTAGATCCAGGAGGCTTGGATGCAGGTGTATACTACAGCCAAACAAAAGGTGTACCAATGTCAGTAAGATACAGTTCAAATATGCAGGCACTATAAACCAAGCAAGTTCCCAGCTATGAATGGCAAGTACAGCCCATTCTCCACACAGAGTACAGACCACTGACCTTATTGTTAAATAACTGGCCTAGGCCAACTGCTTATACAGAACTAATACACTTGGACACTTTAAGGCCTCAATCAGCAGTTCTCAACTTAGGGATGACAGCTGCCTGTCACTGCCACCACAGCGCACCGCAAACCCCTTCCTAATGTCAAAACCAACTGGTCCCCAGAAGGCCAGAATTGTGCTTAATCCAAAGGCAATAGAATGATGGCTACAACTTTCAGTCAAGTTACAACCAAGCAGTAATTGTCTTCTGAATTTTCAATACTTTATGTATAGGGAATTTGTACCATATATTGCTTTGACATGCCTCTCTGCTGATATCACTGTTTTGTGTACTTTTCCAGGGAGATATGGAGTTCAAAAGGAACCCACTACCCTGCACTCTGCTGCACGAGGATGAAGTGATCCACCAGAGCCTGAGTGCGTGACTATGACAGCCCTGTTTTCACGCACCACCAGAATCAACAGGAGAGGTCTCTGCACTGTGGCAAAACCTTGTCCCACTTGAGATAGTAATGATAGTTGGCATGGTGATAGGACATATGAGCAGGTGAGACATCCCACTGCAGTGATTTGATTAGAAATGTCCGCACAGCGTGCTGCAGATATCCACCAGGCAACAGAGTTTGCCACAGGTAGGGGGGTGGCCACACATCCCCCTCACCATTGAGCAGGAGGGGCTACCTGCTAAGTGTCATGGATCCAACCCCAGAACAACAACAGCATCAGACTTGCATAATGATGGAGGTTGAATCCACACAGCAGCAAGACACTGAGCCGTGCAGGTAAGATGCCATATGTACATATGACTGTTCTGTACACTTGTTACTTCATGCCGCCGCATAAGGTGTGCATGTGGTATGTATCTGTCATCATGATATTTAATTGTGCATGTGTGATACTGACATTATGAGCAGCTGATGTGTATAAGGGAACTGGTGTACTACTGTACTGTATCATATGCAAAACAAATAGCACAACTTGTGCCCACAGCGTTACACAATTTCTTCACTTATTTCCAGGTCCCTCCCATCCTTAGCAACGAGGCAGGCCATACATGCTGGTGAGTGTGTTTATCATTACCTGAAAACAATTTATAATACTAGTCCCAGGTAGTGTAACTCTGCTTGTTGCAGTATACATGCACGGTGAGAGTGTGTTTAATAAATACCTGCAACACTCACGCTTAATACTAATAAAGGTAGTATGTAACTCAGTACTGATGTGTGTGTGTGTACTGTATGGGGTGTGCATGTGTGCATGTGTGCCTGTGCCCATGTGTGCGCCATGCGTGTGTGTGTCCATGAGTGCATGTGTCCATTTCTGAATGTGTGCGCATTTGTATTGAAGTTATCCGCATGCTAACAACACTATGTGTTGAGACTGTAACCTGTGTTCCTGTTTCCTCCCTCAAAATAGGTTCTGGTGCTGCTCTTGAGGTGACCCTGCAGCAGGGAACCTGAATCTTGTGCCCCTTTAAGTGTACTGATGATGATGGAAATGTCTATAATGGTGCAGGAAGGTGTCTGGGTCACGCCATTGGCGAATCAGCCAATTGACAGTACACAGCTGTCAACCCCTTCAACTGCGCACAGTCATCCTGCCGTTACATCCTCTTGTCACCATTGTCCCTAGGCGATGGACAGTCTGCATTGAGGCATAGATCGTAGGGTAATGTGGTACCTGTGGTGGCTGCATCCCCACAAAGCAGCTGCCATGAGCAGGGGTCCTCCAAAGGTACCACCTCAAGACAGAGTCGCCACTATGGGGTTCTTGTGCAGGGCATCCGTGCGTGCACTGCCTCTGGCCGACGTGCCCAAGGAGGTATGTCATCGCCTCCACTATGTTTCGGACTGTTATGCAGGTAGCAGGTGTGTGGAAAGGTACACCAGACAGGGTCTGAGGGCTGAGAGGCATGTCGCATCAAGCCATGACAGATGGCATGCGTGACAGTGCGAATGCTAGTAAATAATTTCACAGATGTCATTGACAGGCGTTGGCAGGGACATACAACAGCTGCTCCCCACAACCAGATGTCCATGGGCCAGGGCGATGGTGTATGCGTTCTGGGGCGCATCATGGCAGCAACCGCTTATGCCGGCAACAGCACCAGCCTTCGCGCAGTCGCGCATGATTCGACAACAGGCCCAAATTACCTCACCTGCGCCAGCAGCAGCCACAGCAATGCTGGGTCAGTGCTGTCATCAGGATGCCCCAGGAGACTACGTGCATACCGTGGCTCTGAGACAGATCCCAATAAAAGGGAACTGTGTCCAGTCACCACACACCCACTTCCGATGACAGTACCCAGTCTGGAACTTAGCTGCACGGGATCACGTCCCCGTTAGCACCTACCCGTGGCACAGGTACCGTGTCCGCGCTTGCCCACAGACACTGATCTGGATGACCTGACGAGGTGCAGTCTGTGGCTGTCCACAAAACCCTGGCACATGACAGCCATTATGTGGGACTGTGTAAATTTGCTTACACACATGCAGATATTTAACACTCTAGGGTCAAACCACATACACACACACTGCACCAACACTGGTCCACCCTGTACTGCTGCCCCTCACAAACACACATACACACACATGTCAATTGGTGTTACCAGTGGCTGGCTTGGGCATACCTAACCCACACCCTGTGCATATGATGACACTGTGCCACCTCCTGCATGCTACAACATCAGTGCAGGAAAAGGTAAACACGTTGCTGATGCACAGGGTGACTACATAGATGTGTATAAGTAGTAACATGTTGGTAACTGTTCACTGTTCCACTATGATTGTGTGTATATCCAGGCATTCCTGCTGCAGTAACTGTATGAATGTCCTGAAATGTTATCCTCACCAATACTACTTACCAAAGTGTACCAGCTGCACACCATCACATGCTAACATTTACTATGGGAATGTGCATCATGTGCTGTATTGTATGATTCAACTATATGTATCTGTTCTGTCACATGCATTTACACACCCTATTACCCCCACACATGCCTACGCTCACACCTGCCATTTCCATTATTTATTACCCTTACATGAGGAGCTGTCAACACATGACAGGCAACACATTTGAAAAGTGCACTATTGGATTACTACTACTTGATGTCCTCTTCTACCTGTATTCACAGGGTGCAGGCAACCTCATTAGTTTAAAAGTGTAATGTGCATCCTGCGGTACTGTGGTTCCCTGATTGCCACATCCAACATCTTTTACATATGGAAATGCACACACAGAAACATCCCACATCCACACACTTGCCACATTCAGGTTTCAAAACACTGTCTGAAGGTATATACTGGTACATGTGCGTGTTACAGTAGCATGTAGCACTATACTGAGTACTGGCAGTTGTCTGTTGTCATGTTGTTTGTATAGGGTGCTGTCAACATCACTGTTTGTTAAGGGAAATGTGCACCCTGCAGTGTGTAGCCCCACTTGGAAAAAGCCACATCCCACCCCCAGCATTGTGCACACACACTAAAACACATACTTTCCATTTGCAATATTCAAACCCCTACCTAACTGTGTTATGACACTAGAGAGAGACACATTAGCAGAGTGCGCTATTTGCATTAGTGGGAGAAATCCTTTCTAATGCTGTACTTAGAGGGTGCTGACATCATCTGTGTTTAAGAAGAGGGATGTGCACCCTGTAGTGTGTTCTCCCAGTTGGCAAAAGGCACTTTTCCCTCACAGCATTATGCACACACACAAACCCCACTCACACTAACTCACATACATTCCCTTTGCAGGATTCAAACCCCCTACCTAACTATGTTATGACACTGGAGAAAGACACATTAGCAGAGCACGCTGTACGAATTACTGGTGAGCTTTAATTCAAGTAATATAGTTATAGAGTGCTAACATCATCAGTGTTTCAAAATGGGAATCTGCATCCTGTAGTGTACTGTCACAGTTGCTAATAGGGGCATTTCCCACACACACATAGATGTGTTTGAGGTTTGCATATGTGGGGGATCCAGTACTCCAGTGTGATTAGTATATGGTTCGATTGCAACAATGAGGGATATACTTCAAGTGGTGAGCATTTTGTACTCATGTTTGTGATGATCAGGTCTAGTATATTTTCCCTTCTTGTGGGAATGTTGACTACCTGTTCCATAGCTAAAGAGTTTCTGAACTATGGGAACCCTAGAGCTTGGGTATTGTGGCTTTAGTAATGTTCACATCTATGTTTGGATAGTTGGCGTCACCCAGTATGATGATGTTTGCAGAGAAATCTATACTCTCCTGTGTCATCATGAAGGCTGTGTGGGATTCCTGAGTTTGAGAGGGTGATGTAAGAGCTCCTCTGTGTCTCTTTCCATGTGGTCCAGGGAGTGCGTCTCAGGTTGTTCACACCAGCATGGACAATGAGCCTGGTTGCCTCATACTTATACTTGCTGTAGAGTGACCTGAGTGCTTGTGTTATGTGGCACATTCTATCACCCGACAGGTAGCTAAATGTGAACCTCACCTTGCTCAGTCTGGAGGGCGGGACGTCAGTGTGTCTGACTGGCATCACCTATTATAGGTGTGTCACACATTGTGTTTGGCCTTATGGGCTGTGCCTGTTAAGAACACTGACTTTGTGAGGTCTGTGTTGCTTGAGATATGTGTTCATGTGGGATGCAGCGTGTCTGGCCATGTCATTTCTGTCCGTGGTCTGGTAAGTATCACCTGGTGACATAGGTATTCATATGTCAGCTGGTGAGCATTTGCAGTGTTACCTACTGAAAGTGGTACAGCTTGTCTGTTGTACAATGGACTACATGCAGCCCTGCTTACAGTAGCTATGTTTGCATGCATGTTTCCTTGCAGTTACCCTGGAATACTGATCCGACCTGCCATGCAGTTACACAGCTTCTGTGGACTCCTAGTGATATCTGCATAGCTTACTATATGTATGTTCATGTCTCACTTGACAGAATGTCACTGTTTCTCCTGTGCACATGTACGTTGCCTGTGACACTTTGCATATGACTTACCTGGCATCTGTCCACGTGAGCAGTCATATATGCCAATGCAGGACTCTAAACCTGATGATGCACACACTCAAAACATTCCTGAGCATGGAGAACATCACTATCTGTGCAGTAACAGATGCGGATTCAGGGCTACCAAAAGCACTCCAGCACTACCAAGTTATACCTCATACCATGCTTTTCAGGCCCAAAACTTTTTAAAACCACAAAAGGAGGGTGTATTGATATTCATCCAAGATACCCACACCTCCAGGTTGGTGGCAGCACCAAACATCAGAGACTATCCATATGCAAGTAACAATGGGTAAAACTGCCTTCCAGGTTATAGCCTGCTACAGACCACCCTCACAAACACAAGAACCACACTTGGCCTTCCTGAAAACAGTTGGAAATATGTAGGTCTGTCCATACACCATTATATTGGGTGGGTTAAACTACCCAAACATAGACTGGGAGCATGACTGTAGCTCCAACACCCTAGCCCACAGATTACTGGAATTTATATACCAATATGCTATGGAACAACTTGTTACCACTCACACAAGAGGGAAAACATACTGAACCTGATCATCACCAACATGGGGACTCTATGCTCCAGACCAGAAGTGTATCCCTCACTGGTAAGATCAGACCATAAACTAATCTCACTGGATATTCACATCCCAAGGCCACCCCTGCACAGAAGAATACAGTCAACAACTCATGTCAAGCATGTTCACACTCCTCATAAATGATGTGGAAACCTTCAAAGCCCCCAGGCCTGTTGAAAATATGGACCAGACTGCAGATACCTGTATAAAGGCATTCTATGGACACATTCAGGAATGCATGGATCATGTAATCCCAAATAAAAGCAAGACCCCAATCATCCAAAGGCAGGCGTCCTGTGTGCTGGACACCAGCCATAAACAAACTATACAATAGAAGGATGAAGCTACTACATGATACAACAAACTCCCAAAATGTGAAGGCATCACTGATGAGTATTAGAAGAAAACTACAGGCACTCATAGGATTGTCTAAGGCCATCTTTGAGAGAAGATTCCAAAAGACACTGAGGATAATCACAAGGCTTTCTGTAGTTATGTTAGGAACCTGGGTGGTAATTCCCAGATATGCTCAGAGGTAGTCCAAGATGTCACAAGAAATACCAAACACACAGACATTGCCAACATCCTAGTGGACAGGTTCACTGCTACCTTCTCCCCCTCCACTCCAAAGGGCAAATATTTCTCCCAGCAGAGTGCTGCCCCTGACATCTCAGATGCTCAGGTAAGAGCTGCCCTCTCAAAGCAATAAACACTGCATCAATGGGACCAGACAGTGTCCCAGGCTGTGTCATACATGAACTCCAAGAAGAGCTACACCCAGACATAACACTACTGTTGAATCCCAGCCTTACTACACGATATGTGGCCAAAGTGGCATGCAGCAACAGTGGTCCCTCTACATTTAGGTGGTGCCTTGGCGGGTCCTGGACACTATCGCCCATACGCCGTCAGAATAGCTTGGTCTGCAAAGCTATGGCAAGGATCATCATGAACCTCATAAATATAGATATTGGGGACCTACAGACACGTCATCATACACAGTTTGGCTTTGTTAATGGCAGATCCTGCCTCTCAAACCTGTTTGATTTCTTTGAAACAGTCACCAAGGCCACTGTCAAGGGGAAGGTGGTCTACACAGCCTACCTGGACCTTGCATAAGCCTTTGATACAATACCCCACTTGTGCATTCTAGGGAAGCTCACCAGTGTACATATTAACCCCTATGGCACTACAGATATTGCACAGTGGCTCAAGGGCAGAACACACATGGTTAGGATTGCTGGAGCCATGTCAGCCTCAAAACCAGTTACAAGTGGTGTCCCACAAGGCTCAGCCCTGGGATCTGTCTTGTTCAGTATATTATTTATCAGAGGTACAGGCCAACATGGAAGGACTGTGGCTGAGCAAGTGTTGATGACTGCAAACTGGACGCCATAATCAACTCTCCAGCCAACACACGCATCCTCCAAAAGGGCCTCTTAGAAACACATGACTTGTGCCACAGCCATGGCCTCAAGCTGAATGCCAAAAAGTGCATAGTCATCCCCTTTGTCAAAAACAAAGTGACCACAAAGTACCACATATGTGTTAATCCATTAAGTGCAGATGAAGGAATTATGGGGCACACAAGTTGAGAGCATTCTCTCATTTGACAACCACATGGCCAAAGTGGTTAGGAAAACATTTTATATAGGCCACATCATCATGAAGGGATTCACATGTAGATCAGGGGAGGACATTGTGCCTCTTTACTCATCCCTCATCATGCCCATAATTGAATACAATGCCCCTGTCGGCATGCACCTTACCAGACACCTGCAGCAACTGGAAAGACCACAAAAGTACCTCAACAAGAGGATCAAAGGGCTCAAACAGATGCCACATACTGACTGGTTAAAGAAACAGCAGCTCTACTCAGTGGCATACTGCCTCTTCATAGGCAATCTGTGCCTGACATATAAAGCCATGTCAAACCCTGACTTAATGGTCATGCTGAATCTCAGAATATCCAGATCCCATCAGGCTACACGCTGGAAAGACTTGAACCTCAGGAGTGATATACATAGGACATGCTGGAGGGACACATTCATAACTCAGAGGCTCCCTTCACTCTGGAATATTATCCCAATAGAGGTTAGGCAGAGTCACTCAGTGACTGTCTTCAAGAGGGATATTAATGACTGGATGGGACATTGTAGGTTTACCCTGGGTATCACTTATGTGTCACTGTTAGACAGAGGCACAGTATACTAACCTTGGAAAAGGGCATAGCAAGATAGATTTACAATGCATGGTGAAAGCCACACACATTCTGGCTAGGTTTATAAATGCCCTAGGGCAGATAGCCTAGTATGAACCTATGAACCTATGTATCTTGTTTACCATTGGCCCTATGTGCTGTTAATCACCAATGCAATCTCAATACTATGGTAGCATGTGCAAAGGTCAGTTGTCAGTCACCTCTATGGTACAGTTGTGGAATATGTGAGTCATGTAGTAATGTCACAGCTGCCACATGTACACAGTCAACCCTATCCCCTACCCATGGATGCACAACACATGTATGAGATGGAAACACATGGCCAAACTGTGGACTAAGCACTCTGAACCCAGTACTGGCATAACCTGTCAGGTGGCATGAAATACTACAGTGACTGCAATACCAGTCTGATTTGGATCTACACTGACAGCAATAAAAGCACGGAAACACACCGGACCATTTGTGGAGCCTAAGAATAGCATCCTGCCTGAGTGGCAGACACCTCTGCAGCTGGGACACAGGCATACGTTAGGCCTGAACACAGCACGCATAACACATAGCACACAAATCCTGTGTGCCAAACAAGCACAGTCTGTACAGCTATACAACACTACTACTGCAGTTGTGTTAGGTACTTTTATTGTCCAGTACAGTGAGGTCATGTTCATCAGGCTGGACAAGGTGAAGGTCACAGTGATATGCTCATGGGGCACTATGGTCCACCACATAACACAAGCATACAGGTCAGTCAGATGCATGGACACATATGACTCAGTCATTGTCCATGCCACTACAGCTGATGTGTGATGTCCCTCACTGGGATACATGATAGGGAACATGGAAGGGCTCACTGAGCAAGTGGCACAGGCTGGTAGAACCCTGACCTTGGTTGGCATCATACCCTCACCAGGAATGCTGACATATTACTGAATGCTAATGAATTACTGTAGCTACAACACCCTAGCTGAAAGGTTCTTAGCATGCGGTCACTGCATTGCTATGGAACAACCTTACCACTCCCACAACAGGTGAAAACATGAAGCACCTCTTCATCAACAACATGTAGACTATATGCCCCAGACCAGGTGTGTATCCCTCACTACTAGGTTGATAGCATCTACATCTCACACTGTATATACACATCCCACATGCAGCACCTGCACAGAAGACCACAGTCATAATGTTACCCAGTGCAAATACCATGTATTCACATGTGGCAGGCATCACACATGGTAACTATTGAAGGTCACAGGTACATATGTGTATTTGGCACACATACATCATGTGTGCATTGCCATAACTGGTTTAATCGATGTCATGCATTATTGTGAGAAACAACCTGCACACATGGGCATTCTGTGTGAGCAAAACACACGTGACATGTCTGGAATCAAAAGCCATAAATAATTGTGATATCGTTTAGAAAGGGGTATGTGCATCCTGTAGTGTGTTTTCCCAGTTGCCAAAAGGGATGTTTTTTTCATACACACTTACCCCCCTTCACACACACTTGCTGGATTCAAACCCCTACCTATGTTATAACACTAGAGACGGACGCATTAGCAGAGCGAGCTATTCGCATGACTGGGAGATTTCTTTTCTCCTGATGTACTTATAGGGTGCTGACATCATTGGTGTTTAGAAAGGGGAATGGGCATCCTGTGGTGTGTTTTCACAGTTGCCAAAAGGGATGTTCCTTTCATACACACTTACCCCCCTTCACACACACTTGCTGGATTCAAATCCCTACCTAACTATGTTATGATACTAGAGACGGATGCATTAGCAGAACGTGCTATTTGCATTAGCAGGTGATTTCTTTTCTCCTGATATACTTATAGTGTGCTGACATCATCAGTGTTTAGAAAGGGGAATGGGCATCTTGTGGTGTGTTTTCACAGTTGCCAAATGGGATGTTCCTTTCATACACACTTACACACACTTTCCCCCTTCACACACACTTGCCACTTGCTGGATTCAAACCCCTACTTAACTATGTTATGACACTAGAGACGGATGCATTAACAGAGTGCACTTTTCGCATTACTGGGAGATTACTTTTCTCCTGATATACTTATAGGGTGCTGACATCATCAGTGTTTAGAAAGGGGAATGAGCATCCTGTGGTGTGTTTTCACAGTTGCCAAAAGGGATGTTTCTTTCATACACACACACTTACCCCCCTTCACACACACTTGCCACATTCAAACCCCTATCTAACTATGTTATGACACTAGAGACGGATGCATTAGCAGAGCGCGCTATTCAGATTACTGGGAGATTTCTTTTCTCCTGATATACTTATAGGGTGCTGACATCATCAGTGTTTAGAAAGGGGAATGAGCATCCTGTGGTGTGTTTTCCCAGTTGCTAAGAGGAACATTTCCCTCACACAGACTTGCACACAGACCAACCACAATCACCCACACACACACACTCTGGATAAGCTGTCATTCCCTAGGGCAAACAGTCTAGTGTTGACCTCTACACCCATATGTTTAATTGTCAGATGCAGATTATTTGGTGCTGATAGCAGTGTTTGCAGGTCTTTATTGCCATAACAGTTCCTGTTTGTATGAACAACTTGTGTATCTATGGACAATGTTTGCATATGGGGGAAATCCACTATATCATGTATGTCTCTGTAGTTATTTAAGTGTGAGCACTGGTCAGATTGCTATAATGTTGTTGGTTACTGGAATAACACGTACATATACCAGATATATGTGGCAAAATGCTAAACTGATATTTGGACTAAGTGTGTGAGCATGCCCAGTTCAGCCTTCCCATGGCATGTTATGTGAAAGATGTCTCATTTATCAAAGTGTGTGAGCATGCCCAGTGTGAGCTTTCCATATGTTGAACTCTGCAGCCCATCACATTTGTGGATGAGTGTGAACTTCAACAAATATCTCCAGTTTATGGTTGTGTTTTCTGTGCCATGTTGTGTAGTTACTGTCCAAATGCTTTTTGTGTGAACACAACAGGGATTATACTGTGCTTGCAGGTTTTGCATGGGATACTTTGCATACAATTGTCAACATCCGTTCATACTGACCTAACACTGTAGTACTGTATAGTGTAGTGGTTCAGTACTTTCACTGTGGTGGACAGTATCCTGGGCTTTAGTCCTATCACTGCTTTACATTTCCATAGTGAGCACAACAGCCTGGTTAGGGTCCAGTTGTGCACATCTGCACAAATGTGGTGCCTCTACGGACCCTGGTAATTACCTCCCCATAAGCTTAACAAGTCTAGTCTGCAAAGCTATGGAGAGGATCATAATGGAGTTCATAAACAAAGATATAGGGGACATGCAGACATTGGACCCATCCCAGTTTGGCTTTGTCAAGGGCAGATCATGCCTTTTGAACTTGGTCGACTTCTTCAAAACAGTCACTAAGGCCATTGATGAGGGAAAGGCAGTCCATACAGCATACCTTGACCTTGCAAAGGCTTTCGACACAATACCCCACTCGGGTATTGTAGAAAAACCTACCAACTTAAATGTAAACCCATATGTCACAAGATGGGTTGCAAACTGGCTTAAGGACAGGACCCACAGGGTTAGAGTTGCTGGCGCTATGTCAGACTCCAAGCCGGTCACAAGTGGTATCCCATAGGGCTCGGTCCTTGGCACCCTATTATTCGGAATCTACTTCTCAGAAGTACAGGCCAACAGGAGGACTTTGGCTGACAAAGTTTGCAGATGACTGCAAACTGGGCGCCATAGTGGACAGTGCATCAGACACGGATATCCTTCAGAAGGGACTCACGGAAACTGATAGCTGGTGCCAGAGCCATGGTCTGAAGTTAAATGCCAAAAAATGTATAGTCATACCCTTCGGGAAAAGCAAGGTAACCCCAAGCTACCATATAGGTGGCAATCCTCTAAGCACAGAGGAGGTTGTCATGGACCTGAGGACCCAGGTTGACAGTGGCCTTTCTTCTGACACTCACGTTGCTAAAGTGGTTAGAAAGACCTTCTACATTGCCCACCTGATCATGAAGGGATTCACATCCAGATCTAGTGAGGTCATTGTTCCTCTGTACTCTTCACTTATCAGACCAATGATCGAGTACAATGCCCCATTTGGGATGTATCTCACCCAACATCTGCAGCAATTGGAGAGACCCCAAAAGTCCCCCACCAAAAGGATAAAGGGACTCCAACATCTGTCATATGCTGCCAGACTGAAGACACTCCAGCTCTATTCAGTCGCATACCGTCTGCTCAGAGGTGACATGTGCCTGACATGCAAGGCCATGTCCAACCAGGAATTAATGGAAATGCTCCACCTCAAAATCTCCAAATCCACCAGAAACACTAGGGCAAGTGACTTAAACCTTAGCAGGGATATAAGTAGGACATGCTGGAGGGGTAGATTTATCACTCAGAGACTCCCTATGCTGTGGAATAGAATCCCAGTCCATGTGAGGCAGAGCACCTCGCTGGCTCTGTTCAAGAGGAATCTTGACCTGTGGATGGGAGATCATAGGTTTACCCCGGGAATCGTCTCTGTGTCACTGCTGGACAGAGGCACAACAAACTAATGGGCACATTATTGTTTCCATATAAGGGGTGGCGTAAGCCACAAAACTCTGGGCTAGGCTTATAACTGCCTTAGGGCAGATAGCCTAGTATAAACCTATGAACCTATGAACCTATCTGACCATGTTGCATTATGTTCAGATATGAACTACTTACAACAGTCTCATCCAACATCAGTAGTGTATTCCACAACATAGGTGTACATTGGCAAACACTACCGATGTGCCCTAGGCCATTTCTAATGCTAGTCAGAGAGTGTGTTTGTCCTTCGACTCATTGTAAGTGTAGTTTGCCATGACATATGTCTTGTTTAGTATACTGTGCCTCTGTCTAGCCATGACATAACAGTGATACCCAGGGTAAACCTACCATCTCCCATCCACTCATTAAGATTCCTGTTGAGGAGAATCAACGAGTGACTCTATGGATAACCTGTACTGGTAGTTTACTCATGTGTGGGGGTGGCTTCTGTGTTATGGATAATGCAGTACAGCTTGTCCTATGTATGTCAGTGCTGGGGTTCAGGTCCCTCATGTGCATAGCTCACTGCCATTCAGATTGTACAAGGTGCAGCATGTTCATTGATTCCAGCTTGGACATGGCTTTCTACATCAGGCACAGCTTGCTTCTGGGTGGCCAGCATGGCAGTGTGTGGAGTTGCACTCTGTTTAATCAGGCAACACATTACATTGTTCAAGCTCTTTGATACTCCTGGTGAGGTACTGTTGTGGACTTTACAGTTGATGGAGGTGTCTGCTGAGGTACACCCCACAGGGGCTGTTGTGGTCAATTGTAACGCTGATGAAGGATAACTGCAGAACCACAATGACCTCCCCTTATCTAGATGTCATAACCTTCATGATTAGGTTGGTATATGGATTGTTTCTGTTAACACTACAGCCACATGTTTGTCCAATGTAGGATATCTATCACCTTGTGTACCCAGGTCTGTAATTACATGTTAAGTATGTAATGGGTTAACACCTATGTGGTAATTGGTGGTCACTTACTGTATATCCACAGAGGTTGACTATACAGTTTTCTCCATTTAACATGCTGACATGGCTATGGCACCAATTGTCTGTTTCTATGTGGCCCTTTTGTGGGATGCTTGTGTCAGCTGGAGTGTCAGATATGTTAGGCGGTTTGTAGTCCTCTGCAAACATGTTCAGGCACAGTCCTTACATGTTGGCCTGTACCTATGGGGCATATATACCAGACAGGGAAGGTCCCAGGACCAAGCTTTGTGGGATACCTGTTATATGTGGTTTGTAGTCTGACATGGCTGCAGCATGTCTGACCATGTCAGTTCTGTTGTTGGTCTGGTTTGCAACCCCTCTAGTGACATTGGGGTGTATATATAAGCTGGTGAACATATCTATATTGAACACATAGGGTATTGTATGGAAGGCTTTGCAAGGTCCAGCTAACCTGTGTGGACCACATTGCCCTCATCAGTGACCTCAATTACTGTTTCAACTGAGTCACACATGTTTAGGGGCGGGGTCTGCACTTAATAAACCCACACTGGGTAGGGTCGGGTGTCAATAGATCCCCAATATCGTTATGTCTGCGGTACATGCTGATCCTTTCCATAGCTGTGCAGACCAAGCTTCTCAGGATTCTGTGGTGGTTGTTTTTAGTATCCATTCAGGCGACACCTTTCTTGAGAACAACCACTGTTGTTGTACACTGCTCTTTGGGTACATATCCTGTGGTAAGGCTGACATAATGTCAGGGAGGCAGCAGTCTGCTGGGAAAGATATTTTGCATTATGAGGGGGGGGGGTTTGCACTGCACCTGTCAGGATGTATGTTGGCAATACGTGTGTGTGTTTGGTATGTTGTTTGTAATATTTGTGTAATCCAGAGCATATCTGGGAATTCACAACACGCTTACCACCATCAGTTGCAGCAGCCTTGGGGTTATCCTTAGTGTCCTGTACAATTTGTATCATAATAGGTTCATAGGTTCATACTAGGCTATCCACCCTAGGGTATTTGTAAGCCTAGCCACAGTGTGTGTGGCTTTTGCCACCCCTTGCTATGTGAATATTATGGCCATTTATGATTTACTTAGCTGTGCCTCTGTCTGGACATGACACAGTAAAGACCCCCAGTGTACATCTACAATTATCCATCCATTTTGCTAACTTCCTGTTGAAGAGTGTCAGTGAGGGGCTCTGCCTAACATGTAGTGGTATTCTGTTCCAGGGTGTGGAGAGACTCAGGGTTAGGTATCTGTCCCTCCAGCACATCCTATTTGATTATGTGTTAAGGTTGACATCTCTGACTCACACAGCTCCGATGGCTTTGAGTTTTCTGGGGTGGAGCATGTCCATTACTTCTGTGTTGGACATGGACTTGTACAACAGACATAGAATGCCTCTGTGTAGGCAGTATGTGACTGCATTCAGCTGTGGTGTCTACAGCCAGGCAGCATATGAGATATATTTGAGACCCTTTCTGACTCTTGCTGAGGTACCTTTGAGGTCTTTCTAACTGCTGCAGGTGCCAGGTAATGTACATCCCAAATGAGGCATTGTACTACAATATGGTCTGATAAGGGAACAGTATAGGGGCACAATGACCTTTGTTGATGTAGATGTGAATCCTTTCATGATACAGTGTCCAATATAGACAGTCTTCCTAGACAAATTGGCGATGTGACTGTCACATAACAGGTGACTGTCCACTTGTGTCACTAGGTCCCTGATTACTCCTTCCACACATAATGGTTTACCACCTATGTGGTAATTTGTGTGTACCTTGTTTTGTATTTGGTGGTACATTCATACTGTCCACTGTCTTCAGGACAGTGGGGTGGGGTTCCTGTGTGTGAGAGTGTGGTCTGTAGCATGCTACAGACTGTACAGCAGTCTTGCCTACGGTTAGTTGCACATGGGTGGACTGCAATGACATAAGCATTGTCAGTTAACTGGATGTATGGGTGTCTGTGCTGAATATGGATACTCACCATAACACATGATATGTGGCCATAACACATGATATGTGGTATTACCTGGTAGTGCTGGTGTGCTGTCACGAGGCTTGCAGCAGGTTTCTATCACTGGACAGACATCAATGTTCTCCATGCTGGGGAGGGCCTCAGGAGCATGCATATTGAGGTTTACACATCTGGCATTGATCAGCATTACCCTTCTGTTTCTTTCCAGTTTTGTTTTTTATGGTGGTGGGTTGGTCTTTTCGGCCTTGCCTACGAAAGGATCTCTGTAGGTTGCAAAAGTCTTACGCAATATCCAGATGCTCATGGGTAACAGGTGCAAGCCATCCCTGGAACAGCAGCATGTCTCACTATGTCATCACCTATTACAACTGTATCAGGCATGTTGTTTCTCCTTCTGTCCTGTGACTGTTTGGCACACCAGCTCTGTGTACTATGTGTTACATGTGCTATGTCTGGAGGTTGTTTATTGGGTGTCTGCTTTGGAGGCTTGTGTTGGTGTTGTGTGTTTGTAATTAGGGCCTCTGGGAATGTTTTTGTGTTTATGTGTTTGGTTTACAGTCGTTGTAGGTCTATGTGGGACTGGGTTTGTGGTGTATGTGGTTACCTTGTCCTCCTGACTAGTTTTGACAGTACTGATTTGGGGTGCTCAGTCCGGTTTGGCTACCTGGTTGCATCTATCACATACATTTGTATTTATTGGGGTGAGTTGTTGTTGTGTGTGTACTTGGGACAGGTGTCACATTGCCACTGGATTCACAGATTCTACTTGTTTTGCCTGGCCTTAGTGGATTGTATGTGTGGACACATTTTATTGCCATACTAGTGATCACTGATTACTTCACTTTTTATGTTTGATCTATCATGTGGTAGCTTCCTCATTCTCTTCAATGGTTTAGTAATTGCTGGAGTCCAGCATGCCAGATGCCTGGGTGTATGGCATTGTGTCTTGTTGTTTGTGATTGCAGATTCCAAGCACTCTTGACTGTGTTCATGGTATCCCTGTATAACATGTTCTGCAGTGTGTCCCATATTCTGGACTTGCACAGGGCTTTTCATGGATTCCACATTGGTTTGTAGGGGTGCAAGCTATGCTTTATACATGTGTTTCACTGTGGTAATCTGGCCAGGGACTGGGGTCGGGATGTGTAACTACAGTGTGATTACTCTATGGTCTGGTCTTACCAGTGAGGGATACACTTCTCATCTTGACATCCAGTACACATATTTCTGATTATCACATCCAGTATGCTTACCCCTCTTCTGGAAGTGTTACATTTTGCATGTCCATTTTGTTTGATGGATTCTGGGAAATTGTCTACACTTGTGTCAGTGCTAGTATAATACAAAGAGTATAGTGACAAACATCTCAAAAGCTGACTTCACACTTCTTCAGACTGAGATGGTATCCTTTAAGCCCACTGGGCCAGTGGAAACCACAACACACAATGGTGACTCCTTCACAGACTCTTTCTACGGACATCTCCGAGAAAGCATGGACCATGCAATCACAAATAAAACCAAGACCCTCTCCACCAAGGGAAAGTGGCCTATCTGGTGGACCCCAGCCATAAACAAACTGTATAACAGATGAAGGATACTAATGCAAGACAGAGCTACATCTCCTAAAGGGAAGGCAGCTGTGATCAGCACTAGTAAAAAGCTACACTCTCTCATAAAGACATCCAAGGTCAACTTGGAGACATAAATCACCAAAGACAATGAAGATAACCACACTGCCTTCTTCAGTTATGTCAGAAACCTGGGTGGGAACCCTCAGATATGCTCAGAGTTGGTACACAACAACATATATTTCAGTGACCTGACAGATATTGGCAACATTCTGGCAGACAGGTTCAGTGCAATTTTCCCCTCCCTCACCCCAAAGAAGATAGTTATCACAGCTGAATGTAACCTCACTGTCATCTCAGATGTCCATGTGAGAGCACTCAGCAAAGACAAGAACACAGCATCAATGGGACCTGATGGTATCCCCAGTTGCATGCTATGTGAACTCCAGAAGGAGCTAAACCCGTATATACAAATGCTATTTAACCTTAGCCTTGCTACAGGATATGTACCTGAACACTGGCGTACAGCAACAGTGGTCCCACTCCACAAAGGAGATGCCTCCACAGACCCTGGGAACTACCACCACACAAGCTTAACCAGCCTTGTCTGCAAAGCTATGGAAAGAGTCATTATGGAGCTCTTAAACAAAGACATTGGTGACCTACAGACCCTTGATCCCACCCAGTTCAGCTTTGTACAGGGCAGATCCTGCCTTTTGCACCTAGTTGACTATTTTGAAACTGTCAGTAGGGCCATTGATGAGGGCTATGCAGTCCACACAGCCTACCTGCACTTGGCTAAGGCCTTTGACACAATACCCCACTCAGGCATCATAGACAAGCTCAACAGCTGAAATATAAAACCATATGTCACAGGATAGGTTGCAAAATGGCTAAGAAACAGAACCCATAAAGTTGACATTGCAGGTGCCTTGTCAGATTCAAAGCCAGTCACAAGTGGTGTCCAACAAGGATCTGTCCTGGGACCCCTCTTATTTGGCATTTACTTTCCAGATGTGAAAGCAAACATAGGAGGGTTGTGGCTGACAAAGTTTGCAGATGACTGCAACCTAGGCACCATAGTGAATACATTAGCCGGCACACACATCCTACAGAATGCCATCACAGAGACAGATAGCTGGTGCCGGAATCATGGCCTGAAACTGAATGCAACTGATGTGTAGTCATCCTCCTTGGGAGGAACAAAGTACCCACAAATCAATACATAGACAGCAACCCACTGAGCACAGAAAACAAATCAGACACCTGGGGACACATGTAGATAGTGACGTCTCGTTTGACACCCATGTTGCCAAAGTGGTTAGAAAGACTTTCTATCTTGCCCACCTTATCATGAAGGGTTTTCCATCCAGATCAAAGGAGGTCATTGTACCACTATACTTCTCCCTTATCAGGCCCATGATTGAATACAAAGCCCCATTTGGTATGTACCTCACCCAGCACTTGCAACAGCTGGAGAGACCCCAAAAGTACCTTACCAAGAAGATCAGGGGTCTACAACACATGTCATATGCTTCAAGACTAAAGGAAATCCAGCTTTATTAAGTAGCATACCGCATACTTACAGGTGATCTATCCCTGACATACAAGACCACGTCCAATCAGGATTTGGTGGACATGCTCCACTGCAAGCAATCCAAATCCACCAGAACCATGAGAGCTAAAGATTTGAACCTCAACACATACATGTATAGGACATGCTGGAGGGACAGAGTCATAACTCAGAGGCTTCTCACACTCTAGCAAAGAATCCCAGTTCATGTTAGACAGAGTCCCTCACTGACTCTCTTCAAGAGAAATCTGGACAACTGGATGTGAGATTGTAGGTTTACCCCAGGGGTCCTCCCTGTGTCACTACTAGACAGAGGCACAGTCAAGTTATTCAATTACGTAAGGGGGTCATAATGTGTCACTACTAAGTCAGAGGCACAATATTCGGAATCTATTCTGTACACTTATTACCACTATAAGGGGTGGCAATAGCCACATCACTATGGCTAGGCTTATAAATGCACTAGGGCAGATAGCCTAGTAGTAAACTATGGTGTATGTGTAGGTATTTTCAGTCAAGATATATAATGTGGTTTGGGGGGCTTGATATCTTCCTGTATTCCAACATAGGCCTGGTGCAGTTCCTGCTATTAGGACAGTGGTCTGCAGCAAGCTATATAGTAGTAGGCAGTTTTAGCCATTGGCATTTGACCATGGCTAATCCATGCTGCTTCTTGTTGTGGTACCAACATGGGGGTGTGGTTATCCATGACATTTATTGCTAGTCACCCTTATTTTGTAGCTTGTTACATGTTTTTGCAGCTGTACATTACTGTATGGGGTGTGACCTGGTAGTGTTAGGGTGCTGATATGGGCTTTGACCCTGTTTTCTATTACAGCACTGATATCTACATTCTCTATACTGTGTGCGTTTACACTGCACACATCTTGCTGTTTATACTTCTGGCATTGGGTAGCATTACATCTAGGTTCCTATCCCATGTGGTACCTATGAAGGTGGGTTTGTGTTTTTGTGGTTTATGATTGGTGAGGGTGGATGTTAGTCAGGGTCCTCAGGTGTGTATATGGTACATGGTGTTACATTACTTAACACATGGCATTCATGCCTCAGGTGGTGCTGCAGGGCTGCCAATGTCGGATGCACATACTACACTCCCTGTACATGTTTGGAAGCAGGTTGTGTCATGTTAGGCATCCCTGTTACTATATGAGTGAGTCGGAGGGGGTATCAGTCCCAGTGTTCCTACTGAGCCAGTGTATGTGCTATGCATTGCCTCTTTGCCAAGGCCAGGGCATGCTGGGAATGCCTCCTTCTGCCTACTGGGGCAAGGTCAGGTTGTTCCTCCTCCGAGTCACCCTCTGCCTGTGGTGGCCTTGGCAATGGTGGGGGTATGTTTGGCCCAGCCCTATGCTGGTCCTGCTGCAGCTGTTTCTGCAGGATCATATTATGTAGCATAGCACATATCATGATCATTTGGGTACATGTAGTTGGTGTGTACTGCAAGGCTCCACCAGATGTGTCCAGACACTGGAACCGTGACTTGAGCAGCCCAAACACACGCTCTATGACATTACGTGTTTGTGCGTGTGCCTCATTATGGCGTTCTTGTTCAGGTGTGTGTGCATTTCTGATTGGTGTCATCAGCCATGGCTCAAGTGCATAACCTGCATCCCCCACTAGGTGTCCGTGTGGGAAGTCCCCACTGGCAAATGATTGGTACAGCTGCATCAGATGCCAGATGTGGGAATCGTGGTAGCTCCCAGGGCAGCCAGCACACATATTCATCATTATGCCCTGGGCATCACACATGACCTGGCAGTTGATGGAGGGGAATCCCTTGTGGTTAATATAGGCTCTACCCCGCTCACCGGCTGGCGCTTTGATGCATATGTGCGTGCAGTCTATTGCAGCCAGTACCTCAGGGTATCGCGCTATTTGCTGGAAGAGACGCATATTGCTGGCCACAACCTCACGGGCATTAGGGAAATATACATGATCACCGACATGTGCTGACATGGCATCCAGGAACTGGTGCAGTACCCTGGAGGCTGATGCCTGTGATATCCCCATCATATCCCCAGTTGGTCTCTGGAAGGTACCTGTTGCTAGTATTCTTAGGTCAACACATACCTTGGTTTCCACTGGGATGGGTTCCCCTCTGTTGGTTCTGTGTGTGAGACGTGGCCTGCACAGCTCAACAATTTGCTGCAGAAGGTCTCTGTCCACTCTGTAGTGCTCTACTATCTCCAGCTCATGTAACCCATGGTAGGTGACCCTGGGCCTGTATACTCTTCTCCTTCTCCTCACTCTGGGTTGTCTGTCAGCATCTGCATTGTCGCCATCCTCAGCAATTCGCCTATGCCTGATTATAACAGCTATGGCAGCCCCTAGCATTTCTGCTCTGAGTTCAGCTTTTTCAGTTTTCAGTTCTGATAGCTTACTCCTTTCTTGCAGTATCTCTTGAGAGAAACACCCTGCACTGCTGTTTGCAGTGTTTTAAGTGCTGGGTTGGGCTTCTAGTCTGCCTGTGTAATTGCCTGCTTCCAATTGTTATCACCAATTAACTCCAGCAGTATCCTCTGGCAGCTTCCTTGTAGTTAGTTGTTTCCTTTTTCCTCTCTGTTTCCTCAGGGGGAGCAATGTGCACACCAGCTTAAGCACGCTCACAGTTGCTTACACACGTGCACACATCCTTGCACGGTGTGGACTTGGCTGATTCATGGTAAAACGTGCGCACACTGCCTTACTCATGTGCACGCCCACGCAAACCGTTGCGAACGGTTTGCAACACGCTCCCACATGTTGAACCTGGCTTACACACGCACGCATGCACGTATATCAAGAAAGTTTGAGTGTAGGGATAGTGTACACCCTCTATTTCTTGTTTTTCCTAGTGTTCTGTTGGGACACACCTTTCTTCCTGATGTCTGTCTGTCATCTGTCATGTTACACTGCCCTCCAATGTGATACATTTATTTCTATCATTCCCCCCCTTGATGTCACCTACCTCTTACTCTATTCCTCCCCCTTCTGTAACTCTTACACTACTCAGAAAGTGCTCATTACCTATGTGGCAGTGTTATTCAGTATTGTAACCCTCATTTACATAGGATTGCCTAGTAATGCTTAGTTACATCTCTTACACGGAGCTTCACCCCCTTGGCAACCACTACATGGAGGCCATATTGTTTTTGGTCTGCTAGTCCCTGCATTGTCATTCCATGTAATACATAAAACCCACAATTGTGGGCTTATAAGCTTCGTTTTTCACTTTTAGGCAGCGCACCCCGTTTGCACGAGTGTGCGCTGCAGTTAAACATCAAAATCCCCCGAAAAAAAAAAGTTATTTTAAATAATTTTGCAATGCTTTTTAATGCCAATGGCCACATATTTGGCCTTGGCATGCTAGATGACACATATGCGCCCTTTATTTGGAGCTGACATAGCTCCGTTGTCAATTTTGCAGAAATGTACTCAGTTGTCAGCTGAGTACATTTCTGCAGCTAAAATGTCCGTTACACGGACTGCTTTGGGCTTCCTGGATCACTCAAATACCTCATTTGCATATCTTTCAGCTGCAAATGAGGTATTGAGCATTTCCACGCCCAGTCCGTGTAAGAGACGTGTTAGCTGTCTCTTACACGGAGGTTTGGGCTGTTCCTGGATCGGGAGGCTTACACAGAGGCTTACACTACTCTTAAACTCCGTGTAAGCCTTCGTGAATCCTGCTCACTATGTTATGAATCCTGGGACAGAGAGTTATTGATGGCCTTCTAGTCTACTATTTTACATGGCAAAACATGGGAAACATCTAATTAAGCTTTTAAAAAAAACTATGATGTCAGGGGTCAAATAGTAGTCACTTTACTGAAGTACATAAAATATGAGAGAACATTCAATACTTAGATGCTGAGTAAGTTTGTGTGTCTGTGAACATGAAAAATCCTACTGATAAATCTTCTCTTATGTTTTTTGGTGAATGATACGCACTTAGTCAAAGTTCATTCCCCAGCTCAGAGATAATTGTGTTTCTAAAATGTTGCTGCAGCATGATTCAGCATGGTGCCAGTCAGTAGTAAAAAGAAAAAACTTTTAGTTCCCAAAGATGTTGGTAATCACCAGTGTTCAGCTACTATGACCTCACCTTACCTATAGTCTACAACACAATGAAGTCAGCAAGGGTTAGGAACAGCCCTTCTCCAGCAGAAGGGTAGACAAATTGTTTATTCATTTAAAGCACTGACAGATGCATAAAGTGATTATGTTCAAATAGAAAATAAATATTTCAATACCGTTATGAAACCAAACTTCCACAGTTATTAAACAGAAAGCACATTGCTTTACTGCATAACCACAATATTTGCAGAAAACATATTTAAGAAATTGTTATACAGGGCACCTCATCAGCTGTAAATAATAATACTGGCATTATAGAAGTATGGTCCTCTGGACCAGTATAAGCCAAAAAAGGTCATGCACTTAGTAAAGCATATGACAGGAAATGCAAAGAGGATCTGTTTCAAGAAAATTAGAAATGTAGAGAGTGATGAAACAACTAACCACAACTGCTGTGAAGATTCAGGAATTAGGAACTGCTATTAGAAATAACCTAGAAATGCAAGTTCTCTCAGACAGCACCATGACGTGATGGGCAGATACTGTGAAAAAATATGCAAGTCTTCATTCAGAGATGAACTGCCATGATACCAAGGCTTGTGTTCAACGGCACTAACAGTATTTTTTCCATCATCATCCTCATTATCATCGGTGCCCATTTTCTCACTTTTGATGTAGGATCTTGGGGTGTTGAGTCATGCGTTACCACCTCTTTCAATTCAATACTTCCTACTTTTTTGAATGTCACGCCTTACTGTTGACAGGACTTTTCTCATCCAGTCTCTCAATCTGTTTGAAAAGAATCCTTCTTTCCTCTTGCTTTGTTCCTGTCTCTACTAAATCTTCTTCACCAAATTATCTTCTGAAATAGTATAGAATTGGAGCAGAAGGAAGAATATCATGCTTACCATGAAGCTGTATTATGCATGAGTGAACTAGGGGTCTATATTAGATCCACAAAAAACATGTTAGTGAACAGTTCTTTGCTGAATGCAACCATTGAAATCTTGCTCTCTTGAGTGGCTGTTTCAGTGAATTTTTTCCTAGGAGATAAATGCTTGGCCAGCATAACACTTCATAAAATTTAAAGCCTTCCAAACTGGGGGGGCTTTGCCTCCCCACACCCACCCAACTAAATATAGCAACTCCGAGATCACACTACAGTGGGGAAAAGGACACATTTCAAATGATCGCCAAGCATTTTTCCCCTAGGAAAAAAAATTACTGTAATGGCCATTCAACAGTGCAGGATTTTGATGTGTAGTGTTTGGCAAAGAGCTGTTTGTTGTGATGGTTTTTCATGGATTTAATATAGACCTGTGAACTAGAGATGTCCAGTGTCCAAATCTACAAATCAAAGTGCACTGGTCCAGTGTTGTTGTGTCTTTTGGCTTTTCCCGGTTAGGGGTCACCACAGCAGAACTCCGGTCCGGTAATGATTGGCAGTAGAGTTTTACATGCCGAGTTGCCAGCCCTGATGCACAACCTTCAACGAAGGTACGCCCATTCACGCATGTCTCCACACAGAAAACGCTCTAGCTGGGAATCGAACAGAACAACATCTTAGCTATATGAGAAGACAATAGTATTTTATTTTCAAATAGGTTGTATGAGTAAAGGGATTATTGAATCTTAAAAAATCTCACCACTTGGGCAGTTCAGTTAAAAAAAAAAAAAACTTGAAGCATACATTTCATTTTTTACCTCAGCTATCTTGAATATCTGCATATTTGTCCGTGCGCACATATGGCATGCTATCAGAATTAAACTACATTAGTGCCATTAACAATTTGTGTCAACAATTACATTTTCCTTTCTGTTATAGCTGAGACTATTAAAGTAGTTTATTGTCCTTCTATTTCCTTTTGTTATGTTGTGACTATAACTGCTCTGTGTATTTTAAAAGGCCAGACTCATTTCTTAGAGTTGATGAACAAAATTCTCATTTTGCTGACCGACAGCTCAGTCTTGTTTTCTCATACTTAATGAGGACATTTTTGATTCCACTTCTGTCTCTGCACTTCATTTGTCTAGAACAGGGCAGTCGTTCTAGAGAATGCAGTCACATATTGCACTGTAATAGTTTTTTGTATTCTTATTTTCCATGTATCCACCAGTTATGAGTGCCTTTCATTGATGTGTGGCTCTGAATGTCAAAACCTCAACCACTAGCCTCACTCAGGCTTGAAAGAAACTTGTTAGAAATTTAGAAACTGTATTCAAAGATTTGAGTTGTTTTCTTCTGTAAGTGCTACAAAAAAGCCATAAAATGAATTGTGCCACATTCATTCATAATTATTGTTTAGGAAGCAATTGGAGTATTTTATACTTTCAAGCTTATGATAATAAGATATTCAGGATGTTGTCTTGAAAGTCAAGTTTCAGGCATACCATGAGAAAATGAAGAACTTGCCATATGTAAGGTTTTTTTTTCTGAAAAGCCAAACAATAAAAGCTCAGGCATCAGGAATACTGAAAATTAATGCCCAAAACTCAAAAGGGTAGACAAGTAAAGCACATTCCCTGGGATTCATGAACCTCAGCGCAAGGATGACGTTAGCCTTGTGCTGACCGTGTGGAGTAGAGATGGCGCAGCAGCACCATATGCATATTAATGAAGGTGCGCTGCCGCAACGTCCACATGCACAGGAAATGTGCGGGAGTGCAGGGGGCATGTCTAAGCACTGCACGGAGGTGTGAACATGTCGGCTGCAGATGCACAACCTAAAATGCTGACTAGTATAGCCTGCCTCCAATAGTAATCACTCCTACCAGTGTCCATGGATACTGAAATATATGCAAAGCATACAAGACAGTTCCACGAACACCAAAATAAAAAGTAAACACAAAAGCATGAAGATCAATATTGAGCCCCCGTCCCTCGAACAAATGACATTTAAAACCCTGTGCCCATATTTCATTGTAGTGTTGATTGTTATACCAAGTGGAAGCAAAACGCAGCGTGTTTGCACACCGCTGCCCTTTGCTAAGCCTATCCCAATGGTTAGGGTTACCACCTGTCCTACTTTGTGAGGGACAATCCCACTCTGGGCAGTTGTGTCCTTACCAAAAATATTAAAAATGGCAAATGTCCTGCAATTGTAGGACATAATTATATCACATATTTTATGTAATAGTTGCATAAAATAGTTATTTCTATATCTAAAATACCTAAATGTTACAAGAAACAGAATAAGCAACTAAACTGCTACAAGAATAAGCTTTTATTTAGGCAAAAAAGTAAAGTTATATCCTTTGTACTGACCGTGGGTACGTGTCAGCCTGTAAAATCTGATGTGTGTCCCGAAAATGTCCCACTGGTGGCAACCCTACCAATGGTCAGAGCATTCGCTCAATATCTGTCCATTCACGGTCCAAGTCATCCTTGTCTGGACGGCCCAAAGATGAATGAGTATTACCCGGGTCTACCTACCATGTCATGAAAGATAATTATTTGCTTGTACCTATGTGCGTGAAGTACAGCATGTGGAAGATCAAATATGCTAGGGTTGTCCTCACAACCATATTGGTACCAGAGATATGTCGAGTATGCAATGTGTTCTGCTGTCTGTGCCATGGGCCATCAACCAGAGAAGGGATGGATGGTGTGTTTGTGGAATATGGGGGGTGACGGGTAATGTAATAATTCGCCAAGGGGAGACTGGGTCGGATGTACAACAGGTGAACTGGAGGTCTACGAGGGAGCATTGGGTGAATCAGAAAGGAAACCAAAGAACATACATTCACATCCACAATACACCCTGACAGGCCATGCTGCAGAACACAATCACACAAACATATGAACATTAAAATGTGCGATGCACATGTACAGAAACCTTACCGGCTCACACCCACATAATGGTCTGGCCTGAATTGAGCCATCCAACCCCAACACACCTGGATACATAATTGAATACCCATCATCCCCTCCACATCACACCACCCCCATATTTGCACATAGTGCCCCCTACCCATATCTAGTAGGCAGTCTCACCCTAGGCAGTCTCAGGCTTGCAAACTAGGTATCCCTTGCATGTATAACCCTCCCTCATTTTCGTATAGCCAAAATAATGGGAGTCATTGGCATCCACAATATTTGGACATCACACATGGGATAAGTGTCTGTTCTAAAGATTAGACTTGGTGGCACGACACAATGTCCAGCCCCATAGGCATCCGGCCACAAGTTGCATTAACAGTAGTTGTCCACAACCCTGCTCACCCTCCAGCCGGTCCTGCATAACCTATGACCCAGGGTTAAACACCTGACCATGATGCACGTCTCCCCATGTGCATTATCAGGAATATATACCTTTCACGTTTTCACTAGAAGCTTCCCCATAGCCATCGTCCAAATAGTACACATCCACAAATTGTATACCCTGTCTAGGTTCCACATCGTAATGATGCACACAACCCCTGTATACAAACGGTGCACATCCCTCCCAGATGTGGGTGTTCATATACATGGCCATGTACAACCCCAGATATGTAGTCATACATCTATATATGTGCATACTTATATACGCATAGCTACAGCTACACATCACACATACATGCATATAAGTAGTTGTCAAGTATGTGTCCTATTTATAAATATGTATACTTGCAAATGTATACATGTCTCTCAGAAACATATGAACATTAGCACGTACTATACATATGTACACCGACCATCTGTCACATTTGTTGCCAGTAGTGTGGAATGCCTGTAGTAAAGTCATATAACCTAACTACCATCCATGCAGAATGTACCACGGATGGTGTAGGGGTCAAACCAGTGACTAAGGTGTTTCTATTCCTTGGTCCAAACCATGCAAGGGCTGCTAATTTTAATATGATGCCCAGAATAATGGCCGTTGGATATAGGTGTGGCGATAAGTGGCAGTCATTCAACAATATGGGAAATGTAAATACGTATGTAGGTGTATATGCATGTGTACATACAGACACACACACACACACACACACACACACACACACACACACACATATATATATATATATATATATATATATATATATATATATATATATATATATATGTGAATAATGAACATGGTCACAAGAAAGCAGTTAGAACAAATGTGAAGGAAAACAGCAGCGGAACCCCCCATATTATTTAGTGAATATCAAGCTGGCCAGAGGAGAGCAAACCTGCGTCCCCACCCACAGGTAGGATGCTAATAGTGCAACTAACTGTGTCCACATGCTTTGTCTGACTTTCAAAAAGTCTCCATTCAGGCAAGGCAAAAACCTGAAGACTTATTGAACACCCTGACCATTATATGAACCTATGTCCCAGGACTATAAGCTTTGGACATCTGAATATACTTGGAGTGAGCCAACATATGGGACGTGTCTAGAGCAGTAGGGAGTGGTGCATGTATAGTGGTGTGGTTTATTTCCGACTGGAGAATGGATGACTGCTGCATTAGTGATGTTTTGCTGCATTTATTCTGGTAACTATGAACCATGGGTATACATACAAATGAAGCAGCACAGCAATAGTGTAGTGGTTAGAGCATCCACCTATCAAGCAGACGTTGCCAGATCGGCTGCAGCACACACCATTTACAATGCGTAATCCGTATATGAGCATATCCTGCTCTTTTATGCTGTATAAAGATATAATACCATTGAAATGTGAACTGGGGTGACGTATCACAGTAAGAATGCAGAAGGTGTTTGCGTGATGGGAAACGGTGGTTAAACATGGCAAAACGGAAAACCGCTGGTGAAAAGTGTTCTACTCACCCTTTGTCCAACAGCCCTTGTTCTGCCCAGCAACATGATAAACCTCCTCAGCCAGGCTCGACGCCAGGACCCTACACACCACAACCAATGTGATTTACCACTAGGCCACGGCAGTTATACCTAACTCTGATGTTATCACAAACATAGCAGACAGCACAGTCATTCAACAGTATAATCAAAGAAATTAATCATGTAGATGTATATGCATGCATAAGTACAGATATATATATATATATATATATATATATATATATATATATATATATGTATGTGTACAGAACGAACATGGACACAAGAAAGCATTCATAATGACTGCAAAGGAAAACAGCAGCGGAACACCCATATTATCTAGCGCTGACATATCAAGCTGGCCAGAGGTGGGCAAAACTCCTGCGTCTCTAACCACAGGTAGGATGGTAACAGTGGGAGTAACCCTGTCCACGTGCTAAGTCTGACTTTCAAACAGTTACAGGACAGTCTTAGTCCACAGTCAGACAAGGCTAAACCCAGATGACCATATGAACACTCTGACCTTCATACAAACGTATGTGCTAGGACTATAGGCTTGGGAATTCTGAATATACTTGGAGTGAGTCAACATGCGGCACGGGTCCAGAAAACTAGGGAAGGACGCATGTGTAGTGGTGCGGTTTTCCTAACAGGAGAATGGATGCCTGCAGTGTTAGTGAAGTGTTGAGGTGTGTGTTTGGGTAACTATGAACCATGGGTATACATATAAATGAAGCAGAACACCAATAGTGTAGTGGTTACAGCATCCGCCTAACAAACAGGCATTCACGGTTTAAGTTCGACTATAGCACAAATCATTTTCCTTGTGGAATGAATGTTGTTTTGCTGTAAAACTGACATAATAACATGTAAAACTGAATTTGAGTATCGCATGGGACATTTAACCAGATCCCTTCAATCAAAGTGGTACTGTCATAATGAATAAGGCACAAGTAAGCACAAATAAGCGGCAGTAAAAATATGTAACACACAGTAAGCATATGCGAGTGCGCTTGCGAGGGTGTAAGCAGCACTCAGCATAGGAAATGTATATACGTATGTACAGATGTAAAATACACACATATATATATATATATATATATATATATATATATACACATATATATACATATATAAATATATATATATACACACACACACACACACACACACACACACACACACACACACACACACACACACATATATATATATATATATATATATATATATATATATATATATATATATATATGAAGAATGAACGTTCTAACAATAAAGCATAGACAAGGGATGAGAAGGGAATCAACAGCAACTACAGTATCATAGAGTGCTGTCAGCGTATGCCATAAAAAGCTAGCCAGGAGTGAGCAGAGCACTGCTATTCACACCACAGGCAGGATTTTACCAGTGGGAGTAACATTGTTGAATTGCTAAATCTACTTTACACACAGACAGAGAATAGTTCCTGCTGGACAGGGATGCATAGTATGGCAGGAGTACGTAAAGTGTATGGGACAAGGATCTTTTCAGCATGTGGTGATCCTTGTACTAGGAAGCTGGATTTCCACGAAGTATGTGTTTGAGATCAGGATGTGTACGTGTAGCATGTCCAACATCACTGGGTTGGACATGCCTTTATTCAGGGTAGGAATCATGCTACATAGTGAAGATGGGGACTGGGAAGGCTGGTGTAGGCCATCTGAACAAGGCCAATACCCCTTAAAGGAAATATGTGATCTGATATGGGGTCACTTGAGTGTTGAGTATGGCTGAACAATGATCTCTGTATTCATGGATGGCACCCTGTCAAGATTAGGGTTGCCACTTATGACTACCTGACAGGCGTGGTAACGTAACTATCACAGGAAAGACAAATGCCCAGCTGCATCCCTTACACACAATGCCCATTATGTTGACCGCTGCCTAGGTGGTAGTTCATGGGTACAGGTTTATTAACATAGGGATGACAATGCAATATGTAGCTGTCAGATTGTGTCCATATGTCACACACCTCACCCACAAAGCCTCTTCTGTATGTTGAAAAACCACAAACTGCAAGCCAGCAACTCCTCAGAAGGAATTTATTTGAAAAACCAAGATGAAATAAAATTCTCTAGCGCCTCGGCCAACAGCCTTTAACAGAGTACACTTTTTTTAAAAACCACTCAACTATATATAGCAGTTTATAAATTGGTTAATAACATAATTGATTAATTACACTAAATATACACTTTTCAAACCAAATATTTTTTTAAAAAAACACATACCTATATACATAGTTACTCAAAACTTCACCAGAAGCTATTTACATAATTACACAAAACTTCTCCAGAAGCATTCTTGATTAAGTCCCCTAGGGGACATAGTATTAAATTTCAATATCAAAAACGCTTCTTTTTTTCTTAATATATGTTTCACTTGTTCATCATTCATAAATTTGTTGCAAACTACTTTTTCCAGAATTGTCGTTTCAAAACCATCCAAACTACCATTATGTATTTCATTAAAATGTGTGGCTATAGGACTAGTTATTTTATTATTCCTCACATCCCTTATGTGTTCCTTTATCCTACAAGAAAATTGTCTTTTGGTTTCACCTATATAAAATTTATTACATGTGCATTTGATAGCATATATAACTCTCTCACTTTTACATGAGAAACATTCATTTGTTTCAAAATTTTTATTATTAATTTTATCAAAACGTACAGTAACATATCTACAAATTGTACACTTTCCACATACTGCTGTACCTTTTTCTTTTATTCTATCTGCTATCTCTACTTTTGGCCTGTTAAACCTACTATGCACTATAAAATCCTTAATGTTTCTGCCCCTATTAAAAGAAAATGACAATTTCTTATTTTGTAAACAATCTACCTCTTTTAGAGATATGCCAACTAGATTTAATAATATCAATAATTTCATCTGATATTAATGAGTGCGTAGTAATAAAATAAACATCCCTTTCTTGTTCCTTTATATTTTTCTTCTTATAATATGTAACACTATATTTTCCATTGCTACTGTCCCATACTTTATTCAAACTTTCTTTAAGATTCACTTAATCATAGCCCCTTTCTTTAAATCTATGAAAACTATCTAATAATTCTATATTTCTATCACTCAACTCACTACATAATCTTTTTATTCTATTAAACTCAGTATATGGAATAGATTTCATAGTATGTAAGGGATGAAAACTTTCTCCATGCAGTATATTATTACTTTCTGGAAATTTCCTATGTATTTTCGATATAACCTTATGTTGGTAACTATCTCCTATTAATTCCACATCCAGAAAGTTAACCTTATTACCTTTCTGTAGTCCATCAAATTTTATTCCCATACTATTCACTTGAATTTGATCTATAAATTGTTCAACTAACTCACTACCCCCCTTGCAAATAAAGATGAGATCATCTACATATCTGTAATAATTAATTACATATTTGCAAAAAAACTCATTATTATAAATATGGCAGTGTTCAAACAGGCCCATAAATATATTAGCATAACAGGGGCAAGCGGGCCCCATAGCTGTTCCCTGTTTTTGCCTGTATAACTGCCCATCAAATTCAAATATGTTATTCTGTAAACACATCATAAGTAATTCTACTATGTATTCCACCAAGGGGCTATCTCCCAAAAAATGTTTCATTGCTCTAACACCATCCATATGTTTAATACTTGTGTAAAGACTCACAACATCAATTACTATGAAAAACATCTCTTTATGCCATTTCATTTGCTTCACTACTGACAAAAATTCAAAAACATCCTTGACATATGAGGGTAACTTTTTAACTATTGGCATAAAGAATTCATGTAACAGGCAAGAGATGTTCGTCAAAAAACTTCCACTGGCCGACACAATCGGCCGACCAGGTGGATTTACCAAATCTTTGTGAATCTTTGGAAGACAGTAAAAACATGGCATTCTCGGATTATTAATACCAAACTTATCCTTCACATCTTTGCCTGAAAAATAATGTAATCTTTTGCCCTTTTCTACTAATGCAATATACATAGCTTGAGCTTCCTCATATTCTATCATATTTATACATTGATACACTGTTTTGTCATTTAAGTGTTTATAACACATTGCTAGATATTGCATTATAGTTCATAAGAACCAACTTCCCACCTTTATCAGATGGTTTAAATACCATTTGTGTATTTTTGCTTAAATCATTTAAACCCTGCCACTCATTTTTAGTCAAATTATATTTTACATCTTTTTTCTTTAAACTAATAAATTTATCATAAGCTATTTGTATATTCACATTCAAAACTTTATCTAAACTTAGTATAGTTTCATTATAACAATAAGGAACAAAACCACTTTTCACTTTTATATTGTCTGTGTTTAACTTACAATATGCATTATTACAAACAATTTCATCTTCTTCCATGGAACAACATGAATAAAAACTATCATTTGAACTATTACTAAGTTCATCAGTACCACAATTTTCATTGTTATTCACTTTTTCCACAGAAAATAATGCATTAACTTTAACTTCCGTATAAAGCGGAAGATATCACTTTTTAATTCATGTAATCTCGGGAACACAGTAGGTATGTATTTTAACCCTTTAGTTAACACAGACAACTGAGCTTCCGAGAGCTCAAAACCTGATAAATTAACTACATACTCACATACAGGTAAACCATTTACATTTTTAGTCCCATTTGCCTCTTTTACTTGTCCGTTGAAACGTACGCTGTTCTGGATAATAGCCTTGTGCTGGCCCATTCCAGCTGCGTTTTCTAGCCTCCCCGAAATGAATTCATATATGTGTTGTTCCCCACCGGTGGAAGGTATGGAAAATCTTCATCTGTTTCTGCTTCCGTAGCTGAAGTCACACTTTCGCCAGAAGTAAACGCTCTTGCTGCCATATTCTGCCCTGACTTCTGTTGTTCAAACTGTACGTGTTGTTTACGTCCCTTAGGATTGGTCGCCACCAGGAACGCCCTTTTATTGTCGCATTATGTCGCGAACCAATTTGTTTTTCTTTCTGTCAATCAATTCTTTTTCGTAGTTGACAAGCTGTTCATTGGTTTTAACCAAAAAGGATTGGAGTTCCTCATGTGAAATCATGTTCATGATATCTTTACATAGCCCTTTGATCTCCTCTCTAAGTTTCTGTCTCTTAAAGAGATCTCGCTCAACTAAGATACGGACCCACTCCAAACCAGTGGGTACGAGTGGGAGTTACATCGTTAAATTGCTAAATCAACTTTACACACAGTTACATCGTTAAATTGCTAAATCTACTTTACACACAGACAGAGAATAGTTCCTGCTGGTATGGTAGGAGTACGTAAAGTGTATGGGACAAGGATCTGTTCAGCATGTGGTGATCCTTGTACTAGGAAGGTGGATGTCCACGAAGTATGTGTTTGAGATCAGGATGTGTACGTGTAGCATGTCCAACATCACTGGGTTGGACATGCCTTTATTCAGGGTAGGAATCATGCTACATAGTGAAGATGGGGACTGGGAAGGCTGGTGTAGGCCATCTGAACAAGGCCAATACCCCTTAAAGGAAATATGTGATCTGATATGGGGTCACTTGAGTGTTGAGTATGGCTGAACAATGATCTCTGTATTCATGGATGGCACCCTGTCAAGATTAGGGTTGCCACTTATGACTACCTGACAGGCGTGGTAACGTAACTATCACAGGAAAGACAAATGCCCAGCTGCATCCCTTACACACAATGCCCATTATGTTGACCGCTGCCTAGGTGGTAGTTCATGGGTACAGGTTTATTAACATAGGGATGACAATGCAATATGTAGCTGTCAGATTGTGTCCATATGTCACACACCTCACCCACAAAGCCTCTTCTGTATGTTGTCCACAACACTCATCGAGTCAGCTATTGCTCCTAGGTCATAGTCATTTGCATACTTCAATAGGCAGATGCCTTCTGTTAGTCTGTGTGGTATAGACTACAATGAGGGGGAGTACAATGAATTAACCCTGTCTTACTGTAGCTGGCACTGGTGTGATGTGCATGTATTATTCAGACACCTTCTGTAGTGTTCGTTCTGCCAGCAGTCCAGTTGCAAAACACTCCTGTGACAGAGGAATGTACATCTAGTATACTGAGTGTAGGTGGAACAAAGTATGGGTGATGATGTCCTATGACCAGGCAAGGTTATGCAGTATGAAATCAACCTTACTGTCATCTACATCTGTACTGCTGACATCAAATAATTTGATCAAGGTTCATGGCCTTTCAGACCAGACTCAGCAGGGTAGTAGTACAGTACTTCCCATTATCAGTTATGTCTCCCCCTTTGTTGGTTGTGATACCTGTTGGTGTGCACCATTCAGTGTGTACACAGCCTGACATGAAGCTATGTTTTACATGATGTGTATGAGGAGGACACATTGTTTTGCCATATGTATACGATACAACCTGGGATGTGGACAGTTCCCATGCAGCCTGAGTGCAGTTTGTACCTGCATAGTTGTGGTTACAGGGGCTCTGTAGTGTACATGGATATATAATTGTGTACCTGTTGGGGGCGGGGGGCAGTGTGTTTATGTTATCCAAGACCCTGTCTGTATTGCTTATTCATGCTCAGCACTTGTTCAGAACTTGCAAGCACTAAATAAGCTATTAATTACTATAGCACTCAATCTTCCTCATTACCTAGAGGTAAACAGTTTTTGTACTCACTTTTTTCACTTGCTTAGAGGAAAAACAGCTCTTGTACTCACTTTCCTCACTTATCTAAAGGAAAATATTTTTTTATTCAGGCATGTCCAAGGGTCAGCTCCTAGTGTTCTCTCCTGTTTATCTGATGAATCTGGGCATCTTGAGGCAATGTAGAAATTGCCTCATGTACACAGACAACCCTCTCCTCCTACCACCAAACACGAGAACCTGTGAGAGATGCACTTATCTAGCCAAACTAGGTAAAGCTCTCTCCAACCAAGACTGAACTTGACAGTCATGTGAAGAAGGTAAACATTTGCACCACACCACACACATCACATAGTCTCACTAAATCTACATCACAAAAATCCACACATAGTAACACAAAAATATTTGCAGAGGCTCTCAATAATAATCTGTCTAAGCAACAGAGACCTCCAAAGCAGAAATGCAAGCAGCTTCCATCCCCCAACACAACCCAAATGACACATAGCCCACGGACTCAGTGTGCCACTCAACCACCACCAATAAGGCAAAACAACGTACCCAACACACTAGTCATAGGTGATTCTATAGTCAGGCACACTGATGTCCCACTCACCAGGCTAAACAAGGAGAAGGTTACTGTCAGCTGCCTGTCGGGTGCCAGGATCCACCAAATAACCCACACACTCAGGTCACTCAACAACAAGTAAAAATATGACTCTGTCATTGTCCATGTTGTTGTGAATGACCTGAGATGTACCTCCATGGACTACATGAAAAGAGACATGGAAGAGCTCTCTGATCTTGTAGCCCAGGCAGGTATGACCCTAGCCCTGAGTAGCATTCTGCCATTGCCCAGAATGATACCGCAGTACAAGGACAACATCATTGATTTCAACAATTGGCTAAGCTTCTGGTGTCATTCTAAGGGGCTCCAGTATTTGTCTGTTTGGGATGACATGGTTGACAGACCATAATGCTTTGCCACAGATGGCCTGCACCTGTCACCCCTGGGATTCTGGATACTGGCTAAGGTTCTTGCTGCCCCTATAGTGCCTTTTTTAGGCAAGGTTCAAATAACAAATTCACCACCATAACAGGAACAGGCAAGCAAAAACTGAGGGTAATGCTACTCAATGCTAGAAGTCTAAATCTCAAAATGCACTCACACGAGGCACTCCTTAAAATGGAGAACATTGATATCTGTGCAGTTACTGAGACTTGGTTCAAGGCTCCAGAGAGCACCACTGCACTACCAGGCTATAACTCATACCACACTTTTCGGCCATGTAACCTGGACTGAAACACCAAAGGAGGAGGTGTGTCCATATTCATTAAGGATATCCACACCTCCAGGCTAGATGCTCAGCACAGTGCATCTGAGGTTATCCAAGTGCAACTAACTCTGGGCAAAACTGCAATCCAAACTGTAGCTTGCTACAGATCCCTCACCATGCCCCAGGATTCCCACTCCTCTTTTTTTGATGTACTGGAAAATATTAGGGTTCAACAAAACACCCTAATAATGGGCAACGTCAACTACACCACCATTAACTGGGAAAACTACTCGTGTACCAACTCATTAGCTCAACGCTTTCTGGAATTCATAAACTCTAATGCCCTGGATCAACTTATCCACACCCCCACCAGGGGCAACAATATCCTAGACCCAGTCATTACCAACATGAGTGACCGGTGTTCCATACCTGAAGTCAACTCCTCGTTGGTCCGATCCGACCATAAGCTAATCACCCTTGATTTTCACATCCCACCCCCACCCCCATTAAGGAAACCACAGTAAAATATTTCTCCAAAGCCAACTTCATGCTTCTTAAGACAGAAGTGGGGTGAACTTCATGACACCCATGCAGATGGACAATACAGTTACAACTGCTGAATCCTACACAAATGCACTCTATAAGCACTTACATGAGTGCATGGATTGTACTATCCCAAACAGAACCAAGATGCTATCCTCCAAAACAAGGAAGCCAATCTGGTGGTTCCCTGCCATAAACAAACTGTACAACAGAAGGAAAAAACTGTTGCAAAAGAGAGTACAATCCCATGAGTGGAGGAGCTCCCTGGTCAGCCTCAATAAGAAGCTGAGATCCCTTATAAGATCCTCCAAAGCTAGCTACGAAAACAAAATCACCACTAATTCCAAAGGACAACCACAAAGCATTCTATAGCTATGTCAAGAATCTCGATGGCAACACCCAGATCTGCTCTGAGTTACAGCACAAAGGCATGAAAATTACAGAACCAACTGATATTGCCAACATCCTGGCAGATAGGTTCACTGCTAACTTTACCCCCCTCTCACCCCATAAAGGGCCCATATCTATACAGGAAGAATGCAGAATCCCTGTAATCACAACTACGCAGGTAAAAGCTGCACTCTTTAATGCAAAAAACACAGCATCCATGGGACCGAACAACATCCCAGGCTGTGTTTTACACGAACTTCAGAATGAACTGGCTCCCCCTTAAGCGCCATGTTCAATAATAGCCTCGCATCAGGCTTTGTGCCCACTGAATGGCACACAGCAACAGTTATCCCACTACACAAAGGTGGCACCACAACGGACCATGGGAACTATTGCCCTATAAGCCTGACTAGCCTGGTCTGCAAGGCTGTGGAGCACATCATCATGGACCTCATTCACAGAGACATTCGGTACCTCCACACCTTTGACCCCACCCAGTTTGGCTTTGTTAAAGGCAGTCCATGCCCCCTAAACCTGGTAGTTGAGGGTAAGGAGGTCCACATAGCCTACCTTGACCTCTCAAAGGCTTTTAACACCATTTCCCATTCTGGTATTATCGACATACTCATCCACCTGAACATTAACCCCTACGTCACAAGATGGTTTGCAAAGTGGCTCATGGCAGAACCCACACAGTGAGAGTTGCAGACCCTAGGTCTGACTTTAAACCAGGGCTCAGTCCTAGGACCCCTCATGTTCGGTATTTACTTCTCTGAGGTACAGGCAAGCACAGGAGGACTTTGGCTGAAAAGGTTTGCAGACAACTACAAACTAGGGGTCATAATTGGTTCCCCAGCTGATACAGACACTCTCCAGAAGGGTCTCACTGAGACCGATACCTGGTGTCAATATCATGGCCTCAAGCTGAATGCCAAAAAGTGCATAGTCATCCCCTTTGGATAAAATTAATTACCCGCGGACTACCACATAGGTGGTAGTCCCCTACATACAGAAAAGGTAATAAGGGATCTGGGAATCCAAGTAGATAGCAATCTCTCTTTTGATAACCATATTGCCAAGGTGGTTAGAATATCCTTCTACGTGGCCGCCCCTAATCTCAAATGGGTTCGCATCCAGAACAAAGGAGGCCATTGTGCCTCTCTACCCATGACTTATTAGACCCATTAAAGAATACAACACTCCATTTGGGATGTACCTTACAGAACAACTGCAACAACTTGAATAACCACAAAAGTGCCACACCAAGAGGATTACTGACCTCAAACAGATGACCTATGTAGCCCAACTAAAGAAACTCCAGCTGTACTCAGTTGCACACCGCATACTCAGAGGTGATCTCTACTTGACAATACAAGGCCCATGTACAACCCAGTATTGGTGGATATGTTCCACCTAAACAAATCCCCTGAGAGCCACATGCTCTAGGGATATAAACCTAACCACAATGTTAACTAGGATGTGCTGGAGGGATAGATTCCTGACCCGGAGACTCCCCATTCTTTATAGCATGATTCCAATGTACATCAGGCAGGGCCCCTCACTAGCATTCTTCAAGAGAAACCTTGACGGGTGGATGGGAGACAGACATGTACTCCGGGGATCACTGCAGTGGCTCTGCTGGACAGAGGTGCAGGGAACTAATGGCTCTGCCATTCAGAGGCACAGGGAACTAACCTAAGGGGGTGGTGGAAACCAACACACTCTAGCTAGGCTTATAAATGCCCTTGGGCAGACAGCCTAGTACCTAACTATGAACCTATGAACCTATTACATGTGGTATGTGCATGGATAGTTAACTAGCTCATCCATTTTACTTTGCTATCATGCGGATAAACTGTTGGGTGACTACAAGTCATAGGTATCCTGTTATTGTGTATTGTAAATGCTAATAGACATAACTAATGTTTGCCTAACATAACAGTAATGCTATGTAAAATGTAATACATATCTGCCTACGTTACTGTACATTACACAGTTATTGGCACAATATCCCACAATGCAAATCATAATTGCACAGTAGGCCCACCTTTGACATGTTATTCTCAGTAATACACCCATACATATGCCTGCTGTTACAATATATCAACATATACTATCCCCTGTTATAGCACGTACTTGTTGGACCGACCCTGCCACTGACAGTGGCTGGAGAGGTATAGTTGGGTTCAAAGACCTTATATAGCATCTCTTGTGGTGTATGAGGTGTTTGCCTTGTGACCTACCGCAGTACACACATAAATACTACAAGCATTACTATTCTCAACAATACATCACTACAAGATAACTGTTTCTACTATATGCATTGCGTACACTTTATTACAGAACAGGTACTACATACACAGACATACTGAGTGTTCTACATACCTTATTAGTAACCCTAGGTGTCATTGATTGTTATTTCAATTTTTTTCAGTGTGTGTTTCAATCTTCTTTGCAATGTTTTGCTGGTATATACAGATTAATTTTGCTGACTTGTTACTGTGAGTGGAATATCTGTTTGGGAATTTTTGTTCAGCATTTTGTCGTTGTCCCGAACGGGTATAGACTTTGATTCAGGAGATGCTATGAATGTGTGACATGTCATCTTTTTATAGTTACATATCAGTAACATGTGCTATCCTGGCCACCAACTGGTGTTCCAAAGTAGTTAATTACATGCAAATCAGCTGTGTAGATACTCCATTAGCCAATACCATGGCAACAGTGGTGTATAACTGAGTACTCCACTTAGGCATTGTCCCTTTGCCTTACTTTCGAGGAAGATGGCCTGGATGTGTTGTTTGTGATGTATTGCAACAGCTATATGGAGACACACAAAGATATATTAGATTCATGACTCCCATGGATTGTGTGTAATGCCTAAAAGATGTTCTACATGTGAGTACAGCTGTTATATTTCAGAACATTGCTACTTATGCAGGGTTTGTTTGTACCTGATACTTCTGCAGATGTTTCAGTCTGACAAGGATGTTTGAGCAGCTCAAGGCTGTATGGCTATGCATATAATGTTAGGTGGTTTACAGTGTGCACACCAGACATCTTTGGTTTGGTGTAAATGTGTATCATACTGTGCTATTTATCAGTAATTGGTAACACTTCCTGGTGTACACACAACCCTCTGAAACGGGATTAGTGCAAACAAACCCTGTAACATCAGCAGCTGTTCCATTGTATAACAGCAACTATTTCACATAGGGCCATGTTAGTGTGTCTCTGACAAGGTATGTTAAGGCTTCTGCAGATGTTGTACAGTGAGTGAATGATTTGTGATGTTATTACAATATGCATTGTAATTGGTTTGGGTGTGGGGGAGATGTTGGTGGGTGTACATAGCAGATGCAGGTGTGTAGGAACTGCTTTTATACATATTCAATATGTGTGTGAGGGTTCCTTCCCTATTTGAACACCTATCCTTTAGTGGACTAATACTATGGTAATTGCAGGCTGATTCATTAAGGCACTGTTAAATGGTTCCTGTATAGCATGCAGGTGATGTTAGTCCTTGAATCCTTTCGGCAATACATCGGAATGTAATAAAGTGTTGCTACATGAAAGCTGCCTGTGTATTTCTGTCATAGGTATTTGCAGTCATTGGAGTTATGTTGGTGATTGACCCTCTTTGGCTAGGGCTACCACCTTTTCAAATGGCCATAGTGGGACATTTTCAGGACAAACATCAGATTTTACAGGCCGACACATACCCATGGTCAGTACAAAGGAAAGAACATTACTTTTTTGCCTAAATAAAAGCTTATTCTTGTAGCAGTTTAGTTGCTTATTCTGTTTCTTGCAGCATTTAGGTATTTTAGATACAGACATAACTATTTTATGCAACTATTACATAAAATATGGGACATAATTATGTCCTACAATCTCAGGACATTTGCCATTTTTAATATTTCTGGTCCGGACACAACCGCCCAAATAGGGACTCTCCTTCACAAAGTGGGACAGGTGGCAACCTTATCTTTGGCTCATGTCCATAGCACATATTTGTAATAGTGTATAGGCATATACTCTCCATATCCTTTGTTCATATAGTTTGGTCGTGTTGGAATGTGTGATTGCTATGGTCCATGTTATACTCATATATGAACACTTCAACTGCTGTATATGGGATACCTACAGAATACCGAACGCACACAATTCTGACGCCCACAGTACCGGGCCTAAACTCCCAAACCCCACATTACCGAACACTCAAATTCACGACAGTCAAACTCGCGAAAGTAACACAAACACAGAACACACACACGCACACACAGACACACTGCTACCCACCACATCCAAACAAACCATTCTACACTATGTATGAGCAGGTAGGCATGCCCCCGTACACCCTCCATGTGGGTGGCTGTGCCTCAAACACCCCCCTAATTTAATATTATACCTCTGAGATTGCACAGACACACAAAGCAAACTCACACATTACAGTCCCCCAGAAACACACAACACACTCAGAACACACACTGACACACACTAAAGCCCTCAGAAACACACTTACACACAGTAACCTACCTGAACCGCAACACCAGAAGCACTAACTAAAAGTCCCTTAACATTGGGATTTTAAAACTTGCGCTTCTGGTGTTTTGGTGCTGTGGTCTTTCGGTCTTTAAGTCTCGTGATTAAGCGCGTTTGTATGTCAAGCATTCGGTATTTGGTAGGTATCCCTTTCATATGTACCTCCATGGTTGTGTAGATGTTGTTAACCTATCTATATATCTACAAATATATGTATTTCCCTATATATCGACATATATCTCCCTCTCTCTCTCTCTCTCTCTCTCTCTCTCTCTCTCTCTATATATATATATATATATATATATATATATATATATTGATATATATATATATATATATATATATATATATATATATATATATATGGTTCTACCTGACATAATGAAACCCCAAAACACCGACAAGCAATCACGAAACCACATAACCCACAGTGCAAAAACACGAAACCCCACATGCCTGACAACGAAATAACCGACGGTACACAAACAGGAAACCTCATACACTGCACACACCACAATCACAACAATCAACAAACAAAACACATTCCCTGTCCAAAAACCACACACACAACACAAGCACACCAAAATCCCTACAAACCCACACTAAACCTCACATACACAACTATCTACAGCCCTAACCCAAACCCTAACCCTAAGGTCCGTCACTATCGCATACTCAGCTAACCCGCCCTAACCCTAACTCACTTAAGCCACTAACCCAAACACTATCACTGCCGCACACTTACCTGACCTGCTCCTAACCTAACTCACTTAACCCAAACACAATCACTACCGCACTTACCTGACCCGGCTAACCTAACTCACTTAACCTGCCCCTAACCCAAACACAATCACTACGCACACTTACCTGACCGGCTCCTAACCCTAACTCACTTAACCTGCCCCTAACCCAAACACAATCACTACACACTTACCTGACCCGCTCCTAACCTAACTCACTTAACCCCCCTAACCCAAACACAGTCACTACAACACACTTACCTAACCCACGCACTGACCCTAACTCACTTAACCCACCCCTATCCCCACAGACCGTCAATATCCACACTTACCTTACTCGCACCCTAACGTCCGTCACTACCGCATACTTACACAGCCTTTTCCCATGTCGGCATCCTCGGCATCGGTGTTTTCATCCGTTGCATCGGTCTTCTGAATTGTCGATCTTCTGGGGCTCGCGATTAAACGTCGGTGATCTGGTGTCGACTAACTCAGGTAGAACCATATATATATATATATATATATATATAGATATATATATATATATATATATATATATATATATATGTATACATATATATATATATATATATATATATATATATATATATATATATATATATATATATATATATATATATATATATATATATATATATATATATATATATATATATATATATATATATATATATATATATATATATATATATATATATATAGCATACACCTTTCATTGGGTACATGGCGGTTTGTCCTATCTCCACACAATCCTCCCTTTTGTGTTTTAACCTGTCAGAATACACAACTGCTGTTGGTACATCTCAGGTAGCTTAGTGATAGGTTATTGTGAAGATTGTGTACATGGTTGCATGTTCTAATCCTGGAAGTGGTCATTTTACCTCTCAGAGCAGGCACTGGTAGTGCAAGGGTGATTAACGCACATTTCAGTGGTTGTGAGTGGCTTTCACCGTGATCTGTGGGATGTTTAGCAAAGGTTAAACCTGTGTGGAGCTTATCCGTGTAGTCATGTTTAAGCTCCGCTTACCGGCAGTTACCGGCGCAATAACCCGCTAACATCTGCTTAAAAGTGCTTTAATCACCCTGCATCCAACACCCCTTATTCGGGACCTCATAATGACATAACAGCCCTTGCACGTCTTGAAACTGGGACCATGAACACCACAGTCAATGGCTTTACTACTGAGGCATCTGAGATATGTACAACTTTTATGGTGTTTAGTATGTACAGTGTACTACAGCTGTTCCTCACTATTGCAAACAAATGTGCAAGTCAGTTGTTGTACATATGTATGATACCTGTTAATGTTCATATGTTTGTTGAAGTCAGTGTTGCAATGTGACCTGACAGGGTGTATTATGGATGAGAATTTTTCTTGTTTTGTGTCCTTTTTACATTGTGCCCATACTCCATGTGTACCCCTCCAGTTCACATAATGAACATCCGACACAGGCCCTCTTTGATGCATATTCTATTAGCCAGCGGTCCTGCCCCACACCAATCTCCACATACACAGCAACCATTGCTTCTATGGGGAATTAGGTTAATATGAATAGTTATAATACCAGAGCTGCATGTGTTTTGCGTACACTTCTATCCATTTGGAATGCTTCTGTGTCACAAAGTGTGTTCATAGATGTATATATATATATATATATATATATATATATATATATATATATATATGGCTATAGATGTTACTGTATATATATATATATATATATATATATATATATATATATATATATATATATATATATATATATAGATATATATATATATATACATACATATTGCTATCTATGTGCACACATCTGTGACATGTATGTATATATATATATATATATATATATATATATATATATATATATATATATATATATATATATATGTAGATATAGCTATATTTAGTATTAATTTGTAATGCTTATACATATGTAGACTTGTATATGTTGATTCACACATTACACTACATTGCAATGTACTGTACATATGTACACAAAGTGACGGTCCCATTTGTGGTCTGTACTGTGAAATGCCTGTAGTATAAGGTGTAGTCTAACGACCACTTACCGTGTATACAGATTAGATGGCTTAGTGGTAAGTCCCATGTCTATGGTATACATGGTCCAGGGTTCAACACCTGCAATGTATTAAACATGTTTTACTACAGAATAAGGCTAATTTAAGCAGTTGTAAGCAGGTTTAAAGGTGTTTGTGTGACATTATACCAGCGGCTGTACACAGTTAAACAAACTTTACATCCTACAGCCTGTGCACGCAAATATGGCCACTTCTGCTAACTACTCAGGATATATACATTTCAGTGATGTAACATCTCACTACATGCTTACATAACATTACATTGTCTGTTAACTGTACTCTCCAGCACACATGGGTTTATGTGTGTTCTAAATGTTTATTATTCAGTGGAGTACTACCTATATATGCAAGCTGTGGTTAAGGTATACTATGTAACATGTACAACATCTCTGACTTTATTGGGATTTGAACCATGACTGCACAGATATTATGCAAATGCTGTAGCCATTACACTATTGACATTGATGTTCCTTCTGCCTATTTCCTATGTCCATGAATCCTATGTGTAAGCTTGGCTACTCAACAGGTAGAGCCACCCACACCTAGTGAGCTTCTCGAAATACCGACATAACACATGACTTGAGAGACTATACAATAACATCCTAACTACATTTGGCATAGCCACTCACTGACACACTTCAGGGGAAACCTTGATGTGTGACTGGGCAACAGTATATACACCCCTGGGATCATGTGTCCCAGAAACATACAGCCAAGGTGTGGGAGAGCCACTCCAGTTTTATAGCTGCAAGACCTTTTGGGGAAATTGAATGCTGTTGGGTTGTCATGTTAACATGCCTTTTTGAGATCACTATGTGCCCCTATCACCCTACAGCACCCCAGTCTTCAACAGCTTTCAGCAACTCTGCCTGGAATCACTTCATTGGCTATGCTTGACAGAGGCTCAATTACTTCATCAATGGTGCAGACAAAGCCACCACACTGTAGCTATGCTTCTAAATGCCCTTGGGCAGATAGCCTACTACCTATCTGTGAACCTCTACAGTGCAGGCCATCTCCAACATCATATGTGATTATACAGAGTTTTCTGATCACAATATACAGTGTAAAATCACCATATAGTCAGACAACAGTTAAGTACAGCAAGAGCATACAGATTACTGATACATAATCACTCCAAAAGCCTATCTTGGAAGCTAGTGGACTTGTATAGGTTTCAGGCTTTGTATTGCTTACCAGTAGGTTACCTACAGGAACGATGGGACACAAGCACAGATGGTAAACATGCCTGCAACAATGCCATACCAATTTGCATGTGTCAGCCTAAGGCTTTGGAATGCTGGGCAAGGCTATTGGTACCCCCCCATGGCGCCATTTTTAGGCAGGTCTCAGAGGTGAATCTCACCTCCATGAACAGCACAATAGCGGAATCAATGAGGGTTAGGCTAGTCAAAACCAGGGGAAGTACTCACAAACATGCACACACTCACAGCACCCCTCAGTATGGATAACATCAACATCTGTTCTGTGACTGGGGCCTGTATAAGGCTCCTGTGAGCACACCGGCAATACCAGACTACAACCCATAACACACATTTCAGCCATTGAACATGGATTGGCACAGACATGGAGGGGGTGTATCCATATTCATCGGGGATACCTACACCTCCAAGTTAGTGGAGCAGCATGATACCTCTGTGATCATCCATGTGCAGCTAACATCAGTCACGATTGCAAAGCAAACTGTGAGCTGCTACAGATAACCCTCCATGACCCAGGAGCACCACTGCAACTATCTGGAGACAGTGGTAAACATGACAGTCCTACCACTCTTTTATTGGTCAGTGTCAGCTACCCTACACTTAACTGGATAACCTACTCAAATATTCACTTCCAGGACCAGCACTTCCTGGGATTTATCACCTCATATGGCCTGTATCAGTTGGTAGACGGACTAATAAAGAGGTGAAAAGATACTAGAAGTGGTAATCACTGACATGTGGAACAGGTGCACTACTGCAGAGGTAAACCGGTCACTGTTTAGATCTGACCATGAACTATTCACTGATGATTTCCACTCCCAACCATCTCCCCCACCCAAGGAAACACAGTGAATACCTTTCCTACAGCTAAATTCACAGTACTAATGACAGAGGTGGGAGGGTTCACAGCCCCCATGCTCAGAGATGACACTGCTCAAGATGCAGACAGAATTACAAATGCACTCTATAAGCACCTACAAAGATGTATGGGTCATGCCATCAATGGTAAACCAGGACTTGCTACTCCTACACAAGGACACCAGTCTGCTGAACCCCTGCAATATACAGGCTATACAACAGAAGTAGGACAATAGTCCAGAACAACAGCAAATCCCAAGACATGCAGACATCTGTGACCAGTATTAGCAAGACACTTATGTTACTCATGTAATTATCCAAGGCTGACCTCCACAGGTAAATAGGCATGGATTCAGAAGATGACCACAAAGGCTTCTTTGGCTATGTCAAGGATCTAAGCAGTAACACACAGATTTGCACTGTGTTGGTGCAATATTGCACTGAATAGACTGACCCTACTGATATCACCAACACACTTAATGATACATTTGATGCAAGCTTCACCCCTACAGGCTCCACAACAATACCCAAAATGTACAGTATCCCAGACATCTGAGGCATACAGGTGGTAATGGCCCTTTCAAACGCCATGACAGAGCATCAATGGAGGCAGATGGTGTCCCAGACTGCATCCTGCAGAAACTACAAGACAAAGTGACGTCCACGCCTAATATAGCAATTCAACATCAGCCTCTACACAGGCCTCATGGCCATTCAATGGCGCATGGCAACAGCTATTCCACTCCACCAAGGTGGTGACACAACTGACCATGGTAATTACCGCCCCATAAGCCTGAGTAGCCTGATCTGCACCGCTATGGAGCGCATCCTCATGGCACTCATTAACATAGACAATGGTAACTTCCAGACACTTGACCCAACCCAGGTCAGCTTGATTGAGTGCAGATCATGCCTACTGAACCTGTTTGACATCTTGCAGTCACCTAGACTTTAGGTGTGGGGTGTGGTAGTCCACACATACTACCTGGACCTCGCCAAGGTTTTTGACACCATTCCCCAATCAGGTATTATTTCTACACTCACCAGCCAGTACATACACCCATATATCACAGGTTGGTTTGCCAACAGGCTTACACACAGAACCCACAACTGGTGCCCCACAGGACTCAGTCCTGGGTCCCCTACAGTTTGTCATATACTTCTCAGAGGTACGGGCTAACACAGGTGGACTACAGCATACCATGTTTGGTGATTACTGCAAACTGGGAGCCATAACTGACAGTCCAGCTGTCACAGACATTCTTCAAGGTGCCTCACATAGACCAACACAGGGTGTAAGAGTCATGGCCTCCAGCTAAAGGTCACATACTGCATGGTCATTCCATTTTGGGAAACTACACACACACACATATTAACACATGAGTGGCAGACACTATAATTCAGATGACGTAATGGGTATGTGGTGACTAGATTAGATAGTGATCTCTCCTTTGACAATCATATCTGTGTAGTAGTTAGGACATCCATCTATGTAGGCCATCTGATTACTTAAGGGTTCGCATCTAATCAGACTGAGGTTATTGTGCCCCTTTACTCATCACTCATCAATCCAATCATCGAGTATGATAACCCATTTTGGATGTACCTCAGAAGACACATCCAACAGCTGGAAGGGCCACAAACGTACCTCGCCAAGAGGAATAATGCCCTCAGGCATGTGTCCTATGCTGCCAGACTGTATAAACTCTTGCATTACTCAGTGGCATTTCATTTACTCAGAGATGATATTTGCTGGCCAACAAAGCCATATCGAAGTCAGGCTTAATGGATATGTTCCACCTATGGGAATCCATGTCACATTGAGCCACACACTGTAATGAGCTACACCTTGCCACAACCATAACTGGAAGATATTGAAGTGACAGATTCCTGTCACTGGTGCTCCCCATGCTTTGGAACTACATCCTTGATTACATTATATGGAGCCCCTCACTAACACTCTAGGGAATCCTTGCAGAGTGGGTGGGGAACGGTGGATACACCCCAGGGATCCTGCAATTGGCTCTGATCCACAGAGAGACAGTTATTTAATCAATGGGGTGGCAACAGCAGACACATTTTGGCTAGGTTTATGAATGGCCTTGGGCAGTTAGGCAAGTACCTACCTATGTACCTATCAACCTATACATACAGTATCGACACATGCTGATAGCTTAATTCGCTGTTCAGGTATTGACTTACCTTGTGCAATGGCAGTTGTGTGTACAATAATTGAGGGCTGCCTATGTAGGATGCACACAGTAGACCACCTATACATGACAATGTACAGGTGGTTGTGTGTGTGTGCCATCCATGTTTACTGTGTGTGCAGGTGAGAAGGGTGTCAGTCCATAGGTGCCTACACTGTCAGTGTGTGTGCTATACATTCCCTCTTTGCCAAGGTATGGGCATACTGGGCATGCCTCCATCTGCTTACTGGGGCTGGCACAGGGTGTTTGTGGTCTGAGTCCCTCTGTGCCTGTGGGGCCCTTGGCAATGGTGGTGGGCTGTGAGGGCCTTCACTATTCTGTCCCTGCTGCAGCTGTTTCCGCAGGATTATATTGTGTAGCATGGCACATACTATGAAGATGTGGGCACACATGCCTGGAGAGTACTGCAAGGCTCCACCAGATATTTCCAAGCAACAGAACCATGATTTCAGCATCCCAAACACACACTCTATGATGATTCTGGTTTGTGCATGTGCCTCATTATGGAGTTCTTGTATGGGTGTGTGCATTTCTGATGAGAGTCATCATCCATGGTTCCAGTGCATAGCCAGCATCCCCCACCAGGTGGCCATATGGGATGTCCCCCCTGGCAAATACCTGATACATCTGTGAGGCATGCCAGATGTGGGAGTCGGGATAGCTTCCAGGGTTGCCAGCACACACATCCATGATAATGCCCTGGGCATTGCACATGACCTGGCAGTTGATGGAGGAGTATCCCTTGTGGATTATGTAGCACCTACCCTGCTCACCGGGTGGTGACTTGATGTGTATGTGCGTGCAGAATATTGCACCCAGTAACTCCGGGTAGTCTGCAATATGGTGGAAGAGATGAATATTGCTGGCCAACTCCTCCTGCATTTGGGGGAAGTATATGTGCTCATTGGCATGTGGTAACATGGCATCCAGGAACTGGTGGAGTACCCTGGATGCTGATGCCTGTGAGAGCCCCATGATATTCCCAGTTGGATTTTGAAAGGTACCTGTGGCTAATATTTACAAGCTTACACATACCTTCGTGTCCACTGGGATGAGTTCCCCTCTGTTATTTCTGGCTCTGAGGCATGGCTGGCACAGCTCAACAAGTTGCTGTATGGTGTCCCTGTCCACCCTGTAACACTCTACTATCTCCAGATGATGTAGCCCCTGGAAAGTTAACCTGGGTCTGAACACTCTTCTCCTCCTCCAGTGCCTGAGAAGGTTGTCAGCATCATCCTCCACACCACCTTCAGTCTCCAACACATGCTGATGAATCAAAGCTATGCCAGCCCCTAACATGAACATATTAAAAGTTCCCCATCTGTATACACCAATGGTGCAGAGTGTCTGGGAAAACACAAGTGTGTGTGAGGTGCTTTTACATTTTATACTATTGTGCTATGAATGCTGCTGGTGTAATTGGGTGTGTATGTGCAATTCCAGCTGCAGGGTATCTTAATTATGGGTTTTACAGCAGGTACTACTATTGTGGGGCCTTTGGTTGAATTACGCTTGGCTGCTGTGATTCATCTATTGCCTTTTACTTCACTTTTCAACCCGATTCCCCTCCCTTTGTCAGGCATGCATCCAGCTGCCAGTTTTTGTGTTTTGTACTTTCCCAACCCAGGATTGTATTGCAAAATGTGTTATGTAGCTGATCTACTGCAAGTTTGATTTGTTCTGCTGTGACAGTTCTCTTTTCTTTGCAGTACGGCACCTCCCCTTTCCTGTTCTGCAGGTAGCTGCTAGCAGCCTTGTTAGCTGTTGTCAATGGCCCACTGTGAGTTCCTAGGTGTTAATTACTCATTTTTACTCCAATTACCATGCTGCAGCATTTCCTTATTTTCTTCCCGTATCCTTCCTGTTTCAGCTCTGGTGCATGCCCCGCACAGCCATTTACTGGGTTTCAAGCTCGTTTTCATCCACGTTCACATGCACATTCAGTTACCTTGTGTGCTCTCAGATAAGCAAAGCTATGGCTACTTCAACACACCCCTATCCTGCGGCTTTGCTTAGCAACAGGCAAACCGGATTAGCTATGCTCCAATGTGCTTACAGCTAAGGTGGTGCACCCCTCTCTTGATGTCATATTTATCTCCAGGCCATACCTCGGTGTTGTACCGCTATGCTGTAAGGTACATCCTTACGCCGGTGGGGATTTTGTGATTCAGTATTACTTGTCTCATTTGCATGGCATTGACTACTAATTCCTAGTTACGATGCAGAACACTGTCACCGCCCCTTAGCAACCCTTGCGCCATGGTGTGGTGTAGCATGCATGCCACTGACTATTATGGGGAATTCATGAAATGTGTTAAATTGCAGCTTTATTACATATAAATATATTTTCATTGTGATCCCGTTTGCGCACCAGTTCACTGTGATTTTACTTTTCGTTAGTGTGGGCATGATATTAAATGTTCTTTTTTATATGTTGTGCATGTTATTTTATGCCAATGGCTATATAGTTAGCCATTGGCATATATTAACAGTATAATACGTGAGTTTGGTCCGCTGTCATGGCTCTGATTTTATGTTTGAAAAAATGTAAACCGTTTTTTCGGTTTACATTTCTGCATGCTTACACTACGCCTGCACCACTTCCTGAATCACTATATACCTTCATTTGCATGCTACGCTGCTGCGCATGGAGGTAATTAGCATACATGTACCGGGAGCTGTGCGGCCGTGGCGTACGCATGTAGTGCATGTGTAAACAGTTCATACCTGAATCGCTCGGCAGCCATATTTGGTGTTAGACCGCCAACGCTACACCTGCGCCTGGCACAAGCTTCATGAACCCCGGGGATTGTTTTTCTAAAATATAACCAAATCATCTGCATATATCAAAATAATGGAATTTAAACATTATTATGGTAAAAAATAGGTACTTTCTAAATACATACATTCATTTTAACTATCACCACATTCATTACTAGTGCAAATAATATTCCACTCAAAGGCAACTCACTCCTGTTTAACCACATTTTTAATTTTTAACTCCTTACCAAACCAACTATTTATAGCATGGAGGATTATGATTGGGTTGCCAATCATAGCATGTTTATTATGTGCTTGAGACATGGATGCCATGAAATTCATATCTCAAGCAAATAAACAATCAACATGCTCACTTTTTGCATATTACTCCAGCTTATTTGTCACCTCCAGTACTTAAAGTGCATAAATGTCAAACGTATTTAATGAGACATAACATCATAAGCATTTCATGCAATAATCCAAATATATTGTATATTATCACAATCAAAAAGAACATTCATGCTCTCTGCCTTAGGAAATTTGCATCTCAAGCATTTTACTTCCATATCCCTTAGTTGTTAAATATTTATAGAAGTATTAAAACACCTACATAATAGTCTTATCTGTTTACCCCACATGTATGTATATTTTAATAGGGAGTAGCATCTATACCATAACCATATCCATTCTGCAACTGTCATAGTAATATTTTCATTATGTTCCATTTATCAGAAAATTTTGTATGTAAAATCAATATAATTTTCCAATAATAAAGCAGTGTAACTGGATAAACCTTAACATTTTCCCAATTCTATTTCTACTAAAGTGTTCCAAGGTGCAAGTTTCAATTTATTACTAATATTAATTTCTAAAATGATTTCTTTACGGCATATTCACAGTAATAAACATCAACAACAAATTAGTATTGTTGAACCAATGTAGTTTTTATCACTTTGGTCCCACTTGATACATTTCTAATTAGGATTCTAAAGTCAAAGCAATTATGGATATCCAGAAGCTTTATCATATGCCACCTCTTATGCAGTTCATCAGTAAGCTGCAATATCATTCCAGATTTATTTCAAGTTTATTAGATATAATGGTACTATGAAGGAAGATACTAGGCCATGATATTGCTTGGCTTTGGAAAGCAATACAGAGAGAGACCTAGAAATGTTTAAATGTTAGTTGCTAAAACTCCTACATTGGAATTCTACCATGTTATGCAACACATACATCTGCAAAACAGATACCATACATCAAAGGCTAGGCACAGTTCTACTTCAAGAAGGCTTACCATTGCTTTATTGGTCAAGAGCTTTGACAGTATGCTCAGATTAAAAATGAAATGTTGGCCATGCCATGCTTTTTTGTTATCATACATTATATGTCATAAGAGTCATTGGGCAATCATTTCATAAAGTACCTCAAAGTGCACTCAAAAAATAACTTCATTAGCTTCCAGAAATATTAGAAGTCATGTTACTGTCATTTTAAAAACATGTGCCTCTAGTTTAATATAAATCAAGAACACCAATTCATATAGCTGGCATCCCTAGAAGAACATTTCTACAAAAATGTAAGTTAGACTTAATGGGGAAATATCTGGAAAGTTTTTCAGACTATTTCTCTACCATTTGTTTCCACTGTGAAGAAATATTTTAGTGTAAGCATAAAGGAGGAATTTACAGTTTGATTATTATACAAGGAATAATGAATAGATAGCCAGCAAATGCCAAATCAGTTCACTCAAAAATTTGTGTATACTTTCCATGGTAGGATAACTTATGTTCAACGTTTATTGTACAAATTTATATTATCAGTTTTTTTTGTTGTGTGATTTATGTGAAGTATTTTTAAATAAGATCCAAACTAGTATCAGAAAGCCAAGAACCGGTGAAATAAAATTACTCTGGGACCATAAGCAGGACTCAGCAGACAGATATTTCATTTAAAAAAAAAAAAAAAAAAAAAAAAGGTTTAGCTTCTCTATCCAGGTAAAGAACTTCTTCGCAACTTGCAAACATACATAAAATTAAATAGTTTAAAAGGCATGTAACATTCATGATAATTGAAATTTAAAGGCACCAGGTTAAAAATCATTTAAAATATTAAACAGTGAAATAAAATGAGTAAAAAGGATGTTGTCGACTGTAAACAGAGAAAGTAAAAATAATACTGATAAAAACTTTTTTTAGAGAAATATATTAATGGCATGAAGCCATGGTTAAAATGTCAGTCTGTTACTAAAATACATTATACATTTGCAGGTCTTGTTTTTAAGATAGTGCTAATGGAAATACAGTCATGTAGTGCTGGGGTGTTTCTCCATCCAAATCTAGCTGCCTGGCAAATTTTATGACCTCAGTTCTTAATTTCCAATGTCCACCCTTAAGGTCAACTATGACATCTTCCATGTTGCAAAACAAATATCCTTCTTTGTTGCATTTATTTATTTTTATTTTGTTTTATTATTTGTATTTGTTTTCTGAGGTAAAGCAATGATCTCCATGAACCTTTTTCAGTCTCAGCCCTGGAGCATTGTCAAAATGCTTTTCTTAGAATCACATGGTTAGGCAATGGAAGTTGGGAGAATCAAACCTCGTACCACTGGACCACAAAAAATAGCTCATTACCAATTCTGCCATGTGTCTACCATATTTTTAAATACTCTCCTTTGTCTTCATTATATCATGGATATTCTTTTTCCTGAAACTTCTTTCAGGTTTCTTGACATAAAACAAAACGTAGGTTTTACATTTAGTCAAGTATATCACCCCTTTACTGCCACAATTATAAAATTTCCTGTCTCTTATTGTTTATTCTCTTATCTGTAAATCAGCAGTTTCACCTTTGCTATGAAGTTTCACTGATGGTAGTAGCCACATTTATAAGTTCCTGGCTTTCTCTCAGAAATGTTTCCTAGTTTTTTTTCCAACTTCTCTTTGATATTATTTGCCATTTTGTATACAAAAATAGGTTTTTCACCTAGTCTATTTCCTACCTCAGTAAAGTGAGAAAAATAATCTTTCAACTGGTATTTAAGGAGCCTTGGTAGGAATTTAGAACCACAGCCTTTTCAAAGTTCTTGTGAGTAAAAGGTCCCAGGTTATTACAATTTTCACACATTTTTGCTTGCCTGAATGGTGGCACAAAATGTATGTCTTACTCTTGGATAGTTTCATCCCTAATCTTGTTTAACATTTTTAAAAAGGGATAATCTCTCTCCTGAGGCATGTTAATTAACACTTCACTCTCTATCAAAAATGTCTGATAACTTGATATTATCCTGACCAGTCTAATAAATTGTCCTTTAATTTTGTTCTTCATAACTGTCATATCTAGGAATTGTATTTCTTCATTGGAGAAATTATGGGTGAATTTCAAAAAGGCTGTGGTAGTATCTAGATATTATATATATATTTATTTTAGCTTTCACTTGGTCTCCTTCCATTAAATGCAAATATCATCCAAGAATACATTTTTGTTTTTTGGGTAGAAAACTTATCACAGTGGAACTTTTTCAGACTCAGCCTAAGACCGTTCTGTGGTTAAGTGACTAACTCAGAGAGTCATACAGTTAGGCAGTGGTAGCTGAGGGGATCAAACCTTGTACCACTGAACCACAAGAAAATACTCTTTAACCTTCTAAGCCATTTGTCTGACAGTTGCATTACTCATCTGGTATCATTACTGGAAAGAAATTCACTTCAGTTCTAATCTTTGTTGGTGAATGCTCTCTTCCTAGATAAAACGGGTCGCTCATTGGTTGAGAGCTCATGCAGCTCACTAATCTTTGAGAACTTCTTGTGAGGGGGCATTCCAAAGGGTCAGGAGGATGGAATATACCTCTTGACTCTTGTTTTCCTCACATCTATTGTTAGAGAAAGCTATATTTTTAGGGTTATATTGTACTTAATGTAAGACATCATTAAATGCAGGTTTACAGTATGCAAGATGGTTTTCTTAGTCTTTTTTAATATGTTCTAATTTGAGAATTTTACTTTTTTCATATTGCCATTCAGTATTATTAAAAAAAATGCTATACTTAACTTTCTGAACCTCAAAAAATAGGTCTTGCATGACATAATTGTTCAAGAGGTTTATGTCCTCCATGTACTTTTTGAGCTATCTCTAGTTATTATGAATTATTGTTGCATCAAATCATTCTAGTAGCTCTCAGTACATAACATAATCCATAACTCCTCAATGCAGGTTTTTCCGCAAGGTTTCAAAAATGCATTCTCTAGTTGCAATATTTATATACAAATATTTTTTCCAGCTTACCTGTTTCTGTTTGATGGGAATCTTCAATGTGTTCCTTGTGCTCTCCAAAGGTTAATTTCTCATGGAGCCATACATTTAGGTTAGGAAAGACTTTAGGAGAACTGCTGTTACCACCAGTCTTATAGTATGTGTAACTGTTAATAATAACATTTCCTTCTGCAGCTGGATACTGGGTCAACAATTCTACTCCCTGAATGTTTTGGATGAATTGGACAAGATTCTAAAACACTGCTAGAAAGTCCATCAAAAACGTGATGTTCAAGTGTTTTTAGTAGATCCACAGGTTGTGTAAAATTTTGACAAGACAATTTATATTTCCAACAAGTGAATCCAAAATAGGCTGGTTCCAAGTATTGTCACAATTTTCCTTGAACAAATGCTAGGATGGCATGGTTGCAAATCTGCTTTGAATAAAATGAGAAAAAGATACTTGACAAACATTTTGTTATTAGCTTTGAATGTCTAAGCAAATTGAACAAATAATATATAGTTGTTATATATAATATGATCAGAAAGCAAAACTAAAAGTAGAAAACTGTACCACATGAAAATCCTATACAAAATTCATGTCACGCTCCATGAGTGGATTTTCACTCTTTTGTTTTAGAAGCTGTGTGGTTATATCAAGCCACAAGTTACAATATTGGTAGAGTACTTGTGAGACCCAGCATTCAGAACGGGATCATATTAAATAATGGTCCACAAGCTATTTGAAGCACAAGGAAGTTAATCATATTACTTTGAGTCCCAGGTTTCCAAAAATAAGCAGACAATTATCACTTATAGTACAAAAGCTGAAAAAATATTAAAATGTGATGCTTCAAGAATTTCAAACTGTCTATACCTGTCCCGTCAAGTATGCCACTAAAGTTTAAAAGTATATTACCAACCCAATAATTGATGAGCAGACACTTATATTTTAAATCACCCATATCATTCTACTTAGATGAAATTAGAAACAATGTAACAGAGCTGGTGGAACTGAATCATCATGAATAGGGGCTGTTCGGATATCAGCCACACAAGAAGCTGAATGCTGATCAATGATCACAGTATTGCAGTTATTCAAAAGTGATAATGCTTCAGGTATTTTAATTAGTCACACAGACTAGCCAAGATTATATCTACTAGAAGGTGCATATAATCAATTCTTGAGAAGAAACAAGAAATACTTGCTTAACTAATAACTTCCAAGTGGTATTAAACTGATTAGCCTGGTACTAATCTATGAACCTTTGAACCTATAATATGCTGGATGTATATCAGAACACAGAGATGCATTGCCCTTCACTGAGTTCTTAAAGTAGAAATGCATTTAAGGTTGAGAATTTAGTTCAGTAAGAAAACATTGCTTTGCACAAGTTATCTAGTACAGATCTTAATGTTAATGCTTGAGATGTAAAGAATACAAAATTAACATTGTTTTACCATCATTTGTAAATTTAAATTGAAGATATAGAAAATAGTCATATACATACATGGAGTGCTGAACATGGCTTGTAATTGCTGATGGGTGTTTTTGCAAACATGTGTAGTATTGCATGTGATATCCAAACTGCAGTCTAGTGTATATAAAAGTGCTGTATACCATATCACTCAATCTACAGACATGGAAATAGCTACAAAGACCCTTGAAAAGTAGGTGCATCCAGTTAAAATCCTAGACATCTAATTAGTATAAACTTTGAACACCAAATAGTACATAACTTTTCCTGCCTCTAGTAGGAATGTGGGGTGCTACTCAGAAACATGTGCAAACAAAATAAATTTAAAAATAACAAAAATGATGCTAAAATATAAGCACATTATCAATGAGACAGTGAAAAATCAGTAGCAGACTTTAATGAACTGTATTGCAAAATTCTACCACTTAAGGTCATTTATTTTGCTATTGATAAAGGAAGATGTAAGATGTGTGCCCTCTGTCTCTAAATTATTGATGTCAATTTTGTTGAAATTAGTATGTAATCTTTTCAAATTATTAATACCACTAGTGTGTTGATCACATAGTGTGGCTTCCTGTGTACTAGAGAGTTTCAAAAATCATGTGCTGTGGAGGAATTCAGAAAATTGTGTTAAGGGGTAAATCTAGACTAAACATAGGGGACATATATCTAAATATAGACACGTCATGTATAGAGGTAAATCAAGCCTGAAAATAGGAATGGTCTTCCAAAACAGTAAATGTTGAGAGGCCTGCTGTGTAACATTATCCCAGATAATTGTCGAGTGACTTTTGCAGCAGTTCAGCAAAAGAGCTTTAAGAATGTGAATCTATTCTTTCACCTTTTATTTGAGTTTCCTGAATATTTCTATGTGTGTGTGTGTGTGTGTGTGTGTGTGTGTGTGTGTGTGTGTGTGTGTGTGTGTGCATGTGTGCATGTGTGCGTGTGTGTGTGTGTGTGTGTGTGTGTGTGTGTGTGTGTGTGTGTGTGTGTGTGTGTGTGTGTGTGTGTGTGTGCGTGTGTGTGTGTGTGTGTGTATTTGTGTAAAACTCAAGATGGAGCAGAGGAACCCCCCCCCAAAATAAATGAGGATGCTACACGTTGTACTCTAAAGAAATAAAGGTTTGAGTTATAGAGGCATGAGCACCCATATCCATCTGAGACCAAACAACAGTGGTGCTTGTTATGGGGACATGGGTACCAGATTAGGGAGCAAAATCAATGTGTGGGACAATACAACATCTGATTATAAGAAGAGAAGAGGAATGTCAGAGTAGAGGATACAACATCTGGAAGTTAAGTTTGGGAACAATCTCACTATGGGATAAGTTCTCACAGGAAAGGAAATGGGGTTCTGCATAAAGATCAGAGCCAAAATGATTAACACACTGTACTTTTTTTGAAGCAAATAAAAGGCCTATCAGAAATTAATGAAGGAAGGAGGATAGGAGAAAGGAGTAATGGAGTGATAACAAAGAGGGCATCTTAAAAAGTAGCAAAATGAAAAACTAAGTGAAGAAATCAAAAGGAAAGGATCAAAAAGGAGCAAAACAGGTTTGTCATGTATAGTGGGAACAGGAAGGAACGTAAGGCAGAACTTCAAGGACTCATCAAGGATGAGAAGGAATACGGTTATGACACTAATAAGGTCGACGCTGGGAACTGAACTTCTGAACAGTATTCACAAAACAAATAATTAAACGTAGTGACAGGAAGGATGGTAGTGTAAGAGTCTGGAGCACATTAAAAGTAGAACATGCAGACTGTTGACATAGTGTTACAGGGAATGGTGGGAGACAAGGTGCACCACTTAGATGGCATACCCCTAGGAATTGTAAGAATCTTGCATCACCACCCTCGCCAAAACCAAGTCCTCTGGGAACTAGAAGCTCTAGTCAAAGTCAGGTAACCTGAGGTGAACTTGGAGCTTTATCTCTCTCTCTCTCTCTCTCTCTCTTAACCCCAAAGCTAGCTATAGGCCTGTTAGTCATATCTTAGATGTTGGTGAAGCTGTGGACAAATATACTTGTAAAAGCACTGGTAGAGTTTATTGATGAAAATAGACTTGTTTTGCAGTGTAAACATGGAGTTAGTTGGGAGTAGAACCCATCATGACCTTTTTATGTAAGTGCTAACCTCCTTCTTCACATGCCAGATCAAGACCAAGGGTTTGGCATGGAATAGGCCCTAATATTGACATCACCTCTTGTGTGTGTGATATAATTAGTAGCCATGTCTGCCTTGCATACTACATATTTATGTGAGCCTTCATCTCTACTGGGGCTTCATTTTCCCGTAGAAGAAGAAAATGAGTTAAACCTCATAATTTAGCTTCTCCTTCATCACAGTTCCAATAGTTGCCCAACTTACTAATAAAATTCTAGTCTCCTGGGTCACATTCACCGCTGCTTTTCCTTTACTCACCCTCTCCTCAGATGACTACCAGGTGTCACTAGTTCCTTTCCTTATTAACCAGGTTGGCTGGACTTGCCTTAAGCTACTTGAACTCTGCCCAGCTCAGGTCCAGGGCTAATAAGGAGATCAAAGTTAATGATGAAGCATCATACTACTGCTGCTGAGTGTGGTCTAACTGCTCTCATCCTGTGTCGCCTCATGAAATCCAAAATGGCTGCCTTTAGAACATTCTCACTTTGCAGATGTGCAACCTTTCAGCCATGCAGTATGCAGAACTCAGGAGACTCTTCATGCTACAACTGCAGTTGAGTTTAGGTGGCCTCCCCTCCAGAGGATTGCTGAGCATGCATCAGATGCTCACCCATATCCTCTTCCTCCCAATCCCTTCAAGACCCATGAGGGTAGTAAACACATTTTGTCTAGGGCACAGACTGGTATTTATCCCTCTGTATCATGGGGTCAAGTGGTAACCCTCCTGTGTTTATGCATGTCAGGGAAAGGGGTTAGCATAATGGTTAAGGTCTTTACCTCACAGATATAGGGTACAAGGTTTGATTCTAACTTCTGGTTATTGTCTAGGCTTTTAATAGTATGCAAACCTACAGCCTAATATTTACTTATGCAGCTATGAACCAACAAACTGGGCATTAACCAAGAAAGAAATCTTGCAGTACTAGCCTCTATAGAAATGCATCAGTGCAGAAAGACTGAAATGTATGTAGCATTTTTCAACAATTCAAAGTTGGGTTTGCCTGTATTTTTACTCACATTTATATCTGATGATTTTCTACCTAGATTTTCATATCAAAATCTGAGTACTATTTCCTAACACAAGTAAAGAAAAAAATCATTCAGTTACTTGTCAGTTACAATTAATATCTACAATTGCTGAAGTTTTAATAGTATTAATTTATGCATATTTTCATTTTAGATTCTTCTACATCATTTATGTTCATACTTGCAGTCATCGTTACAAGTGGTTTCTTAGTTGTTGTTTTTGTAACAACGGTTGCATGTCTTCAACAGAAAAGGAAAAGAGGTTTGTCTTTATTTTTTTCTTAAAAATAAACTATGTAGATTCTTTTCTTTAAAGTAAGGTTCAGCTAATAACTGTTTCTGTTTTTCAGGGATGAATGCCACGAAGAAGAGGTATGTCATAAAAATATATCAACAATTGTTAGACACATTTCCCTGCACTCACATGGTTGAGAAAAGAATACAAAAATGTATTCTATTTTTTATAACCAAAAAAAGTTTATTGACAAAATGTTCATAAAGAAATATGAAGGATTGAGCCGTAACAAATAAAATAAATACTAAAATAAGTAACTATTTGTATAATGCAAAGAAGTGGTAGGTCAGGTGGAAGTAAAAGATCTGGTGATACCTAATGAAGAGAGAAGGGGAAATGTACTTATACAAGAAAAAAACATTACAGAAATATCACAAAAGTAGAATCACCTCAGAAAAGAACTTCAGATAACAGATGAACTACTTTAAGCTGTATCCCCCCTCTTTTTCCCATAATGATTTTGCTATTTATGCAATAATAAAGCGCAGACTGAAAGTTTGTTATAGAAGAGTTCATCAGAACTGTCAATCCAAAGCATCCAAACAGCACTAACAATAATTCTGTCATTTTCTTGTTTACACAATTTCGGATATGTACCATACATTAATATTTCTAATGAGACAGTCTGAAAATTATTTAATGAAAGAGTAGATATAACCGCATTCCAAAATCACTATCTCACAATGGCATCAATGACAAAGTCTCTGTTCTTTAATTTTATATTTCATTAAACCTTTAACTGCTAGTTTAATCAGCATCAGTCTCCACAGAAATGTCATGGTTTACTATCAAAATATCAAAACTTATAATTAAATATGTTTACCTGTGCAATTTACATGTGTGATGTTATATATAACAATGAGGTCAAAATGTCGAAGTATGTGTAGTGAAACAATTGCTTTCGCACTTTCAACATTATTTTTGCAGTTCACTACTGCAAATTGTGTAATATAACAGTTTTGTAGGGGAGCAAGCCCCCCTGTAGCTCCCATGTGTGGGGCTGTGCCCCTACACCCCCTGAAATTAATATATTCCTAGAGATTGCACTACAGTGGGCAAAAGGGTAATTTCGCGAATCCCCACTGTACCGTGATCTGTAGTGATAAATTTGATCACATATGTGTGAATGCACAGTGGCAATCACTACACAGCACACTCACAGGATTGCAGGATGGCGATACAGAAATCAACCAAATAAGGTTCGACATTCCCATTTTCTCTGAACGTGCACTCATTGTCTTAGTAAACCAAATTTCATATATTATATTTCATATATTCAAGCAAATCTAAGCTGACATCCAAAGACTGTTTGCAAAGCAGTGGTAATATGAGTATCCCATGGCCTAATATAATAAAAAGTATCCACCCTGAACTCATACCATGATTTTCTATTTTCAGTCTGATACAATATTCTGAAAAGAGGTTTTCCATTCAAAATGTTTTTGAATGATATTATTTAGCAATATCATTTGGTGCAATTTTATGTTTCTTTTATTAAGGCAGAGGTACAAACAGTAACATTTTCCACCTATAATATCCTCCCTATTATATCAGTATCTTTAAATGAGACTTTATATAATACCCAATAAAAATGCAATAAAGCAAGAAGCACAAAGGGGTTATATATACCTAATCCACCATCACTTGGTTTACAATATGCTGTACTCTCATTTTATGGGATTCAGTCTACATCCCAATACAAAAAATACAAAAATATGTCTAATAGCCATTTTTATCTTTCTTTAGGAAAGGGGTAAAATTTGCCCACATAGTCAAGTATGCCATTAACAACAGAACGTAACAAGTATACTTTCTTCTCATAGGACAAGGAAAATACTTTCCAGCTGTTAATGATATTGTTGCCCATATTTAATAACTCATCCCACTGTTGTAACATAGTCTCATTTCAATATAATATATCTAATATCAGTATGCTTTATGTGGGAAAGGTGATGTTAGAAAAAAATGGGACCATTTACATTTCATAATATTAAAGAACAGTTCTATACCATTCAAGGTACTCTCTTAAGCTTAAAATAATTACGATGACTATAATTATATTAAAAATACAAATAATAGATAAATACTACAACTTTACTATCAAAGTACATTTAGAAATAACTGGTTATAGTAAGAATAATATACATATGTACACGGAATGAAATATCTACTATGTATCAGTAAGTTAAGAAATATATAGACATCTGTAATGTCGAATGCAGAGCTAATATTTAAATAGCTCTTTGATGGGAGATTTTAGAAATACAAATTATATATAATAAGCTACAATATTAGTTGGCAAATAAGACATAAAAATATATTTAAATAGCCAACTGCCTATAAGAAAGGTATGCATTACATATACCTGCATGTGGTAGAAATGTGACTGTACAAGATATAATTTAGATCAGATTGAAAAATCATATAAAATTATTTGAAAATATCTTGAAAGCTGAAATTTAAAGCTTTGTCATGTGAACTTTGAAGCTCTTTGTATATTGTATGTTGTTAGATTCACTAATACTACCTGAAATGACTCATTTCCTAGGTCAGAGTTGAACTTCAAGCGTTGTGTTGTTGAATCAGTGCATTTATTTTGATAGAAGATAAAGTCGATTTCTCAGTATGTTTGAATCTGGGAAGGGAGAATGAGATTTGAATAAAACCACATTGTAATTTTTGAATAGAATACAGACTGATTTTATTATTGACTGTCCAGAAATAGCAAAACATTTTTTGACCTTATTAATGTATATATTTTTATGAACTAGTTTAATAAGCTAAAGCATTCTTCAATATTTTGATACTTATCATATTAAGAGTGTTACACAATTGTTAACTTATATATAATATTATATTAATTACTGGTAAGTCATGGTAGCTTTTGATTAGTTTTTTTGGTGAATGCTTAGCTATTGGTAGGTAGAGATAGTATAGTAGATTGTCTATTCAATAGACAAACTAGGAACATTGGTATCCGTGGTAGGTTGTGTTTTATAAGTAATAAATACAGTTACAGTTGTAGACTTTTTTGGTATTTATGAATTTTAGTAGTTTAGCTTGAAGAAAGGAAGAATTAAAAATATGGAATGTTAAAATAGTTTTGGAGAAATTTATTATAGCCTTATATATAATGAAATTAACATGATGGATAAATGTGTTATATTATCTTTTAAAACAAATCTTTTTAAATATGCATTATGGATAGTGTTAATCTAGTATCTATTAATGAAAATGGATTAAATAACGAAAACAATAGGAAATCTTTAATGAGATATCTAAAATTAAATAGAGGAGGCATCTTATTCTTACAAGAGACTCACTTGCTATGTAAAGATATACCCTGGGATTCAGTAAACTCCATGTAGGTTTGCGCACGAAGCCTACGCAGAGTTTACATGTGTGCACAGTGATGCGCAATGAGCAGCAGCACTAATTGCATATTCATGCTGCAGACCATGTTTAAATGTAAATAAGTGGGGTTTCGTGGCTGGCAGCAGTATTTCTGGTCAGAAAACCATGTAAAACAATACTGGTAGCAATCCTGTTTACATCACAGCACAGTCGGTTAGCATGGTTGCGCAGAATGTCACAATGATCACAAGGGTTTAACATATATTGGGAAATTCAGTAAAGCTTACACAAAATATTTACATGGGCACAAACAATTTTAGATTCTATACACTCTGTGTAGAGGTGAGCAATCACATGCATGCATGTGCAACTACGGGACATTTTGTGCAATGCAAATTTTTGCTTAAGTAGCTGAATTTTATGCAAATTAATGAGGTGGCTGGATCCAACAACTCATAATGCATCCTTGTAGACTCCATGTTCATGTTAGTAGTGTACGCAGAAAGGTTCTGCGTAAAGGAGTATACACAGAAAGAAGGGGAAGTAAAGGTCCACAAATATGGATTTAATTCTCCTGGAAAGGTAAGATCCCATACATAAATGTTCAAATCATACACTGTGGATGTATAAAAACAGCAGGAATTATGTCAAATTAATAATCACTTTTTCAAATTCCTGAATGTTTGCACAGTGCGTCACATTGGCCAAACATGATTAACATAAAAATAAAAAAAAAAACTATGTAAAAGAACAGCATAATGTACGCTACACAAAAGTACTGTAAGACCTTGCCTTGGGTCTGCACAATCATGCTTTCGTGCTGTTAACCAGCTAACATGCTAAGAACCATGTAGTTTTTAGACTGTCAGCATGATTATTATACAAATTAAGTGGTAAATGCCATGGATCTGTTGAATCACTAAAGGGAGAAACTGTTTCGGCTATCCACTTCATGTAGGCTCCTACACTGTGTTTATATTTCCACTGGATGTGGATGACATTAGGGGGTGTGTCATGTCACTTTTAGGAGTTTTTTGTGCTGAGTGCACATGTTTACTCAGAGCATCACTTGCTGCAAACAGTTTGGGTGAAGCTTAGCTTATTTGCATGATCAGACCACCCATGTCCCAGTCATGAGCTGGACAGCTATACATTGAAAGTGGAAATATTCAATTAATATACAGTTTTGCATAGATGTGCTGTGTGATAATGCACACAGCACATCATTTCACACTGAAGTAGGGCCTTTAAATCATGTCAATTATATCTAAGCTGGTAAACTGCATCACAACTAGCCAATCCCACATGGTGGACCTACTCTAGAACTGTATAAAGTATGCATACAACCTGCATTCTGATTTTACCTCAGTACTCTGAACCATTGGAGCAGAGACCTGGAACATTTTACTGAAATAATGCTAAGGGCTGCTACAGCTATTCTACATCTGTAGGTGGTAGATGCTGAAGTTAATGCTGCTGGTGCTGCTGACAATAGGCCTAGGCAGAGAAGGAGAAGAGTGTTCAGGCCCAGTGTAACCTTATAGGAGCTACATGAGCTGGAGATTGTAGAGCGCTACAGGGTGTGCAGGGACAAATTACGAGAATGCAGTGAGTTCTGCCACCCTTAACTCAGAGCCAGCGCTAACAGAGGAGAACCCATCCCAGTTGAAACACAGATATGTGTAGCCCTTAGGTGACTAGCTATAGGTACTTTTCAAAGACCAGCTGGGGACATGATGGGGGTGTCACAGGCATCTACATCCAGGATACTCCATCAGTTTCTGGATGCTATATTCTCACATGCCAGTGAGCCCGTATCTTTTCCCCTTACCTCTGAGGTGAGGGCCAGAAATATGCACCAGTTCTACAACATAGCACACTACCCTGAAGTACTGGGTGTCATAGATTGCACATGTACACATCAAAGCACCACCTGGTGACCAGGGTAAAATCTACGGTAACCACAAGGGATACCACTCCATCAACTGCCAAGTCATGAGCAATGCCCAAGGAATTATAATGAATGTGTGTGCTGGCAACCCTGCCAGTTATCATGACTCTCATATCTGGCACACATCACAGCTGCACCAGATGTTTGCTAGGGGGCATCCCACAGGCCCATTTACTGGGGGATGCAAGCTACAAACTAAGGATGATGACACCCATAAGAAATGTACACACACCCATGGAAGAACACCATAATGAGGCACATGTACAAACTAGGAAAATCATAGAAGGTGTGTTTGGGCTTCTTAAGTCACGGTTCCTGTGCCTCAATATATCTGGTGGATCCTTGCAGTATACTCCATACACATGTGAGCAAATATTCACAGCATGTGCTATGCTACACAATCTCATCCTGCGGAAACAATGGCAGCAGGATTAGCAAAATGAAGGGATACATAGTTGCCCCACAAGTGTCTAAGTTACCAAGACACAGTCACAGGAGGACTCAGAGAAGGAAACCCTTGCTGATGTCCCTGTAGGCAGATATAGCATGCTCTGTACACCCTGGCTTTGACTAGGAGACAATGCATAGCACATTCACTGACAACCTAGTGAACTAGGGACTAATACCTTACTCCTACTCACATACCTATATTAAAATTTATGCCAGGCAACTCATACATCCTGTACCTATCCATGTATTGGCTGTGTACTGTTTGCATCAGAGTCATCCCTGAAGTACAGTTATGTTAACTGATGCATTTTCAAGGTACGTTTGTAACCTATACAGTATTCTAGTGAATTATTGTGATATGTCGTTGTAGCTATGGACCTAGTACATTATGAAGGTAACTATAGTGGGCAATTTGGACAGAAATTGCAGCCACATGGGACTACAGACACCTATCCTACTATCATGTCTCCATTTGTAATCACTATGCCTCATGCATGAAATATTCATGCAGTCCTACTGCAACAGATTACTGGTACATCATTCACGTGAGATGGTAGAAAGTGAGGTTAAATGATAGACTAGTGTGTATCTTAACAGAACATGGGGATTGTTATCCTACCTCTCAACAGCAGTGTCACCTTATAACTGCCATAACAGTAACTCATCTATGCTATATGAGCATTTCACACAGTTAGTATGCCACACAACCTCAGGACAGTAATATAGAATTTGATCTTACAGTGTATGTGTTAGGTAACTGAGTAATAGCAATGCACATAATTATTAAGGTGATTGGGTGATGAATGATCTCATTTTTGTCAAGCTGCTTCTGTGGCTCAAAGGACTAAGGCAGTACTGGCTTGTGTGATGGTGTTGAGGGCTCTAATCCTGACGTAAACAGACATTTTGGATGTGAACTAGAAATAATTTGTGTTTCACAGACTGAGACTCTATGTGCTGTATTATTAACATCGTTCTTATATTAATTCCACATTTGCACCCCACTCTGCATGTCTAAAGCCTATTTAATAAGTCTTAGCCGGTTTGTGTGAAGTCCAGCAGTGCAGAAACAAGGACAGAGGTGAGACTATGAAACAAACAAAATCCTGGCCTGGAGTACAGCTAGGTGTGGATTGGAGTAAATGGTTATATAGTATTAAGTCTCTTATGTAAACAATACACCTCCCCCTTGTGCGCTGCTTAGCAACATGCAGACAGGTCCAAAAATGCCAATGTGCACTTAGTTAAGCAGAGCACAAATCTGTTTCTCCTGTGCAATTTTTATATATATACACACATATGTTTCTCTCTCTCTCTCTCTTCTGTATATATATATATATATATATATATATTAGATATATATATACGTGCGCACACACACACACACACATACATACACATACACATATATATATATATATATATATATATATATATATATATATATATATATATATATATATATATATATATATATATACATATATATATATATATATATATATATATATATATATATATATATATATATATATATATATACATATATATATATATATATATATATATACATATTTATTTATTTTACATTTGTTGACCGGGCTAGTCTAACTGGATATATTTCCATTTTCAGTAGACGCCCGGGGAGAAAAGCTCCAACATAGCACAAAATGTAATATACAATTGTATAACAAATAAAGTCAGAGGTATTTGGAATAAAAAGAAGGATTTTAAAAAGTACAATGCTAAGAAGGTGAGTATAAAGTCATATAACAGTCATGTGATCATTTGATAAGAGAGATACACTAGAGTTCATTGTCAGTTAACATAAATACTTGTGGTTATATAAGTTTTACAATGACCAGCTGTAGCATGCAGAGGGGTATGTAGAGTATGATTGTGTATCCATAGGCAGTATGAAGATAATAATAGGAAATGTAGTAGATTAATCAGGGTTAGTGCAGGGACATAACCAGTGTGATTTTAGGTGACTTTTGAGTTTTTGCTTAAAGAGTGACAGTGAAGGTAGTAGAGTTAGATCGGTAGGTAGAAGGTTCCAGTGTGTGTGTGTGTGTGTGTGTGTGTGTGTGTGTGTGTGTGTGTGTGTGTGTGTGTGTGTGTGTGTGTGTAGTGCCAAACGCACCCAACTCATGGAGAAGAACACTGCACTAAGATAATCTTGGGCAAATGACAAAAAGTAAGGGGTCTACTTTAAATAATGCACTTAAAATGTGGAAGTGCATAGAGTAACGTGTCGCATTTGGAGGACTATTGGGGAGTTTGAAGTTCAGATTTCCTGCAATCTCCACTCACTTCATGGTTAAATGATGCCACATTTGAAAACAAACCACCATTTAGTGTGAAACGTACAGAAATATGAGTCAAACATGTGGACTTGCTGAAACATCTGGACAGTGGAGAGTTATAGTGCCCTACTATTCATGACCATATGTCTCCCTAAGACTGCAAGTGGAAACCTTGAAAATGTATTGCACAGTATAAGAATATGTACATGTATTGTGAAGCCATCTGTTTGTATCTATGCCAGTAACAACACTCACATTTACTACAGCCCCCTGTGTCTGCTCGATTTCACCACATATACATCAACAACTGAACAAGTTGTGTAATGTGTAATGTTGTGTGCTCACTCATGGACAGGTCAAATTGATTGTGGCCACAGGCTTACCCATACAAATGCAGACAGGGACATATGCTCAAAATGGGTACTGTTGTCACATACATAGGGTACCAAACAGTCATCTGACTGCTAGGCTACTAGCCGCAGATAACAGCAGGAAGCAATGTGAATCTGCAAGCCTCCCAAGTTGTTCATCACAGGGATTGGTTATGTTCATAGATTCATAGGTTCATAGGTGTTTACTAGGCTAATGACCACAAGGGCATTTTTAAGCCTAGCCATGCATCCCAAATCTCAGACAAATTCTGATCCCCTTGATAAGTGTAAGCATGGGCCTGGGAAGTGGACCATTTACAGGTTCCCTGTTTGCATCAGAAACATAAGTGCTAAACCAGGGATGAATTTCCAGTTTCCCATCCAATTGTCCAAGTTGCACTTTAATTGGATTAGGGAGGAACTCTGCTTCACATGGATGGGGTGCCTGTTCCATAGACTGGGTAGTCTCTGGGATAGATACCTATCTCTCCAACAGGTCCTGTTTATATGACAGGCAAGGTTTAAGTCTTTAGAATGGGTAAACCTGATGCTGTTTGTATTGGGTCTATATTAGATAAATTAAAGATTATCTCATCGAACCCTCACATGAGCGAAAATTGCGGAAATCAAAACTGCAATTGTGAGATCACGGTACAGTGAAGATGGGAATATTTTCCCTTTCCTCACTGTAGTGCAATCCCAGAATTGGAATATATATTTAGTGTGGGGTGTGGGGGGCACAACCCCCCAAAGTTGCAGTTTCGAGTTCTTGGATTTTTGCTCATGTGAGCGTTCGATTAGATACAATTTTGGTTATCTAATATAGACCCGTTTGTTTTGTGGATATGCAGAAGGTCCATTAGAGTGGTATCTGACTATACCCTGCATGCCAGGCATAGGTCTCCTCTCAAAAGTCTGTAGGAGACAGAATACAGGGATAGGGCCTTGTGGCAGACTGCATAGGACATATTACTTATGCTCTCCATTCTTTTAGTGAGGAACCTCTGTGAACGTTCCAGTTGTTGGATATGCCTGGTTAGGTACATACTAAAGGGGGCATTGTACTCAATGGCTCAGTGCAGACTGTACCCCCCCTTCCCCCCAAAGGGCCAGTGTCTATCCCAGAAGAATGCAGTCCCTCAGACATCACAGACACACAGGTGAAAGCAGCCCTCTCTAAAGTAAAAAACATAGCATCAATGGGACTGCATGGTATCCCAGGCTGCATCTTACACGAGCTCCAAAATGAACTAAACCCTCACATAAATTCACTGATCCAACTCAGCCTTACCACAGGTTATGTACCCAAAGAATGGCATACAGCAACAGTGATCCCACTCCACAAAGGTGGCACCACAATGGATCCTGGGAACTATCACCCTATAAGCCTGACTAGCCTGGTCTGCAAGGCTATGGAGTGCATCATCATGGATCTCATAAACAAAGACATTGGGAACCTCCAAACACTGGACCCTACCCAATTCGGCTTTGTTAAAGGCAGATCTTGCCTCTTAAACCTAGTTGACCTCTTTAAAATAGTTACCAAAGCCATAGATGAGGGAAAGGTAGTCCACACAGCCTATTTGGACCTAACAAAGGCCTTCGACACAATACTCCACTCTGGCATCATAAATAAGCTTACCAGTTTAAATATTAACCCATATGTCACAAGATGGTTTGCAAACTGGCTCAGGGATAAAACTCACATGGTCAAAGTCATGGGTGCCATGTCCAACTCTAAACCGGTTACAGGTGGCGTCCCACAGGGCTCAGTCCTGGGACCCCTCTTGTTCAGTATATACTTCTCTGAGGTAAAGGCAAACACGTGAGGACTGTGGCTTACCAAGTTCACAGATGATTGCAAACTGGGAGCCATAATCAACTCGCCGGCTGACACAAGCATCCTCCAGAAGGGCCTTATGGAGACGGATACCTGGTGTCAGAACCATGGCCTCAAGCTAAATGCCAAAAAGTGCATAGTCATCCCCTTTGGGAAAAACAAAGTGCCCAGAAACTACCACATAGGAGGTAATCCACTAAGTATGGAAGAAGTAATTAGGGATCTGGGGACCCAAGTAGATAGTAACCTCTCCTATGACAATCACATTGCCAAAGTGGTTAAAACAACCTTCTATATAACTCACCTAATCACAAAAGAGTTCACATCTAGATCAAGAGAGGTCATTGTGCCCCTCTACTCATTGCTCATCAGGCCCATAATTGAGTACAATGTCCCATTTGGGATGTACCTTATCCGAAACCTGAAACAGCTGGAGAGACCTCAAATATACCTCACCAAGAGGATTGTGGGCCTCAAACAGATGGCCTATGAGGCTCGACTAAAGAAACTCCAGCTCTACTCAGTTGCTTACCAGCTATTCAGAGGCGATCTCTGACTGACGTACAAGGGCATGTCTAACCCGGAATTGTTGGACGTGCTCCACCTGAAGAAAACCAAATCCATTAGAGCTACACACTCCAGGGATTTAAACCTTAGCACAACAATAAATAGGACATGCTGGAGGGATAGATTCATATCCCAAAGGCTTCCCTCACTCTGGAATAAAATCCCAGTCCATATTAGGCAGAGCCCCTCGCTGAACCTCTTCAAGAGAAATCTTGATGAGTGGATGGGAAATCATAAAATTTACTCCTGGGATCCCTTCTATGGCCCTGCTGGACAGAGGCTCAGGAATCTAGTCTAAAAGGGAGGCAAAAGCCAACACATTCTGGCTAGGCTTATAAATGCACTAAGGCAGATAGCCTGGTACCCACCTATGAATCTATGAACCTATGATAGGTCTGATGAATGCTGAATACAGTGAAACAATGATTTCCTTGAACTTAGATGCCATACCTTTGTTTATAAATTGTGCAACATAGAATGATTTCCTCACCAATGTAGACACCTGATGTTCAAAAGCTGGATTACTATCCCCATACTCTGGAATAGACTACCCATACATGTCAGGCAGAGTGTCTCCTTGGCCCTCTTCAAAAGGAACCTTGATGATTCAATGAGAGAAAGGAAATTCACCCCGGGGATCCCATCAGACGCCCTGTTAGACAGGGGTCCGGGGAAGTAAATATCGTGGGAAGAAATATCCAAGAAATTGTTATGGCTAGGCTTGTATAGGCCCTAGGGATGATAGCCTAGTACCAACTTATGAACCTATGTGTGCCCCTAAGTCCCTGACTACTGGGTCAACTCTAAGGGGTGTGTTGTCAATATGATAGTTACCAGGGATGGATGACTTCCCAAATGATGGTATTATGCATTTTTTGGCCTTTAGTTTTAGTTGATGACTCTGATACCAGTGGTTTGTCTGTGTCAGCCCCTCCTGGGGAACATTTGTGTCTGTATGAGATTCAATGACAGCTCCTAATTTGCAATCGTCTACAAATTTAGTCAGCCAGTGACCACTGACGTTGGCCTTGACCTCTCAAAAGTAAATGCCAAAAAGGAGCGGTTCAAGGACTGATCCCTGAGGGACTCCACTTGTGACTGGCCTCTTTGTAGAGGTAGGCTCCCCAGTTCTAACTTCCTGGGTCCTGTCTGTGAGACAGTTGGCTATCCACAGGGTGACATACGGATTTGTACCTAACCTCTTGAGTTTGTCAGCAATGCCCGAGTTGGGTATTGTGTCAAATGTCTTGGCCAGGTCAAGGTAGGCAGTGTGAACAATTTTACCATCATCCATTGCTTTGTTGACCTTCTCAAAGATTTCCATCAGGATGAGAAGGCATGACCTGTCCTTTATGAAGCCAAACTGGGTTGGGTCCAGTGTATGGAGGTTTACTATACTTCTGTTGATCATCTCCATTATATTTCTTTCCATAGCTTTACATATAAGACTTGTGGGATTTATGAGTCTGTAGTTTCCAGGGTCTGTAGATGGTCCACCTTTGTGCAGAGGGATGACTGTTGCCTTTCTCCATTCATGAGGCATGAAGCCTGTTTGGAGGCTACAGTTAATAATTCCAGAGGCCCTGATAGGTCATGCTTCATGCTATTTAGAAGGTATCCTGGGATCGTGTCTGGGCCCACTGATGCAGTGTTCTTGAGACCTGTTCCCTAGTGGTAGTAGGGTAGTAGGGGGAGTTATATTTGATTATATTTCCTGAGGGAAGGCTAAGGGGAAGAGAGGAGTAAAGTTGGAGCTGAATTTATCAGCCAGGAGGTTTGCTACATCTTTTGGCTTGGTATAAGTGGCTCCATTTACAATAAGCTCTGCACACAATTGTGATTTGCCTTTGAGGTTGCAGACATAGCTAAAGAATGGTTTGTGGTTGTCCTTAGCCTGGGAAGCCAAACTTATCTAAAATTTGGCTTTGGTAGACATTATTTGTCCTCTAAGTTATTTGTTTAGTTTAATGAGAGTGCTTTTATCCTGCTAGGTGCTGCACTTCCTAATTTTTGCCATGATTTTCTTCTTCCTGTTATACATCCGATTGATTTTGTGATTCCACTAGGGTGGCTTGTTTTTTGAGTTAGTTCAGTTCTTTTTCCTGGTGGGTATAGCTGCCTCTATTTAGCTATTAACATGCTTGTACAAGGTGTCTGTGAACAGTTCTGCATAGGCAGAAGTGTTCTTGTAGTTTATATGGGCTTGAAAGTTTCCCAGGTTCTCACTTAATAGCAGGAGGTTAGCCTTAGAATAGGTCATGAATATTCCAGGTTTAGCTGGGGGCCCAGGTTTTATTTTAACTTCAAAGAAGACCATTATGTGGTCTGACCTTACCAGGGAAGGCATTACAGTAGGGGGTGTGCAGCACTCTCCCATATTAGTGAGGACCAGATCCAGTATGATTGCACCCCTAGTTGGTGTATTGACTATCTGGTCCTCTAGGATTAGTTCACCTGCAGTCATTTATAAAGCAGACTTGAGTCATGACACATGCATTAAGTACTGTGTTCTGCAGCCTATAAAAGTAGATAGACAGGGGTTCTAATCTCACTCCAAACAACTTGGTGTATTTATGTTTGTGTGTATGCATCTCCCTAAAGAACAAGTGTGAATCCCACACTGACCTCCAAACTGGCATGTGTTTATACTGTTTAGGGCCTTCCAGTTGATGCAGGCCTCCAAACTCTTGTCTTGCACAAGGTCTGTTGATGTCATCTACTATAAGATTACCTAAAGTCATATTAATATCAGAGTTGAGCTATGGTGTGTGGGATTGGTTTGTTTATTAAGGGGTTTAATTTTATTCTCTGAAAGAAATGTAATATTAGTAATCTCATTATTGATTTGAAGGTGAAAACCTAGAATTGTTGTTGGGGCCAAAATCACTAATACAAACACCTACGTTCTTAGAAGGAAAAATGTATACAATCCCCCACTTCACCCCCAGTTGAAGAACTTTGAAATGCTAGTTGAAAACAAATTAAGGAAGTGTATTTTGGGCCAAAAAAATTCCTTCTAATTTGACACCTAATGAAAGAAAAGTAATGGATGACTTAAAAACAAACAAAACTTTTAGGGTCATGAAGCCAGACAAGAGGGTGAGACTGTTTTGATGAACAAAACTGACTATGAGGCCAGGATGATGAATTTGCTTGGTGACATTGAGAGATATCCCAGCATCTCACTTAATGAGATCAATGTTGCCTATAGGAATATTTATACATTTCTGAATGATTTGTTACTGGAAGGTTTTATCAACATGCAGGACTTCTCTTTCTTACATAATGACAAACCAAGAGTGGTAGCGATTTTGCGATCCCCAGTGTCCACAAGTATATTTCCAATCCCCCTTTATGTTCAATTGTTTTGGCTGAGGGATCAGTTACTGCCCCCTTAACAGGTTTTTAGACATAAAGATGAAACGCACTCCATTAGGGAATCACAATGTGCTTAGGGACTCCTGGAATTTTTTACATTTGTGACGATTGACATCATTGACCTATTCAGTTGTATTCCACACCAAACAGGTTTAGACTGGTTTGAGGAGGTATCAAGGTTGTTTGGCCATTTATCCAACAATGAAGTTCATGTATATTTGACCCTCATGGAAATGGTGTTGAAAAATAATTTTATATTTTTGAGGGAGAAGTTTTTCACTAAACATCCGGTGTTGCTATGAGGGCTCACTGCACTCCCTTGTATGCTACCATGATTCTGATGTATTGGGAACATCTTTACATACTTAATTCCCCATATAAAGATTGTTGGTCCATCTGCAAACATTTTGTGGATGACATTGTAATATTTTGGGTGGACACCACAGACAAATTAAATGACTTTCTAGAATACATTTCCAGTACCACCTCTTGATTACTACACTGTCAATTATTTGGAGGTCACTGTGGAAAAATCCAATTCCGGATTTAAATTCAGAATATACAGGAAACCTACTTATTCCAGTTCCCTACTTCATTATACTAGTTCCCACCCATACCATCAAAAGGTTGGGGTAGTTAAAGGGGCAGTTTGTCTGTATTTGTAGGATCTGTTTTATGGATGATGACTTTGTCGAGGAATGTGAATTATTGAATACGATGTTTTAAATAGGGGTTATCCAATTGACATGGTCAACAAAGTGTACAAAGAGGTTCTCAGTGGTAGGCAAGGTAGATTTAAATGCTTGCTTTTGCTTGTACTTGTCAGCTCCAAATAAATGTGATTTTCAGAGCTACCTTGTGCTATTGTGCTGTTCTTTCTTCGGTACTGCATTCTATAGTCTCTAAACTTAGGTAGGTAATAGTTCTACTCTCACTGCGGCCAACTTGGTGTGTCTGTGTGATGTTAGGCAGAGCATTTTACATCAGCCTATGGGACACAGGCTACTTCTCTTCAACAGACACTGCTAATGTCATTAGCAATAGATTTTTGCTTGTGCATATGGCACAATAGGCCATGGTTCCACAGTGACTTGACAGATGTGTAGATGTAAGACAATATTAAGTTTATGGTGTCATTTTAAAGTAAAACAGTACCTGACAGTGTGGGATAACATGGTGGATTGGCTACGCTGCTTTGCCAGGAATATGGCACTTGCCTGAACCATAATCCTGTTATTAGGCATGGTCTCAAGAGCAGACTTACAAATGTGATAATGCACAACTTCAGCAAAGTAAGGGTAATGCTGATAAACCCTTGAGGTTCACAGTGTAAAACACACTTTCTGTAGGCAGTCTTTGAAGGAAGATGTGGATGTCTGTGCATGCACAGAAAACTTGTTCAAGTTTCATTAAGTACTTTGGCCTTCCAAGGCTACAATGCCTTTCAAACAACCAGACAGCAAATGGAAGTTGTGTGAACTCAAGTGGGACTACAGTTACATGTTCCAGAAGCCTAAATATACAGTATGACTTACACAGGACATGCTGAAGGGACAGGAATATCTCTCAAAGGTTGACACTCCTCTGCAGTAGGCCTCACATCCATATCAAGCAGAGCACCTACATTACCCTGTTGAAGGGCAGGCTGCATGAATCGCTGTGAAAATCATCATCATCTAACATGGACTACTGCCACTGTGGATCTTGCTAGACAAACCTTGGACATTTATGACATCTGACATTGAACATTATATTGTGATGCATCAGCTATGCTCCTAGTCACCATGAGGTCACTACCTTAGTCACATCCTATGAGCCTCAGAACTCAAGGCAAAATACATGCAAAACTGAGCTGATTGGTCTGGTTGTATTAAAGGCATCTACCTGAAAAAGGCTACAACAAGCCTACAGATCCATGCATCCTCTGGGTCAAGACTGTGGATCATTATACAGATTCTGGCCTGCTTCTTATCTTGGGACTGGTGCTAACATTTTGCTTCTGCTGAGAGACGAAGCAGTGGGGCATTGTGTCCCAGCATAGTGGAGTTGTGATGAGACCAACACTAGTAGTAGTCAGGTAGTAGCCATTCATTTGACTCTCCTCTTTTCATCATTTGTTTTTTTTTCTCAATTATTTTTATTCAGATTTTTTTGAAAACATAAGTAGAAAAGAATAACATTTAATTTAAAAGGAAATAACATATTAAAAGGTAAAAAAAAAAAAACATAAACCAAATGTTAAACTATTATAAGGAATATATAAAACAACTACTCACAAGGGTACCTGCTAACTCATAAATAATATAAACAATATATAATTTCAATTATTCATAGAAGAACAATCATTGTATGTTTAAGACTTCACTTAGTCCTTTCCAAGCATTGTATGAGGAAGTGATTCTTGTAGATCTCAATTTTATTGTAATAATCTCCAGATGACATACTTCAGAGGCGATGTTCCTAATTCTTTGAAGGAGGAATTACATTCACTTTTCCAGTTTCTTGTTATTACTTTCCTTGCAATTGTTAATAAAGTCCACAAAATTGGATACTTCAGTCTTGTAACACACTTGGTATTGGAATATTATAAAGGGCCAAGGATTTGGTTAAGATGAATTTATCAGAATATAAATCCTGTAAGAAGTCATTAATTTCTTTCCAGTATGATTTGATTTCAACACATTAAAAATATATGTTTCCATTCAGCTTTAACTTCTAATTTACAGCTCCAGCAAACAATCTTAGTTTTAGATATTATTTCTATTTTAGATGGTGTATAAAAAGACCTAAATAAAAATTTCCATGAAAACAGTTTCCATTTAAGTGAAGATGTGGTCAGTTTGGATGATAAAAGAAATCGTTATTTGTCTTCATCACTGGGAAACCTATTATTTATGTGTTAAAATAATTCCAATGGTTTTCCTGAATATATTGGATAATATGTTATTTCCATTTGTTTTTGTTATACAGGGATAAGTAAAAGATCAATAAAGTTAGGAACAGTGTTTCTTACAGATGGCTGCCTAACCTCAATTTTACATTCTACATATTGTATACAGTTTTGAACATGTAGCCATAGATCTTCATTGAAGTTAAACTTCTTAATTAGATATTGAGTGGAGTAAACATTTTCTTTATTTAACAACTTAGACCAATATATTAGATTATGTTCTTTAAAAGAAGTCATTATAAATACATTTAAAGAGGAAACATTATTTTGAGTATGAGCTATTGGAAAAATAAGAAAAAAATGTATTTTATAGATTGGGATTTTATAAATAAAGCTTCTCAAAACATTTATTATTATGTTAATAGTATCATATTTGACTATTAAATTAAGATTATTTATGAAATGTTATTTTAATAACCAATAGATCGAATTACTGAGGTTACATATTGATTAGAATGCCTCAAGAAATTTGATTGAGTCAAGAAGTTTACTAGAATGCCTTTCCATTTAGCAGAATAAAAACAATTTGACCATAGAATTATTGTTTTGATAATAGATGTTATAGAGTAGAGTTCTAAACCTGGTAGCCTAATACCTCCATGAGACCAATCTCTAGTATGACTACTTAATGCAATCCTAGGTTTATTAGCATACCATAAGAATTTTAAAATTAAAGAATTAAACTTTTTTTATAAAGGTTTTAGATGGAGGTAAAGATAGAGATTACACTATATATAAAAGATTTGGGAGAATAATCATTTTAATTATAGAAAGTCTCTCGCCCATAGTAAAAAAGTATCCATTCCACTTACTTACAAGGTTTTCTATAGATGACAGGCTAAAGTCATAATTGATATCTATAAGTTTTTCACTAAACATCCGGTATTGCTATGAGGGCTCACTGCACTCCCTTGTATGCTACCATGATTCTGATGTATTGGCAACATCTTTACATACTTAATTTCCCATATAAAGATTGTTGGTCCATCTGCAAACATTTTGTGGATGGCATTGTAATATTTTGGGTGGACACCGCAGACAAATTAAATGACTTTCTAGAATACATTTCCAGTACCACCTCTTTTATAAGATTTACACATCATCTTGATTACCACACTGTCAATTATTTGGATGTCACTGTGGAAAAATCCGATTCTGGATTTAAATTCAGAATATACAGGAAACCTACTTATTCCAGTTCCCTACTTCATTATACTAGTTCCCACACATACCATCAAAAGGTTGGGGTAGTTAAAGAGGCAGTTTGTCCGTATTTATAGGATCTGTTTTATGGATGATGATTTTGTCGAGGAATGTGAATTATTGAATACAATGTTTTTAAATAGGGGTTATCCAAATGACATGGTCAACAAAGTGTACAAAGAGGTTCTCAGTGGTAGGCAAGGTAGATTTAAATGCTTGCTTTTGCTTGTACTTGTCACCTCCAAATAAATGTGATTTTCAGAGCTACCTTGTGCTATTGTGCTGTTCTTTCTTCGGTACTGCATTCTGTAGTCTCTAAACTTAGGTAGGTCATAGTTCTACTCTCACTGTGGCCAACTTGGTGTGTCTGTGAGATGTTAGGCAGAGCATTTTACATCAGCCTATGGGACACAGGCTACTTCTCTTCAACAGACACTGCTAATGTCATTAGCAATAGATTTTTGCTTGTGCATATGGCACAATAGGCCATGGTTCCACAGTGATTGACAGATGTGTAGATGTAAGGCAATATTAAGTTTATGGTGTCATTCTAAAGTAAAACAGTACCTGACAGTGTGGGATAACATGGTGGATTGAGTACGCTGCTTTGCCAGGAATATGGCACTTGCCTGAACCATAATCCTGTTATTAGGCATGGTCTCAAGAGCAGACTTACAAATGTGATAATGCACAACTCCAGCAAAGTAAGGGTAATGTTGATAAACCCTTGAGGTTCACAGTGTAAAACACACTTTCTGTAGGCAGTCTTTGAAGGAAGATGTGGATGTCTGTACATGCACAGAAAACTTGTTCAAGTTTTCATTAACTACTTTGGCCTTCCAAGGCTACAATGCCTTTCAAACAACCAGACAGCAAATGGAAGTTGTGTGAACTCAAGTGGGACTACAGTTACATGTTCCAGAAGCCTAAATATACAGTACGACTTACACAGGACATGCTGAAGGGACAGGAATATCTCTCAAAGGTTGACACTCCTCTGCAGTAGGCCTCACATCCATATCAAGCAGAGCACCTACATTACCCTGTTGAAGGGCAGGCTGCATGAATTGCTGTGAAAATCATCATCATCTAACATGGACTACTGCCACTGTGGATCTTGCTAGACAAACCTTGGATATTTATGACATCTGACATTGAACATTATATTGTGATGGAACAGCTATGCTCCTAGTCACCATGAGGTCACTACCTTAGTCACATCCTATGAGCCTCAAAACTCAAGGCAAAATACATGCAAAACTGAGCCGAATGGTCTGGTTGTATTCAAGGCATCTAACTGAAAAAGGCTACAACAAGCCTACAGATCCATGCATCCTCTGGGACAAGACTGTGGATCATCATACAGATTGTGGCCTGCTTCTTATCTTGGGACTGGTGCTAACATTTTGCTTCTGCTGAGAGAAGAAGCAGTGGGGCATTGTGTCCCAGCATAGTGGAGTTGTGATGAGACCAACACTAGTAGTAGTCAGGCAGGAGCCAATCATTTGACTCACCTCTTTTCATCATTTGTTTTTTTTTTTCTCAATTATTTTTATTCAGATTTTTTTTGAAAACATAAGTAGAAAAGAATAACATTTAATTTAAAAGGAAATAACATATTAAAAGGTAAAAAAAACCCATAAGCCAAATGTTAAACTATTATAAGGAACATATAAAACAACTATTTACAAGGGTACCTGCTAACTCATAAATAATATAAACAATATATAATTTCAGTTATTCATAGAAGAACAATCATTGTATGTTTAAGACTTCACTTAGTCCTTTCCAAGCATTGTATGAGGAAGTGATTCTTGTAGATCTTGATTTTATTGTAATAATCTCCAGATGACATACTTCAGAGGCGATATTCCTAATTCTTTGAAGGAGGAATTACATTCACTTTTCCAGTTTCTTGTTATTAATTTCCTTGCAATTGTTAATAAAGTCCACAAAATTGGATACTTCAGTCTTGTAACACACTTGGTATTGGAATATTATAAAGGGCAAAGGATTTGGTTAAGATGAATTTATCAGAATATAAATCCTGTAAGAAGTCATTAATTTCTTTCCAGTATGATTTGATTTCAACACATTAAAAATATATGTTCCCATTCAGCTTTAACTTCTAATTTACAGCTCCAGCAAACAATCTTAGTTTTAGATTTTATTTCTATTTTAGATGGTGTATAAAAAGACCTAAATAAAAATTTCCATGAAAACAGTTTCCATTTAAGTGAAGATGTGGTTAGTTTGGATGATAAAAGAAATAGTCATTTGTCTTCATCACTGGGAAACTTATTATTTATGTGTTTAACATAATTCCAATGGTTTTCTTGAATATATTGGATAATATGTTATTTCCATTTGTTTTTGTTATACAGGGATAAGTAAAAGATCAATAAAGTTAGGAACAGTGTTTCTTACAGATGGCTGCCTAACCTCAATTTTACATTCTACATATTATATACAGTTTTGAACATGTAGCCATAGATCTTCATCGAAGTTAAACTTCTTAATTAGATATTGAGTGGAGTAAACATTTTCTTTATTTAACAACTTTGACCAATATATTAGGCTATGTTCTTTAAAAGTAGTCATTATAAATATATTTAAAGAGGAAACATTATTTTGAGTATGAGCTATAGGAAAAATAAGAAAAATGTATTTTATAGATTGGGATTTTATAAATAAAGCTTCTCAAAGCATTTAGTATTATGTTAATAGTATCATATTTGACTATTAAATTAAGATTATTTATGAAATATTATTTTAATAACCAATAGATCGAATTACTGAGGTTACATACTGATTAGAATGCCTCAAGAAATTTTATTGAGTCAAGAAGTTTCCTAGAATGTCTTTCCATTTAGCAAAATAAAAACAATTTGACCATAGAATTATTGTTTTGATAATAGATGTTATAGAGTATAGTTTTAAACCTGGTAACCCAATACCTTCATGAGACCAATCTCTAGTATGACTACTTAATGCAATCCTAGGTTTATTAGCATACCATAAGAATTTTAAAATTAAAGAATTTAACTTTTTTATAAAGGTTTTAGATGGAGGTAAAGATTGTGATTACACTATATATAAAAGATTTGGGAGAATAATCATTTTAATTATAGAAAGTCTCTCGCCCATAGTAAAAAAGTATCCATTCCACTTATTTATAAGGTTTTCTATAGATGACAGGCTAAAGTCATAATTGATATCTATAATTTATTAACATTTTCAGCAATAGCTATTCCTAAATATTTTAACTAATTTTCTTGAATTACATATTTATTAAAGTCTTCCAGCATGTCCGTTGCACTATAATTTATAGGTAATATGTTTTGTCTTATTCTCATTAAAAGTAAGTCCAGATTTCTTTAGAAAGCCCCCACTAGAGTAAAAAGAATTGGGAGACAGCTATTATTGTCATTTAAAGTCAAAAGAATATCATGTGCATACAGATGGACTTTAACTATTAAACTGTATCTTCAACAACACCTTTAATGTCTAGGTGTGATCTTATAAGATTAGCAAATGCTTCAGTAACTAAAGTAAACAGTAACTTTCAAAGTGGGCATCACTGTTTAGCTCCCTTGGAAATTTTTATTGATTCTGAGTTAAGTGAGCCTATTTTAATATATGCCTGATAATTAATATATAGAAGATTAATACATTGTAAAACTTTATGAGAAAAATTATTTTCTTCAAGTACTAATGAAATATAATTTCAATTTACTAAATAAAAGCACAAATAATGTTTAGGCCTACTCTAGTTAAATTTTCTTTTGCTTTATTACCTAGATCAATCAGGAACACTATTCTTTCAATAGTATCATATGAATTTCTGTTTAAAATAAAAGCTGTTTGATCATTATCAATTAAAAGAGGAAGAAACTCTTTCAATCTGTCTGTATGTATGGACATGAATAGTTTATAATTAATATAAGCAACAGAATACAGTTGCTGGGATGAATAAATCACTGCTATAATATATAAGGCACAAAATAAAAAAGCCAACGGAATAACGCACGGTCCAGGAGCTCAGAAAAATCCTTTATTGAATGGTAAGTGCTTTCACAACAGCTTCATCAGACAAATAACTAAACAGGAGAAACAAATTACATTTATAAGAGCATCAGTTAATCCCCCAACCAATCAAAAGATAGTATAAAACCTTACTGGAAGCACTATCAAAGAATAAAAGTAGAAACTCTGACAAAAATATAACCAAAGGAACTGAATAATAAAACAAAAATAAAAACTATATGAACATACAAACATATGTATACATTGAAAATAATGAATATGTATATAATATATATATATATATATATATATATATATATATATATATATATATATATGTGTGTATGCATATAAAGAGAGAGAGAGAGAGAGAATTATGTATAAAAAAGTATTTATATAACAAATTATTTAGAAAACTTTTCTAAATCCTAAGACTTTAGCCGGGATTCATGAAGCTTGCACCAGGCACAGGCATAGCATAGGCGTTCTAATGCCAAATATGGCCGCCGAGCGATTCAGGTACGAGCCGATTCCATGTGCACTACCAGTGTACACCAGAGCTGCACAGCTCTTGGTGCATGTATGCTAATCACCCCATGTGCAGTAGTGCAGCATGCAAATGAAGGTACATAGCAATTCATGAAGTGATGCAGACATAGAGTAAGCATACAGACATGTAAACCAAAAAAATGGTTTACATTTTTTCAAACAGAACATCGGAGCCATGAAAGTGGACCAAACTTACGTATTACAAAGTTAACATATGCCAATGGCTAAATATACAGCCAATGGCATAAAAAAAGCGCACAGCACATAAAAAATACCATTTAATGTCATGGCCATACTAACCCAAAGTACAACAGCAGTTAATGGGTGCGCAAATGAGAACACAAGGAAAATATATATAGATGTCATAAAACTGCAATGTAACACAAATCATTATTTTGCCATAATAGTCAATGGTATGCTTGCTACACCACAACCAAGGCACAAGGGTTGCTAAGGGTCTGTGACAGTGTTTGGTGCAGTAACTAGGAATTAGTAGTCAATGCCATGGAAATGAGGCAAGTAATACTGAATCGCAAATGCCTTACCAGCATAAGGCTGTACCATATGGCATAGCAGTATAACACCAAGGAGTGGCCTGGAGGTATACATGACATCAGGAGAGGGGTGTGCCACAGTAGCTGTAAGGACATTGGAGCATTGCTAATCCGAGTTGCCTGTTGCTAAGCAAAGCCACAGGATAAGGGTGTGGATGTAGCCATAGCTTTGCTTAGCTGAGAACACACAAGGTGACCGAAAGCGCATGTGTATGCGGATTATAACACGCTCGAAACCCGGTAAACAGCTGCACGTGGCACACACCATAGCTGAAACAGGAATGTTACAAGAAGACAATAAGGAAATGCCGCAGCAGGGTAATTGGAGTACAACTGAGTAATTAACACCTATTAACTCACAGTGGGCCATTGACGGTAGCTAACAAGGCTGCTAGCAGCAACCTGCAGAACAGGAAAGGGGAGGTGCTGGATTGCAAAGAAAAGAGAACTGTCACAGCAGAACAAAGCAAACCTGCAGTAGATCAACTACAGCACACATTTCACAACACAGTCCTGGGTTGGGAAAGTACAAAACAAGAAAGCAGGCTGCTGGATGCATGCCTGATAATGGGAGGGGAATCGGTTTGAAAAATGAAGGCAAGGGCAAGAGGTGATCCATGGCAGCCAAGTGTAATTCAACACCAAAGGCCCCACAATAGCAGGACCTGCAGTAAAACCCATAAGTAAGATACCCTGCAGCTGGGATTGTACATACACACCCAATGGCATCAGCAGCTTCCAAAGCACAATAATATAAAGTGTGAAGGCACCTCACACACACTTGTGTATTCCCAAACACTGCACCACCAGTGTAAACAAAAGGGAAACTTTTAAAATGTACATGTTGGGAGCTGCCATAGCTTTGATTCATCAGCATGTGTTGGAGACTGAAGGTGGTGTAGAGGATGATGCTGACAACCACCTCAGGCACCGGAGGAGGAAAAGAGTGTTCAGACCAAGGGCAACCTACCAGGGGCTAGATGATCTGGAGATCGTAGGGCATTACAGGGTGGACACGGACATCACACAGCAAATCATTGAGCTGTGCCGGCCATGCCCCAGAGCCAGAAACAACAGAGGGGAAAACATCCCAGTGGACATGAAGGTATGTGTAAGCTTGCGAATACTAGCCAAAGGTACCTTTCAAAGGCCAACTGGAGATATCATGAGGATCTCACAGGCATCAGCATCCAGGGTACTCCACCAGTTCCTGGATGCCATGTTACCATATGCCAATGAGTATATATACTTCCCCCGAACACAGGAGGAATTGGCCAGCAATATGCACCTCTGCCACCATGTGGCAGACTACCCAGAGGTACTGGATGCAATAGACTGCATGCACATATACATCAAGTCACCACCTGATGAGCATGGTAGGTGCTACATAAACAGCACAGGATACCACTCCATCAACTGCCAGGTCATGTGCAATACCCAGGGCATTATCATGGATGTGTGTGCTGGCAGCCCTGGCAGCTACCACGACTCCCACATCTGGCATGCCTCACAGCTGTACCAGGTATTTGTCAGGGGGGACATCCCATATGGCCACCTTGAGGGGGATGACTCCCATCAGAAATGCATACACACCCATTCAAGAATGCCATAATGAGGCACACGCACAAACCAGATTCATCATAGAATGTGTGTTTGGGATGCTGAAATCAAGGTTCCGTTGCTTGGACATATCTGGTGGAGCCTTGCAGTACTTTCCAGGCACATGTGCTCACATCTTCATAGTATGTGTCATGCTACATAATATGATCCTGCGGAAACAGCTACAGCAGGGATATAATAGTGAAGACCCTCACAGCCCACTGCAATTGCCAGGGGCACCACAGGCACAGAGGGATTCAGACCACAAACTCCCTGGGCCAGCCCCAGTAGGCATACGGAGGTGTGCCCAGTATGCCCATGCCTTGGCAAAGAGGGAACATATAGCACATACACTGACAGTGTAGGCCTCTATGGACTGACACACTTCTCCACCTGCACAGACAGTAAACATGGATGGCACACACACACGACCACCTGTAAATTGTCATGTATAGGTGGTCTATTGTGTGCATCCTACATAGGCAGCCCTGAACTATTGCACACACAACTGCTATTGACACAAGGTAAGTCAATACCTGAACAGTAAATTAAGCTAACAGCATATGTTGATACTGTATGTATAAGTTCCTAGGTACATCGGTAAGTACATGCCTAACTGTCAGAGGCCATTCATAAGCCTAGCCATAATGTGTCTGCTGTCACCACCGCATTGATTAACTAACTGTCCCTCTGTGGAGCAGAGCCAATTGTGGGATCCCTAGGGTGTAACCACTGTTCCCCACACACTCTGCAAGGATCCCCTGATGTGTTAATTAGGGGCTCCATATAATGTAATCAGGGATGTAGTTCCAAAGCATGGGGAGTACCCATGACAGGTATCTGTCACCCCAGCATTCTCCAGTTATGGTTGTGGCAAGGTGTAGCTCATTACAGTGTGTGGCTCACTGTGACATGGATTCCCATAGCTGGAGCATATCCATTAAGCCTCACTTGGACATACCATTAACAGGTATCATCCATATGTACACCAGCTGAGTTACACATTTGTTTGCAGTATTGAGGAACAGCTGTAGTACACCCTACATACTAAACACCATAACACTTGTACATATCCCAGATGCCTCAGTGGTAAAGCCACTGAGTGTGTCATACATGATCCCGGTTCCACGACCTGCAAGGGCTGTTACATAATTCTGATGTCCCAAATAATGGATGTCAGATGCAGGTCATTAAAGCACGTTAAGCACATGTTAGCGGGTTTTTGCACTGGTAAGTGCCGGTAAGAGGTGTTTAAACATGACTACATGGATATGCGCAACACAGGTCTAACCTTTGCTGAATATCGTGCAGATCACAGGCAAAGCTGCCCAGAACCGCGGAAATATGCATTATTTACCCTTGTACTAATAGTGCCTGCTCTGAGAGGTAAAACGACCACTGCCAGGAGTAGAACATGCAACCATGTACACAATCTTCACAATAACCTACCACTAAGCTACCTGAGATGTACCAACGGCAGGTGTGTATTGTGACAGGTTAAAACACAAAAGGGCGGACTTCAGGAAATAGTATACGCCACCATGTACCCAATGAAAGGTGTATTTTCTCTCTCTCTATCTCTTGTTCTATATATATATATATATATATATATATATATATATATATATATATATATATATATAATATATAGAGAGAAAGGGTAATAGAGAGATATATGTCAATATATATGGATATACATATATATGCAACTATATAGATAGGTTAACAACATCTACACAACCATGGAGGTACATATAAATAAGATACTACCAAATACCAAATGCTTTACATACCGACGCGCGTAATCACGAGGCTTAAAGACCGAAAGACCACAGTACCGAAACACCAGAACCGAGAGTACTATTATCACGATGTTAAGGGACGTTTAGGTAGAGCTATCATGATGTTAAGGGACATTTAGGTAGTGCTTCTGGTGCTGCGGTTCAGGTAGGTACTGTGTGTAAGTGTATTTCTGATTGCTGTAGTGTGTGTAAGTGTGTATTCTGAGTGTGGTGTGTGTTTCCAAGGACTGTAATGTGTGTGTGTGGGTTGGCTTTGTGTGTCTGTTTGTGCTATCTCAGAGGTAAATTATTGATGTAGGTGTGGTGTGGGGTGCATAGCCACCCACATGGGGGGTGTATGGGGCATGGCCACATGGCCATACGTAGTGTAGGATGGTTTGTTTGGATGTGATGAGTAGCAGTGTGTCTGTGTGTGCATGTGTGTTTTCTGTGTTTGTGTTAGTTCTGGGAGTTTGACTGTCGCGAGTTTGAGTGCTCGGTATTGTGAGGTTTGGGAGTCTGGCAATGGTAATGTGGTCGTTGGAAGTGTGTGCATTCCTGAATCTGTGGGTATGCCATATACAGCGGTTGAAGTCTTCAAATATGTGTATAACATGGAATATAGCAATCACACATTCCGCCACAACACAACATTATGAACAAAGGATATGGAGAGTATATATGTCTATACACTATTACAAATATGTGCTATGGACATGAGCCAAAGATAGGGTTACCACCTGTCCCACCTTGCGAGGGGCAGTCCGTCTATGTGCGGTAGTGTCCTGACCAAAATGAGTACAGATACTAATGTCCTACAATCTCGAGACATTTGGCATGTTCCATATTTAATGTAATTGTTACATAAAATAATCATCTGTATCTAAAATACCTACATGTAACAAGAAACAGGATAAGCAAGTAAACCACTACAAGAATAAGCTTTTATATAGGCATATATGTAAAGTTCTATACTTTGTACTGACCATGGGTATGTGTCTGCCTCTAAAATCCGATGTGTGTCCTGCAAATGTCCCACTATGGCCATTTGAAAAGGTGGCAACCCAGGCCAAAGAGGTTCAGTCACCAACACAACCCCAATGAGTGCAAATATCTGTGACAGAAATACACAAGACAGCTTTTATGTAGCAACATTTCATTACGTACCGATGTATTTCCAAAGGGATTGAAGGAACAACATCACCTGCATGCTATACAGGAACCAATTAACAATGCCTTAAAGACTCAGCCTGCAATTACCATAGTATTAGTCTACTAAAGGATAGGTCTTCAAATAGGAAAGGAGTCCTCACACACATATCAAATATGTATAAATGCAGTTCCTACACACCTGCATCTGCTATATACACCCACCTACATCTCCCCCACACCTGAAACAATTGCAATACATACTGCAATAACATCAGAAACATCCACTCACTCTATGACATCTGCAGAAGCCTTAACATACCTTGTCAGAGACACACTATAATGGCCCTATGTGAAATCATTGCTGTTGTACTATGGAACTGATGCCGATGATTACAGGGTTTGGTTGCAATAATCCCATATCAGATGGCTGTGTGTACAGCAGGAAGTGTTACCAATTACTGATTAACAGCACAGTATAATACACATGCACAGTATACCAAAGATGCCAGATGAGCACAGTTCAAAACACCTAATGTTCTATGCATAGCCACACAGCCTTGAGCTGCCCAAACATCCTTGCCAGACCTAAACATTTGCAGATGTATCAGGTACAAACCCTGCAGAAGTAGAAATTTTCAGAAATATAACAGCTAGACTCACATGTAGAACTACATCCTCTAGCCATTATACACAATCCATGGGGGCCATAAAGTTAATATATCTCTGTGTGTCTCCATATAGCTGTTGCAATTCATCACAAACAGCACATCCAGGCCGTCTTCCTCAATGGTAGGGCAAAGGGACAATGCCCAAGTGGAGTTTTCAATTATACATCACTGTTGCCATGTCATTGGCTAATGGAGTAGCTGCACAGCTGGTGTGCATGTAATCATCTACTCCGGAACACCAATTGGTGGCATGATACCACATGTTACTGATATCTAAGTATAAAAGGATGGCTTGTCATACATTCAAATCATATGTACATACCAGAAAAACGTTACAATGAGGATTGCAACACAAAACGATTAGGATTTATATTACTAAAAAAAGGCACGAGTAATGAATCCACAAACTAAGATGAAACCTCCACGCCAAAGGATCCACAAAAAGAGGTTTTAACGCTTTTATTTGAAACAGAACGTTTTCGCCACTGCACTGCAGAAAGCTTCATCAGAAACAGTAACAATAGGAAATACAGCTGTTTATAATCAGCACGTATGATGTCATTTCCTCAGGAACAGCATGTCAATCAACATTAAAACAAGAAAGAAAACAATGTTTTTTCTTCTTATAGATTAATAATATGTGACAAAAATAATCAATTACTATTTATATTAAAATCACAAATAAAATAGATACTGTAAAAAAACCTAACAAATAGTAAGTACAAAATTTACATGTATCTAAAACTTAAAACCATACAATTTAATTTATCTTTGATAACTTTTATATCTTAATAGAGAAGAAATATTGCATGATTCATTAAGACCGGGATAAGAGTAGGCATCAACACTAATTTGCCACTCTAATTCCCTTGTCTCCAAGAATAGTGCCTGAGGTCCACCTCTAGGTCCCATAGAAACATGTTCAATCCCCATGAACTCAAAGCTGTGGCCATCATTATTAATTATATGCTTAGATAAAGCATTATCAAGTTTTTTATTTTTTATTGCATATAAATGTTGGTAGATTCGATCACTTAATTTACGGTCAGTTTTCCTATGTAAAACAGGGACAGCACACACAAAAAGCAACATATACGACAGATTTTGTGTTGCAATTAATTCTAGTGTGTATGTGATATTTTATATTCCTGATCGTAAAAGAACCACCAACCTTAATATGTTTACATCTATTGCAAAGGCCACAAGGGGCACTACCCACTTGTCTTGTAGTATATGAAGGGCAAACAGGCCTTTGAAGTAACTCCTTCAAGTTCTTACCCCTTCTATAAACAATCGAAGGAGCAGAACCTAACTTCTGGTGAAGGAAAGCACAATTGTTTATAAAGTGCCAGTTCTTTTTTACAATTGCCCATATAGAGCCCACTTCCTTGAAAAAAGTCAATACAAAACTAGTATTGAAGTCAGGAGTAGGTTGAGTAGCCATATTAATGTTAATTTCCACAATAGGACCATTTACAGTTCCTAGATCATGGAGTTCCTCAAAGATGGACAACCTGTCAACATTAGAATTCAATAGGGGTTTATAAAAACCCGAAGATCTTTTTGCAACAACCTCATCAATGATTTCATTAATCATGGAAAGCGGGTAATCCCTATTGAAAAAGAGATCTTTTAAGAAACTACATTCATTTTCAAATGACTCTTGTGTACTAATAAGGTATGTAGAACACTCAGTATGTCAGTGTATGTAGTACCTGTTCTGTAATAATTAAAGTGTACGCAATGCATATAGTGGGAAAAGGTATTATGTAGTGATGTATTGTTGAGCAAAGTAACGCTCGTAGAAATTGTGTGTACTGCTGTAGGCCACAAGGTAAACACCTCATACACCACAGGGGATGCTATATAAGGACTTTGAACACAACAATTCCACTCCAGCTGCTGTCAGTGGCAGGGTTGGTCCAACAAGTATGTGCCACAACAGGGGATAGTATATGTTGATATACTGTAACAGTAGGCATATGTATGGGTGAGAATAACATGTCTAAGGTGGTCCTGCTGTGCAATTATGATTTGCATTGTGGGATATTGTGGCAAAAATGTGTAATGTACAGTATTGTAGGTAGATATGTCTAACATTTTACATAGCATTACTGTTATGTTATGCAAACATCAGGTTTGTCTATTGGCATGTACAATACACAATAACAGGATACATATGACTTGTAGTCACCAGACAGTGCATCAGCATGGTAGCTAATTGAAATGGAAGATCTAGTCAATTATCCATGCACAAAGGACATGTAATAGCTTCATAGGTTCATAGTTAGGTACTACTGTCTGGCCAAGGCCATTCATAAGCCTAGCTGCAGTGATTTGACTTATGGCACCTCCCTAGGTTAGTTTCCTATGCCTGTGAACAGCAGAGCCATTAGTTTCCTGCACGTCTGTACAGCAGACCCACTGCAGTAATCCCTGGTGTACATGTCTGTCTCCCATCCACCCATCGAGGTATCTTTTGAAGAGTGCTAGTGAGGGTCCCTGCCTGATGTACATAGGAATCATGTTCCAAAGCATGGGAGTGTCCAGGTCAGGAATGTATCCCTCCAGCACGTCCTAGTCATCATTGCATTTAGGTACATATCCCAGAGCATGTGGCTCTCAGGGACTTTTGCTTATGTGGAGCATATCCATCAATTCTGTTTTGGACATGGGTCTTGTATGTTCAACAGAGATCACCTCTGAGTATGAGGTATGCAAATGAGTACAGTTGGAATTTCTGTAGTTGGGCTGCACACATCATCCTTCAGAGGTCAGTATTCCTCTTGGTGTGGTAATTTTGTGGTATTTTAAGCCATTGCTATTGTCTCATAAGGTACATTCCAAATGGGGTGTTGTACCCTTTAATATTTTTCATAAGTCATGAGTAGAGAGGCACAATGGCTGCCTTTGTTCGGGCTACAAATCCATTAGAGATTAGGGATCCACATAGAGGGATATCCACACCACCTTGTCAATATGGTTATCAAATGAGTGAATGCTATCTACTTGGGTTCTAGGATCCCTTATTACATTTTATGTATGTAGGGGACTACCACCTATGTGATAGTCCATGGGTGATTGGTGTAATCCAAAGTTGATGTCTATGCACCTTGTGGCATGCAGCTTGAGGCCATGTTATTGACACCAGGTATCCGTCCCAGTGACACCCTTATGGAGGGTGTCTGTATCAGCTGGGGAATCAATCATGGCCCCTAGTTTACAGTCATCTGCAAACCTTTTCAGGTAAGTCCTCTTGTGCTAGCCTGTACCTCAGAGAAGCATATACCGAACATGAGGGTCCTTATGACTGAACCCTGGGGGACGCCAATTGTAACTGATTTACAGTAGGACCTAGGGTATGCTACCCTGACTGTGTGGGTTCTGTCCGTGAGCCACTTTGCATAACATCTCGTGACGTAGGGGTTAATGTGCAGGTGAATGCGTATGTTGATAATACCAGAATGGGGAACGGTGTTGAAAGCCATTGAGAGGTCAAGGTATGCTGTGTAGACCTCCTTACCCTCATCTACTGCCTTGGCGACTGTCTCAAAGGACTCCACCAGGTTTAGGAGGCATGGTCTGGTCCTAACAAATCCAAACTGGGTGGGATCAAAGGTTTAGAGGCTACCAATGTCTCTGTGAATGAAATCCATGATGATGTGCTCCATAGCCTTGCAGAACAGTCTAGTCAGGCGTATAGGGCAATAGTTCCCCTGGTCTATTGTGATGCCACCTTTGTGGAGTGTGATAACTGTTGCTGTGTGCCATTCAGGGGCCACAATGCCTGAAGCAAGGCTATTACTGAATATGGTGCCTATGTGGGGAGCCAGTTCATTCTGAAGTTCATGGAAATCGCAGCCTGGGTTGTTGTACGGTCACATGGATGCTGTGTTCCTGGCTTTAAAGAGTGCAGCTTTGAACTGCATAGTTGTGATAGCAGGGACTCTGCATTGTTCCTGTATAGATATGGGCCCTTTAGAGTGTGAGAGGGGTGTAAAGTTATCACTGAACCTATGTGCCAGGATGTTGCCAATATCAGTCGGTTCTGTAATGTTCATGCCTTACTGCTGTATGCCAGAGCAGATGTGGGAGCAGATGTGGGTATCGCCATCGAGGGTAGTGACATACCTCTAGAATGCTTTGTGGTAGTCCTTGGAATTAGTTGCAGTTATGTTTACATAGCTAGCTTTGGAGGATGTGATAAGGGATCTCAGATTCTTACTGAGGCTGACCAGGGAGATCCTCCACTCATGGGATTGTACTCCACTTTGCAACAGTGTCCTCATTCTGTTGTACATTATGTTCATGGCAGTGGACCACCAGAGTGGCCTCCGTTTTCTGGTGGGAACCGTCATGGTTCTGTTTTGGATAGCATGATCCATGCAGTCATGTATGTGCAGTTGTGTATGATTCAGCAGTTGTAACTATATTGTCCATCTGCACGGGTGTCATGACATTTACTGCTGTCATAAGAAGCTTGAAGTTGGCTTCATAGAAATATTGCACTGTGTTTTCCATAAAGGGTGTGGTGCTGGGATGTAGATAACAAGGGTGATTAGCGTACGTTCGGTTCTGACCAACGAGGAGATAACCCCAGGTGTGGAACACCAGTCATACATGCTGGTAATGACCAGGTCTAGGATATTGTTGCCCCTGGTGGTGGTGTGGATAGGTTGATCCAGGTGATTGGAGGTTATGAATCCCAGAAAGCATTGGCCTAATATGTCGGTACATGAGTAGGTATCCCAGTTAATGGTGGGGTAGTGTCAGTCGCACATCAGTAGTGTGTTTGTTTGAACCCTACTTTCCAGTACACCAAGAAGAGAGGACCATTAACCGTGGGGTATGGTGGGGGATCTGTAGCAAGCTACAATTTGTATAGCAGTTATGGCCAAAGGTAGTTGCATGTGAATAACCTCTGATGCATTGTGCTAAGCAACTAGCCTGGAGGTGTGGATATCCTTAGGAAATATGATCACACCTCCGCCATGGGTGTTCTGGTCCTGGTTATATGACTGAAAGGTGTGGTATGAGTAATAGCCTTATAGTGCAGGGGTGCTCTCAGGAGCCTAGAAGCAGGTCCCAGTCACTGCACAGATATCGAAGTGGTCCATTACAAGGAGTGCCTCGGGTGAGTGCATTTCAGATGAAGACGTCAAGCATTGAGTAGCATTACCCTCAGAATTTGCTTGCCTGTTCCTGTTATGGTGGTGAATATGTTATTTGAACTGTGCCTAAAACAGGCACTATAGGAGCAGCAAGAGACTTCGCCATTATCCGGAATCCCAGGGCCAACAGGTGTAGGCCATCTGTACCAAAGCATTGTGTTCTGTTGACCATGTCATTCAAAGCAGACAGATACTGGATACCCTTGGAATGACACCAGAAGCATAGCCAATTGTTGAAGTAAATCATTTTGTCCTTGTACTGCGTTATCAGTCTGGACAATGACAGAATGCTACTCAGAGCTAGGGCGATACCTGCCTGGGCTACAAGATCGGAGATCTATTCCATGTCTCTTTACATGTAGTCCAGGAAGGTACATCTCAGGGCATTCACATTAACATGGTCAATGACATAGTCATATTGTACCTGTTGAGAAGTGACCTGAGTGCATAGGTTATGTTGCAGATCCTGTTACCTGACAGGCAGCTGACAGTAACTCTCTCCTTGTGTAGCCTGGTGAGTGGGACATCAGTGTGACCTCCTATAGAGTCACCTATGACTAGTGTGTTAGGTACGTTATTTCGTTCTATTGGCTGTGGTTGATAGGCACACTGAGTCTGTGGGATATAAGTAATTGGTGTTGTGTTGGGGGATGGGGGCTGCCTGCGTTTCTGCTTTGGAGTTCTCTGTTTCCTAGACAGAGTAGCATTGAGAGACCCTGCAAATGTTGTCTTACTATGTGTGGCCTGTGACGGTGGAGATCTAGTGAGACTATGTGATGAGTGTGGTGTGGTGCAAATGTTTAACTTCCCCACATGATTGTCAGGTTCAGTCTGGGTTGCAGAGAGCTTTACCTCCAGCATGGTTAGATATGTTCATCTCCCACAGGTTGTAGTGTTGGATGTTAGGAGGGGAGTATTGATTGTGTACACGAGACAATTTCTATATTGCCTCATGATGTCCATATTCATCATATAGACAGGCTAGAACACTGGGAATTGACACTTGGACATGCCTGAATATATAACTATTTCCCACTAGACAAGTGAGGAAAGTGTGTACAAGAACTGTTTTACTCTAAGCAAGCAGGAAATGTAAGTACAAACAGTGTTTACCTGTAGGTAATGAGGAGGATTGAGCGCTATAGTAATTAGTAGCTCATGTAATGCTTACATGTTCTGAACAAGTGCTGAGTATGAATAAGCAATACAGATAGGGTGTTGGATAACATAAACACACTGTCCCCCCAACAGGTACACAATCATATATCCATGTAAACTACAGAGCCCCTGTAACCATAACTATGATGGTAGAAGGTGCACTCAGGCTGCATGGGACCTGTCCACATCCTTGGTTGTATCATACACATATGGCAAAACAGTTTGCTCTACACATACACATCATGTAAAACATAGCTTCATGTCAGTCTGTGAAAACATTGAATGGTGCACACCAACGGTTATCACAACCCACAAAGTGGAGACACCACTCATAATGGGAGGCACTGCAGTACTACCCTGCTGTGTCTGGTCTGAAAGCCCATGAACCTTAATCAACGTATATGTTATTAGCAGTACAGATGTAGATGCCAGTACGGATGATTTCACACTGAATATCATACCTGTGACAGGTCATAGGACATCATCACCCATACTGTGTTCCACCTACACTCAATATACTAGATGTACATTTGTATGTCACAGGAGTGTTCTGCCAGTGGACTGTTGACAGAACCAACACTACAGAAGGTGTCTGATTAATATGTGCATATCACAGCAGTGCCAGCTACAGTAAAACAGGGTTAATTCATTGTACTCCCCCTCATTGTAGCCCATACCACACAAATAAATGGGAGGCATCTGTCTATATAAGTATGTGAATGGCTATGACCTAGGAGCAATAGCTGACTCAGTGTTGTGGACAACATACAGAATGGGCTTTGTGGATGAGGTGTATGACATATGTGCACAATCTGACAGCTGCATATTGCATTGTCACCGCTAGGTTAATAACCCTGTACCCATGAACTACCACCTAGGCAGCGGTCAACATAATGGACATTGTGTGTAAGGGATGCTGCTGTGCAGTTTACCTCCCTGAGCTAGTGATGTCACCAAGCCTATTAGGTAGTCATAAGTGGCAACCTTAGTCATGACAGGGTGCCATCCATGAATATAGAGATCATTATTCAGCCATACTCATCACTCAAGTGACCTATATCGGATCACATATCACCTTTAAGAGGTATTGGCCATGTTTGGATGGCCGACACCAGCCTTCACAATCCTCATCTCCACTATGTAGCATGATGCCTACCCTACATAAAGCCATGTCCAACACTGTGATGTTGGACATGTTACTCGTACATATCCTGATCTCAAATACATATATCATGGACATCCACCTTCCTAGTACAAGGATGGGCACATGCTGGACAGATCCTTGTGCCATACACATTACATACTCATGCCATACTGTGCAACCCTGTCCAGCAAAGCTGCACATTTCACCTCTGTCAGACATGGTGTGATGACTGCATAGTAGATGTATCATTAACCGTGTGGATCAGTTATGTGGCACTGCTTCACCTGGTGCTGGAAACACGGCTGTCGGCTACAGCTTGGTATCCTTACATTCTAGGCTCATACATGGCCCAGGGCATACAGACTACTAGATGACCTTGGCCATACATGCTATAGTTGATAACCATCCCTGCAAATACCATCAGGCTAGCCAGTGTCCCATGTGTATCACATATGCAACACAAGTGATACATGGCAGGATGCTGAACTGCTGTACTGTGCCATGTAGATGTATATGGCAAAACACATGCATGTAAAGCCTTCAGTGTGCATGTCTGCAGTGTCACAGGTCATGTCCGTTAAGGCAGTGTATGTGTTTATATGTGACATATACACAGCATCAAGGTCAACAGTATTAATGTGGACACATCCAGGCATGTGCTGATAGGTAAGAACACCAGTACAGGCAAACAGACATGCCCACATCAAGACAGCATCCACATGGAGTATTAGCAATGTAATCAGGTGACACACATATATGGTGATAATATCCAATCCCCATTGGGTGTCACGTGTGTGACACAAACATGTCAGTGTCATGAAGATTTGCAAAGACAACTATTTATATGTAATAAATGCGATACACATGTATGTGCAGCTGTATCTTTGTGCATCTCTGAGTTACTGTGACCTTTCTCCATCATTATGTCTTCCAGGTATGCCGCAAGCAAGGCTACTAGCCTATACATGCTTGGAGGATGAGGCCCTTATATCTTACCTCCAAGACAACTATGATGTCCTGTTTAGCCATGTGCCACAGGATGCACAACAGTGTGATGACCTGTGGCAGGAACTTCACAGGAGGGTTAATGATGTGGGTGACCATAACTGCACAGGCCAGCAGGTGCGCAGACACTGCATGGACCTAATCAGATGGGCGAAACAGCGTGCAAATGCAATCGCCAGGGAACAAGGTGCAACAGGTGGTGGGCCACCAGCCCAGCTCCCACTCACATGTACCGAGTAGCTACTGGCCAACCTTGGGACACCAGCAGAACAGCATCCACAAACCTTAGCTGACATCATGGAGGTGGGTGTCTCTCAACCACCGAGCCTGGAGTTGCCTGGTAAGTCACTACTGCACATATAACTATCATATGCCATATAGTTGCATGTGTCACTGTACAATATGTAATGTAACATCATATGCAAGCCATGTATACACACATGCCACATACTATAGTATGCTACTCTGTGTATGCACACATCTGCATACTCCATAGTATATCCTATTGTACTGGTGAATGTGTTAACATACACATTGCACCCTGTAGCTGTCATACAGGCATGGATAATGATCATACTGCTCTGTCACCCCTATATAGGTACCTCTGGCATTCCGCTAAGACCTCTGGCATTCCGCTAAGACAGCAGGTCGTTGCAGGTGAGACAGTTATAAGTATCAGGCATGTTAATGCACAGATCTATTTGCCATGTGGCCATTTAACACATGTATACATAATGTATGGTCCGGTCACAATATACAGGTCGCATCTGCAATCCATCACAATGGCTACCCATGTGCAATACTTACAAACTATGTGAAACACTGACATGAAACCTCAGAAACTGTCCTTGCTAGACATGTAGACAGCTATGCATATAATGGTGGAGGTATTGTTCAATGTAGGAACATGTACTACACATGTGGGGTACACAAACATTACTACACAGTGAGCTGGAGTATGAGCAGCCCACAGGATTCGCCATTGTGGATTATGCCCCTGCTATGAGTGCACACATTGTGATGTGCCATCTGACATGTCCATGACATGTAGTGGCCTAGCTGCAACATTGTCTCACTATCCCATAAAACATACCCCACATAAAAAACATACAACCCTTTGTCTGCATAACCCTGTGGACAGTGGAGTATATGACATCTATGGGTGTATGTCATATGGGACAACACAGACAAGTGAGATAGACAGCCATCACAAATATTTGGCCAATACATGTTCACACATGGCCATGGAGGATGGCCAGAGACATGTAGCAGCACACAGTAGATGTGATGTGATGTGTTTGTGTGTACATCCTGTTGTACATTGGCTACACATGGTCCAACTATAGCCTTTGTTGAATGGCTATATTGCAGATGTGGAACACTGGACATCCTACAGGCCTGTGAACAGCTTGTGGAGGCGTGACATCATTCGACCACATAAGATGTGATGAACATCATGACTGTGTCACAGCATGACAGTAGTCACCTATACAGCATCCACATACATACACAGACAACCACATCAGGCCACAGATACAGTACATTTCCCTTGCTGCTGTTGGACATCACTGTCAGTCATGCACCTCGTGTGTGTGGTACACAAATGTCATGTGGGACATGATGTATTGACATGTCTGCCATGTGTGGACATGGTTGCCAGGCAGCTAAAATATGTTTGCCAATGTGCAGGGGTGTCATTTGTATGGCCTTCGGTGACCTGTGTCACACATTCTACATCATGGTTTAGTGTGTATACACCTCAGCAACGTGGATCACGATCCACAGTGTATATGTATTGTGTATGCACACAGTCATGGCTATGCACTGTGTCTGTAATTCATACTGTATATCAATAGAGACACCTCAGAATTCCATGCAATGGCACTGTGTCTGTACTTGACACTGTATAGCAATATAAACACCTCATAATACCTTGCAATGGTCATGCACATCTGCTAAATGTGCATTTTATCTGTAGGGTGGACAGACAACACTGCAATGTGACACCATTACCCCACTGTATAGTAACAAGACACCATTGTGTTAAACATGTATGCATGTCAATGCACATGTTAGCAGATTACATGTCATACTACATGTTAATGTCAAGGTCATATGCCACACATCAGCTATGTGTACTGTTAACCTGTGCTGGCCTACATGGTGTAACACAGGGATGCATGCTTATTACCATGATTGTGTGAAATGCATGGCTTCTGCTATGACACATGCACGCTGTTGTGTGCAACCCAGGGATGTATGATAACTACCACTATTATTGTCTGAGCTGCATGCCGTCTGCTGTATCACATGCATGTTGCATGCCTTCTGTCAAATCTCGTGCATGGTGTGTGTCTGTGTGCATCTGTGTGTGTCTGTATTGTAATGTAGAGTCTTTGTCTGCCCTCACAGGTGATGTAGGTGCATTACCCTCCTGCGGTGCATCTGATGTTAGTATCCCTACAGACTCTAGCAGTGATGATGAACATATGCTTGAGGCACAGGCAGGGTTGTCAGGGGCTGAATCTGTGCCATTGGTTGCCATTCTACCTATATCCCCCTCTCTCCACACACAGATCTCATGCCAACACATACCCCATCACCAGTGGTCATAGAGGAAGTACAGTTGGCTTGTGGTAGCTTGGAACAGGAAAGTGTGGTGGCTAAGGAAGGTGTGCATCCACACCATGGTGTCAGGCAAATGACTGGAGATGGGCCACACAGGCATGTGGCCAGTGCTGCTTGTAGGAGGACCTCTGGCTGACATGCCCCTGCAGGACACAGCGCAGCAGCTGGTGTCACCAGATGCATGTTTCAGGCTGTAATGGTGGCACAGGCATGTGCTGAATGGCAGAACAGAGAAGGGCAGAGGCTTCAGAGGGCTGCTATCTGTTCTTTAAACAACAACATCCAGGCAATGGCAAATGCTCAACAGCAGATTGCTGAAGTTTTGGACAGATGATTGGGTGACATGCTTGGAATCTTTGACCATGGCATGACAATCCAGGAGCGTGAGCTGTCTGTGCTGGAACATCTGGTAGGAGTGAGGCATAGGGCATGTGGATGTAGGCCAGCTACATCACCTGGTGCAGGTCTACATGAACTAACTACCTCACATGCCCGCTCCCATAGTGGCGGTAGCAACAGCAGTGCAGCTGGTGCTGCACTGTCTACACCAGGACACAGCAAGCCATGTGCACATGGCCCTGGATGGTTCCAACAGGGATACAGTTCCAGTGGACATGTGTCATCGACAGTACCCAATTTGCACCTCTGCCTGGTCGTGCCCATGCAACCCCTGGCAGGCACAGGTCACATGGCCATGGCTGGACACCGTGAGCTGTAAAACCTGGTCTGTACAGTCTGGAGCTGTCAGTCACACTGCTGTCTAGGCCAGACACATGGCAGAACTCTGGGCACACATATACGCACACACCAGAAACATCTGTAGGGCACCGCAGCACACACATGCATAACAACCATGCATGACCAATTAGATCACAGGCCCTAATCCACACACATGATGTCATCCACTGTTGCAGCCTAGGGTCTTGATGATGCCTGTGCTGCATCCCTGTCATACACACGATCGGTGCAGGAACATGCTTATATGGTCTGATGCACAGGGTGAACAGAATAGGGAGATAAGTGTAGATTACAATTGTTGTGTACTGTTGACATGCAGCAGTCATACCATGTAGTACAGGTTTAGAATGCATTGTTTTCTGTTCACAATATGTGTCTTGGTAACAACAGTAACAGCATGTTGGTCAAGATGTCCTGCTTCCCTCCTTTAGGTCTAACTGCATGTGCCGTTGACTGTCAGTGTTTGCAGTTAGTTTCCCATATGTAAATGTGGACTACTCACAGGTATGTATGGCAATACCAGCATGCTATTCGTAGCTTCGACCTCACTATTAGAAAGGCTGACATTCCAAAGATGCGTACACATCTACTGATCCAGGGGAATGGGAGCTGTGTACTAAGCTACAGTGGCTAGAGACGTGACATCCATACCGGGTGACTTCACAGGTACAGTTACATGCGGTGGGGAGTTTACATAGCAGTCTAGCTGATGACAAGGGTAGAGGCCAGTTGATAGCTTGAGGCCTCACTGTGTAGCAGTAATACATATTCACATTACAGGATGAGAACACAAAACTACACACACACACACACACACACACACACACACACACACACACACACACACACACACACACACGTATTTGCACACATGTATTCAGACACACAGTACCACGCCCACACACACAGCGTCAACAACACTGTAAAACACACACAGACACACTTGATAGTGCATTCACATGATGCAACACAGAGAATGCACATGTACAGGTAGTCAGTAATGCCTAAGATCAACTGCATCAACAGGGTAGTAGATTGCATCACCTGGAGGGGTAGGTATCCTATCTGTTCACTATGGTAACATGCATCCTCACTCCATGGATCAGACAACCATACATACACACACACACACACACACACACACACACACACACACACACACACACACACACACACATACACACACACACACAGACACACACACACACACACACACACACACAATGTGGAGTCCACAATTGAATGCACCTATGTCATGCACATACAGATAGCTCACATGTGTGTGATACACACCTCACCCATGCCTATGTCTTGCTTTCTACAATGCAGTATGTGCAGATCTCTACAACAGTGTACAGGAGAGTGAGTAACAATTGGGATGTATTCCCCACCATACGTGGCATATATGGACACGCAAGCAAACACACATGGCAGTACTGTGAATCAAACACCTGCTATCTTATGATACATATGACAGACATACAGCAGTATTGCCCGCATTACAATGTGTATCAACACTACCTTTGGCAATTGTGCTGATATATGCACATGGGAGGTCTTAAGTGTTACAGGTGTCAAGTGATTTACAGTCAGTGACACCCTGACCACTGTATAGGTTGTATGTGTTCACCTTCAGTTAACAGAAACATAGCTTAGTGTTTGCACATGTTATTGTAAGACTGCTTGTGACACACCTGTGAGCTGTCCTCAGCAAACATCCATCTGCAAAGATGGCCCACCACTTAGTTATGTCCACACATCCATCCATACCTGATGTACATCTTACCGCACTGTTGGTATATATCACCATATACAGTTGGCAATGATGCAGCTGTATTGCAACTGCATGTTGTAGTAAGACACGTCACCTGCAAACATCAGCTACTGCACACATGGTAGCTGAATGCACACCACTACATGTACATGTGTGTAGGTCCTACATTCCTGTCATTTAGCCATTTTTGTAGGCATTGCAATTGGTGGACATGTGTGATGACATACATGACACATGGACTGTTGTATGATATGATAGTTGTCATGGGTAACCAGTACAGAGGGAATGTTAACTCAGTCAACATTGATATCACACCTTATGTACTGTTAGCATTCAACTGCCATGGACCTACCTTCCATGTGCATGTGTGTAATTGCTATAGCCACCTGTCTGCATGAAGGACAGCAACAGCTATGCTATATACATATGTGTTGTGTATGTGTGTGTGGCATGTACATATCCATGGCAGGTGCATGTATGTCATATCCAAACATGAGGGTGTTTACTGGTGTACAGCAACAGTCATCTGTTACTGCTGAATATGACCCAGGGTCCCTGTTATGTGTACAGCCAACCTGGCTATGAACAGTGGTATCATTGTATTGCATAATGCATGACGCAACTGTGTCAGTACATGGGTAGTCTGCACAGTTGATGTAGAGCTAGGTACAGTCCACTGGTCATGGGTCACATGGTGTTGTACTATTATGCTCTTCCACATGTATGTATGTGTGTTGCTGGTCCAAGGACATGGTGATGTCTGAGGGCTACATTCTAGAATGGCTTTTGACACTGTGATCTGCACCTGCCACATCTGTGATGCCTTTTGAGGGTGTACCGGTCAGTACATCTGAGTGGCCTTCATGTACGTGGGGACAGCACCACCTGGAGCAGTCCATGCCTGTGTTACGGCCCACATGTCTGTATCTGAGGTATAGGGTGGTAGTGCTATTGTGCACAACTCAGCCTTCAGCCAGGTGTTCCTCACTGCACATATGTCAGTATTCCCCATTAATCAGCTGTGATTACAAATGCTACACATCTAGCACTGTTTAGCATACACATACAATGCAGTTGTCCTCTAGGTGTCAGGGTGTTAACCTGGTCTCAGGACATTTGACTATGAATGTCATTATATGAGCGAAGTTGCCACTCCTGGCAGGATATCACCATGGGTGGTAGTAGTGTGCCAGGTTTAGATTGGTACATCTGAGGTGATGGACAGCAGCAGATGTTGTGTAGATGACCTGTGTCAGATATATGTAGTGCAGCGTTCCTGCTAACAATGACAACTATTGACACTGGAGTCCATTACAATGTGTTGTCCACGTCTAACTGTAATAGCATGGCCACTGTGCCCTTCCGTGTTTAGAATCAGAGTGCATACAAAACAGCCCTGTACTACTGTGTGAGCATGCCCAGTATAACGTTGTGTAGATGGACACATAGTGCATTCCAAACGGCCATGTGCTAAGTGTGTGAGCATGCCCAGTGACACCTTGTGTCGGTTATGTGCCTCTATGTGTATGGGCATGGCCATTGTAACCCTGTATTTCGATAGTAGTCATTCAGTCAACAGATGGCCATACCCCACTTCAGGATGGATTCCTACATTGAACACACAGTTTTACAGGTATGTACATCATAACTGCCAGCATCCATGTCGATGTCCGCATTCCTAGAAGGTCATATTGACAGTCTTGAAAGGTACGGTGTCTGTGGTGAGGCTTGTATCTATGTAGTATTGTAATAGTGGTCCGTAGACAGGCAGTTGTCCTGATCCGACCACTGGTGTGTGTTTGTCTCCGTGGCCTGGGGACAGAAATATGCTTTTAGACAGCTCACACTCCATACAATCACGATCGCTGTCTTTGAAAATGCTGATGATGTCACCCACCTAGAAGTACACATCTGGGAGTGCTGTGTCCCAGTAATCTTGGTAGCACGTTCTGTAACTACGTAATGCTATAGTGTGATAAGGTAGTTAGGTCGGTGTTCTAATCCCAGCCATGCCAACTGTGTGTGTGGGTGTGTCTCTGTCTGCCGGGGACAGAATAATGCTTTTAGACTGTTCACACTCCATACAATCCCTATAAGCTGACTTTGCCATTGTTGATGATGTCACCCACCTAGAAGTACACATCTGGGAGTGCTGTGTCCCAGTAATCTTGGTAGCACGTTCTGTAACTACGTAATGCTATAGTGTGATGAGGTAGTTAGGTTAGTGTTCTATTCCCAGCCATGCCAACTGTGTTTGTGTGTCTCCATCTGCCTGGGGACAGAATAATGCTTTTAGACTGCTCACACTCCATACAATCCCTATCGCCAATTTTGCCATTGCTGATGATGTCACCCACCTAGAAGTACACCTCTGGGAGTATTGTGTCCCAGTAATCTCGCTAGCACGTTCTGTAACTGCGTAATGCTGTAGTGTGAGAAGGTAGTTAGGTTTTCTAATCCCCCCAAGGGGCCAAATTTTTCCAACCCCCCCCCCTTTTTTTTGTGTATTCCCCCCGGCCCCCTTTTTTTTGGGGGGAAAAAGAATAAAAAGGGGGGGGTTTTTTTTTTTGAAACCCCGCTTTTTTTAAAAAACTCAATGTGACACCATTACCCCACTGTATATGTGACAAGACACCATTGTGTTAAACATGTATGCATGTCAATGTACACGTTAGCAGATTACATGTCATACTACATGTTAATGTCAAGGTCATATGCCACACATCAGCTATGTGTACTGTTAACCTGTGCTGGTCTACATGGTGTAACACAGGGATGCATGCTTATTACAATGATTGTGTGAAATGCATGGCTTCTGCTATGACACATGCATGCTGTTGTGTGCAACCTAGGGATGTATGATAACTACCACTATTATTGTCTGAGCTGCATGCCATCTGCTGTATCACATGCATGTTGCATGCCTTCTGTCAAATCTCATGCATGGTGTGTGTCTGTGTGTGTCTGTGTGTGTCTGTATTGTAATGTAGAGTCTTTGTCTGCCCTCACAGGTGATGTAGGTGCATTACCCTCCTGCGGTGCATCTGATGTTAGTATCCCTACAGACTCTAGCAGTGATGATGAACATATGCTTGAGGCACAGGCAGGGTTTTCAGGGGCTGAATCTGTGCCATTGGTTGCCATTCTACCTATATCCCCCTCTCCCCACACACAGATCTCATGCCAACACATACCCCATCACCAGTGGTCATAGAGGAAGTACAGTTGGCTTGTGGTAGCTTGGAACAGGAAAGTGTGGTGGCTATGGAAGGTGTGCATCCACACCATGGTGTCAGGCAAATGACTGGAGATGGGCCACACAGGCATGTGGCCAGTGCTGCTTGTAGGAGGACCTCTGGCTGACATGCCCCTGCAGGACAGAGCGCAGCAGCTGGTGTCACCAGATGCATGTTTCAGGCTGTAATGGTGGCACAGGCATGTGCTGAATGGCAGAACAGAGAAGGGCAGAGGCTTCAGAGGGCTGCTATCTGTTCTTTAAACAACAACATCCAGGCAATGGCAAATGCTCAACAGCAGATTGCTGAAGTTTTGGACAGATGATTGGGTGACATGCTTGGAATCTTTGACCATGGCATGACAATCCAGGAGCGTGAGCTGTCTGTGCTGGAACATCTGGTAGGAGTGAGGCATAGGGCATGTGGATGTAGGCCAGCTACATCACCTGGTGCAGGTCTACATGAACTAACTACCTCACATGCCCGCTCCCATAGTGGCGGTAGCAACAGCAGTGCAGCTGGTGCTGCACTGTCTACACCAGGACACAGCAAGCCCTGTGCACATGGCCCTGGATGGTCCCAACAGGGACACAGTTCCAGTGGACATGTGTCATTGACAGTACCCAATCTGCACCTCTGCCTGGTCGTGCCCATGCAACCCCTGGCAGGCACAGGTCACATGGCCATGGCTGGACACCGTGAGCTGTAAAACCTGGTCTGTACAGTCTGGAGCTGTCAATCATACTGCTGTCTAGGCCAGACACATGGCTGAACTCTGGGCACACATACACGCACACACCAGAAACATCTGTAGGGCATCGCAGCACACACATGCATAACAACCACGCATGACCAATTAGATCACAGGCCCTAATCCACACACATGATGTCATCCACTGTTGCAGCCTAGGCTCTTGGCAAATATCACCCTGTGCATATGATGATGCCTGTGCTGCATCCCTGTCATACACACGATCGGTGCAGGAACATGCTTATATGGTCTGATGCACAGGGTGAACAGAATAGGGAGATAAGTGTAGATTACAATTGTTGTGTACTGTTGACATGCAGCAGTCGTAACATGTAGTACAAGTTTAGAATGCATTGTTTTCTGTTCACAATATGTGTCTTGGTAACAACAGTAACAGCATGTTGGTCAAGATGTCCTGCTTCCCTCCTTTAGGTCTAACTGTATGTGCCGTTGACTGTCAGTGTTTGCAGTTAGTTTCTCATATGTAAATGTGGACTACTCACAGGTATGTATGGCAATACCAGCATGCTATTCGTAGCTTCGACCTCACTATTAGAAAGGCTGACATTCCAAAGATGCCTACACATCTACTGATCCAGGGGCATGGGAGCTGTGTACTAAGCTACAGTGGCTAGAGACGTGACATCCATACCGGGTGACTTCACAGGTACAGTTACATGGGGCAGGGAGTTTACATAGCAGTCTAGCTGATGACAAGGGTAGAGGCCAGTTGATAGCTTGAGGCCTCACTGTGTAGCAGTAATACACATTCACATTACAGGATGAGAACACAAAACTACACACACACACACACACACACACACACACACACACACACACACACACACACACACACACACACGTATTTGCGCACATGTATTCAGACACACAGTAACACGCCCACACTCACAGGGTCAACAACACTGTAAAACACACACAGACACACTTGATAGTGCACCCACATGATGTAACACAGAGAATGTACATGTACAGGTAGTCAGTAATACCTAAGATCAACGGCATCAACAGGGTAGTAGATTGCATCACCTCGAGGGGTAGGTATCCTATCTGTTCACTATGGTAACATACACCCTCACTCCATGGATCAGACAACCATGCATACACACACACACACACACACACACACACACACACACACACACACACACACACACACACACACACACACACACACACACACACACACACACACACACACACACACAATGTGGAGTCCACAATTGAATGCACCTATGTCATGCACATACAGATAGCTCACATGTGTGTGATACACACCTCACCCATGCCTATGTCTTGCTTTCTACAATGCAGTATGTGCAGATCTCTACAACAGTGTACAGGAGAGTGAGTAACAATTGGGATGTATTCCCCACCATACGTGGCATATATGGACACGCAAGCAAACACACATGGCAGTACTGTGAATCAAACACCTGCTATCTTATGATACATATGACAGACATACAGCAGTATTGCCCGCATTACAATGTGTATCAACACTACCTTTGGCAATTGTGCTGATATATGCACATGGGAGGTCTTAAGTGTTACAGGTGTCAAGTGATTTACAGTCAGTGACACCCTGACCACTGTATAGGTTGTATGTGTTCACCTTCAGTTAACAGAAACATAGCTTAGTGTTTGCACATGTTATTGTAAGACTGCTTGTGACACACCTGTGAGCTGTCCTCAGCAAACATCCATCTGCAAAGATGGCCCACCACTTAGTTATGTCCACACATCCATCCATACCTGATGTACATCTTACCGTACTGTTGGTATATCACCATATACAGTTGGCAATGATGCAGCTGTATTGCAACTGCATGTTGTAGTAAGACACACGTCACCTGCAAACATCAGCTACTGCACACACATGGTAGCTGAATGCACACCACTACATGTACATGTGTGTAGGTCCTACATTCCTGTCATTTAGCCATTTTTGTAGGCATTGCAATTGGTGGACATGTGTGATGACATACATGACACATGGACTGTTGTATGATATGATAGTTGTCATGGGTAACCAGTACAGAGGGAATGTTAACTCAGTCAACATTGATATCACACCTTATGTACTGTTAGCATTCAACTGCCATGGACCTACCTTCCATGTGCATGTGTGTAATTGCTATAGCCACCTGTCTGCATGAAGGACAGCAACAGCTATGCTATATACATATGTGTTGTGTATGTGTGTGTGGCATGTACATATCCATGGCAGGTGCATGTATGTCATATCCAAACATGAGGGTGTTTACTGGTGTACAGCAACAGTCATCTGTTACTGCTGTATATGACCCAGGGTCCCTGTTATGTGTACAGCCAACCTGGCTATGAACAGTGGTATCATTGTATTGCATAATGCATGACGCAACTGTGTCAGTACATGGGTAGTCTGCACAGTTGATGTAGAGCTAGGTACAGTCCACTGGTCATGGGTCACATGGTGTTGTACTATTATGCTCTTCCACATGTATGTATGTGTGTTGCTGGTCCAAGGACATGGTGATGTCTGAGGGCTACATTCTAGAATGCGGCTTTTGACACTGTGATCTGCACCTGCCACATCTGTGATGCCTTTTGAGGGTGTACCGGTCAGTACATCTGAGTGGCCTTCATGTACGTGGGGACAGCACCACCTGGAGCAGTCCGTACCTGTGTTACGGCCCACATGTCTGTATCTGAGGTATAGGGTGGTAGTGCTATTGTGCACAACTCAGCCTTCAGCCAGGTGTTCCTCACTGCACATATGTCAGTATTCCCCATTAATCAGCTGTGATTACAAATGCTACACATCTAGCACTGTTTAGCATACACATACAATGCAGTTGTCCTCTAGGTGTCAGGGTGTTAACCTGGTCTCAGGACATTTGACTATGAATGTCACTATATGAGCGAAGTTGCCACTCCTGGCAGGATATCACCATGGGTGGTAGTGTGCCAGGTTTAGATTGGTACATCTGAGGTGATGGACAGCAGCAGACGTTGTGTAGATGACCTGTGTCAGATAAATGTAGTGCAGCGTTCCTGCTAACAATGACAACTATTGACACTGGAGTCCATTACAATGTGTTGTCCACGTCTAACTGTAATAGCATGGCCACTGTGCCCTTCCGTGTTTAGAATCAGAGTGCATACAAAACAGCCCTGTACTACTGTGTGAGCATGCCCAGTATAACGTTGTGTAGATGGACACATAGTGCATTCCAAACGGCCATGTGCTAAGTGTGTGATCATGCCCAGTGACACCTTGTGTCGGATATGTGCCTCAATGTGTATGAGCATGGCCATTGTAACCCTGTATTTTGATAGTAGTCATCCAGTCAACAGATGGCCATACCCCACTTCAGGATGGATTCCTACATTGAACACACAGTTTCACAGGTATGTACATCGTAACTGCCAGCATCCATGTCGATGTCCGCATTCCTAGAAGGTCATATTGACAGTCTTGAAAGGTACAGTGTCTGTGGTGAGGCTTGTATCTATGTAGTATTGTAATAGTGGTCCGTAGATAGGCAGTTGTCCTGATCCGACCACTGGTGTGTGTTTGTCTCCGTGCCTGGGGACAGAAATATGCTTTTAGACAGCTCACACTCCATACAATCCCAATCGCTGTCTTTGAAAATGCTGATGATGTCACCCACCTAGAAGTACACCTCTGGGAGTGCTGTGTCCCAGTAATCTTAGTAGCATGTTCTGTAACTACATAATGCTATAGTGTGATAAGGTAGTTAGGTCGGTGTTCTAATCCCAGCCATGCCAACTGTGTGTGTGTGGGTGTGTCTCTGTCTGCCGGGGACAGAATAATGCTTTTAGACTGTTCACACTCCATACAATCCCTATCGCTGACTTTGCCATTGTTGATGATGTCGCCTACCTAGAAATACACCTCTGGGAGTGTTGTATCCCAGTAAGCTCGGTAGTGTGTTCTGTAACTGCGTAATGCTATAGTGTGATGAGGTAGTTAGGTTAGTGTTCTATTCCCAGCCATGCCAAGTGTGTGTGTGTGTGTGTGTCTCCATCTGCCTGGGGACAAAATAATGCTTTTAGACTGCTCACACTCCATACAATCCCTATCGCCAATTTTGCCATTGCTGATGATGTCACCCACCTAGAAGTACACCTCTGGGAGTATTGTGTCCCAGTAATCTTGCTAGCATGTTCTGTAACTGTGTAATGCTGTAGTGTGAGAAGGTAGTTAGGTCTGTTTTCTAATCCCAGCCATGCCAACTGTGTGTGTATCTGCCTGGGGACAGAATTATGCTTTTAGACTGCTCACACTCCATACAATCCCTATCACCAACTTTGCCACTGCTGATGATGTCACCCACCTAGAAGTACACCTCTGGGGGTGCTGTGTCCCAGTAATTTTGGTAGCACATTGATATTAACACCAGTACATAATGCAGGAGGCGCATGCGGTTACCTTTTCATTCTTGTCTAATGCTTTGGTGTCACATGTTCTTCTGTTGAGATATATATTCTATATCTACGTACGTGTGTGTATATTATGTATATGTGTGTGTGTGTGTGTGTGTGTGTGTGTGTGTGTGTGTATATATATATATATATATATATATATATATATATATATATATATATATATATATATATATATATCTGTGAGTGTGTGTGGACATTACCACACATGAATCTATATGATGGTATACATGTCCTATAATGTTGAATGTCTGTGCCGGATGATCTGTACATGATAACGTCAGATGTATGTATATCTGCCATGGCTTAGTGGTACAGCACATTGTCTATGGTGTGCAGGGTCCCAGTTTTGAGCCGTGCAGAGGCCGGTTGTTTTGTTGCTGGGAAGAACAAGGGACATTGAATATGGTGATAGTAAGGCACTTTTAGCCAGTTGTGTGTGGGTCTGCATGAGAGTAAGCAGTGGTTATTTTTGGGGAGGCTCAGTATGGGTCATGTAACTATGCATTAGAGGACAATACTATGCAAACGAGGTGGAAAAAGGTGAATCCCATTTATCCCCAGGGTGTGATGCAGGTCCCAAGAGTGTATGTGTATAGATAGCTGGGTGCAGGACTTGAATATAGATGAAAGCATGGGGGGGGGGTGTCAGGCATACTGTACGTACATTGGTGTCCTGTGTCTCGGGATTGCTCCTGGCCTAAGCTAGAGGTGTGTCTATACCTACCTAGTGCAATTGAGAGGGACAACAGCAGTAGGAGAGTAGTCAAGGTGAACAAGCTGGGAAAACAGGTGATAGTTATCACAATCAGCAGATTACAGGCCCAGCAGACCAGCCCGGCCCAGAACACTACGATAAAGTGTGCAAGCACCATCCCCTCGAGTTTTTCCACACTCTACACCACTGGTGTATACATGCGGGGAAATTTTACCAAACAATCCAACGAAATGAGAAGGACTGCAGCAGGCAACATAGACCAACATGTGCAGGAGGCTGAGGGTGGTGAGGATGTGAATGCTGCCAAACAACCCTCAGTGAGGAGACAGAGAAGACTGTATAGACCCAGGGTAACCTACCAGGGGCTACATGAGCTGGAGATAGTGGAGCACTATGGGGTGGACAGAGACCTCCTACAGCAGATTGTTGAGCTGTGCCGGCCACACCTGACACATCGAACAGGCCAAGGGGAACCCATTCCAGTGGATACCAAGGTATTTGTAGGCCTAGGTATACTAGCCACAGGTACCTCCCAAAGCACAACTGGGGATATCATGGGAATCTCACAGGCATCTGCATCCAGGGTATTCCACCAGTTCCTGGATGCCATGTCACCACATGCCAGTGAGCACGTACATTTCCTCAACATATGTGAGGTGTTGACCAGCAATATGCATCTCTTCCACCAAATGGCAGACTACCCTGGGGTAGTGGGTGCTATAGTCTGCACAAATGTATGCATCAAAGCACCACCTGGTGAGCAGGGTAGGGCATTCATTAACCACAGGGGCATTCCCTCCATCAACTGCCAGGTCATATGCAATGCCCAGGGCATTATACTGAATGTGTGTGCTGGCTGCCCTGGAAGCTATGACAATTCCAATATATGGCATCTGATGCAGCTGTACCACAGCTTTGCCAATATGGACATCTCCTATGGTCACCTAGTGGGGGATGCTGGGTACCCACTGGAGCCGTGGCTGATGACACCCATCAGAAATGCACACACACCTGAACAACTACGCCATAATAAGGCACACGCACAGGCCAGACATATAGTAGAGCATGTGTTTGGGATGCTCAGATCATGGTTCCAGTGTCTGGACACATCCGGTGGAGCCTTGCATTATTCACCAGCTACATGCACCCAAATTGTTATGGTATGTGCTATGCTACACAATATGATCCTGCAGAAACAGCTGCTGCAGGAACAGCATGGGGCAGGGCCACACAGCCCCCCACCAATGCCAAGGCCTGTACAGGCACAGAGTGACTCAGAAGAGGAACAACTTGAGCCGGACCTAGTAGGTGGAAAGAGTCGTGCCCAGTATGACCTGGCCTTGGCAAAGAGGCAAAACATAGCATATGCATTGACACAGTAGTTACACAGGGAATGTCACCTCTCTGACTTGCACAGACAGTAAAAGTGATGCCAAACATGACACTACCGGTGCTCAGCCATGTATAGGAAGTGCACTATGTCCATCTGACATAGGCAGCCTTCCAGCACCATCCTCAGGTCTGGCACACCCTCAAGGTAAGTCAATCAACCTACCAATTGGCAGTTGTATTTAAATGTGTTGTTACCTGTAGCTATGGTATGGATGTGAGCATGCAAGGGGATTTGGTGGCCAAATGTTAAGGCAGCAGACAGTAGACGTCCATAGTGGCACCATGACATCTGTAGCACATACCGGGGTCACCATAGTAGCCAGTAGTACACAGGGTGTCATAACCCACTGCTGGTAATGGGCTGTGCATCATGGGTGTCCATACAGCCCACACAAGTCTCAAACAGATGGACAGGTGTAGACCAACGCAGACAAATGCTGTACTATGGTCTCTGAATATGCCCAATGGATGAACCCCCTCCCCACAGACCCACACAGACAGACTACAGCAGGCGATACAGTTGGATGTAGGTTGTGAAGGCTAGGACGTCTGAAACTAATATGTTGGTAATTAAAGCTAAGATCTGGAGTACACTGGTATGCCTCTAGCCAGCAAAATAGGTAGGTCTACACACTGAAATGGAGTACCTGACATACCAGTACAGTAGTAGCAAAAGTGTACAAGAGGCAGGTGTGCCCCCCTTCCAATGTACACATATAGCAACAGTCAGGTGCACCCCCCCGGTGTTGTGTAGGAATGTGGATACAGTCAGATGTCCCCCCACTCTGTGCAGAAATGTAGCAACAGTCAATGCCACATGACCGATGGATACCCTGCAGACACAGCATGCCACCTGTCAGTGTACAACGCAGAGGCCGGCACCACAGTACTGACTACCTGGACATGTAACACATGCGATACAGTTGGCCATACTGGGCATGCTCAAACACATGAAGGTATGACGGCAATGTCAGTCAACAACATGCGGAATGGTCATACTGGGCATGCTCATACATGTAAACACAAGACGGCCAAGTCTGCAAACACCAGTGGTCCAGACATATCTGTCAGTACATTGCTATACTGTTGGATGACTGTGCTGTATGATATGTGTGTGGTACTGTCTATTGTCTGTATATTTGCCATGGTGTATTGGTAATTCACATTAGCTGTGTGTGCAGGGTGTTGCTACCAACACTTGCAAAGGGCGGTTATATGTTTGCGGCCAGAACAAACTCATTGGATACTGAGTGAGTAAGGCACATTGAAGCAGTTGGGAGTGGTTGTGCGTGAGTTTGCATGGTGTTAAGCACTGCTGACCTCTGGTTACAGCTTCTTACACTTGGTTAGACTCTGCATTTCTTTACCAGTGCAATACTCACATATTGATAGCCAAACACGCTTGCACCCACTCGCTCCCTCACTTGCACATGCACCGACATTGGTGCTTGCATGTGTCACTCAAGCTTGGTAGGTGCGATCCCTTGTGATGCCTATTACATCAGACTACAGTATTGGGTATGGCTGACCATTAGGCAATGGCATGGCGTTCGACTGTAGGGAATTGGCAGCCTGTCCACTGAGTTAATCATATTATATGTGTGTTCCTCATACAATCTGCTCCCATCTGGCTGATACGTGGGAACCGATACTCTACAATGCAGACAAGTAAATGTGTTTTGAGACCCACATCCATCTGCCGGGTCATGCTACCACACTTTTTTAATTGGCCGAGGTGAGACTTTAGGATTAACACATGTCCCACTTTGCGTGGAACAGTACCTCCTTAGGCATATGTGTCATGCGAAAATAATCAAGACATAGCAAATGTCCTGATTACAGGAGAATATTATAGTCTACGTTTCTCTGATAGTTGCATGTAACAGTTATTGTATATACGACACTTCTATATGTTATGTGAAGTAGCATAAGCAACTGGACTGCTACTAGACTAAGCTTTTATTTGTGCAAATGCATATAGTTCTGTACTATGCATGGCTGTAGGTATGTTGTGACCTGGTACGTCTGACATTTCTACGGAGCAGGTCCCACTTTGGCCATTTGTAAAGGTGGCAGCCCTATAGGACCTATATGTAGAGATGTCAGATTTGGCAAGGAAACACATACCCACAGCCAGTAGAAAATAGACTACTTCACCGGTTTGCATAATTAAAGGTTATTCTTGTAGTGTTATAGTTGCTAATACTGTTTCCTATAACATCTAGGTGTTTCAGAAACAACATAATCGTTTTATGCAACCACTACAAAAAGTATATGGATTCTTTGCCCTAAATCACAGGCCATGTGCCATAATAACATTTATTTTGCAGGACACAACTGCCCAAAGGGGAGTTCCCCTCGCAAAGATGAACAGGTGGTAACCCCAACCTATTATGCTATCATCTACCTAAGGTAGTCGGCGGAATATGCGCTTTCCATCACTAGCAGACCTCACATATGAATGGAGGAGAATGAACACTGAATCAGGGACACTGCATAACACCCGCAGGGACACATTAAAAGATTAGTACTATTAACCTGACACATTGACAGTCCCTGAGCATATGTATTCATACGCATTTGCCGAGCTACATACTGTTTATGACTCATACATGTCATTAGTCATTACGTGTATTCCACCACCTGTCCACCTAATATCACTAGTTCTGGAAGGGTTTAGTTGGGACTGTGTTAGATTCTGATTCATAATCACTGACGTCCATGATAATTGGGTACAGTTCACTGATATAGTCCCTATGTGTTCCCCCAATAGTTTACGGACTATCCAGTAGATGTGCTCCTAAGGTTTGTGAGGTATGGGCATCTGTTATACGCACATAGGAATATTAATTACTTCCACTGGGCAGGCCTAATACATCTCTGCCAACCAACACCTGCACACTTAGGCCCATTATTGCATACCCATGTTTCCCCTACCTGACACCCCTCTACAGTACTCATCCTTACTGTGAGCGCAGCTGGGGTATGAACACACCCCTACACACTGCCCACTCTCCCCTTGTCGGGACACATGTTGTACATTTTGTCAACCCATGTGTTATCAGACTTGCACAACCTACTGTTCCATGTACAGCTACATCCTGGTCACATCAATCATCACAGGTTCACCTACAAGGCAAATTTTTGGTGTCCCGCAAGGGACCCCGTGATCCATGTTTAAACTGTAGACCTTGCAGATCTCTCCCACTGGTAGTTTCCTGTCGGTGGTCTGGAAAGCAGCGGTGTATTTACCTTTATTGTGTGTCTGTATGTCTCACCGGCCTAGCTGGGGGTGTGTGGGAGGTAGACGTTTGTTTATTGGACCTCCCACTAACATATGCCCGGTCTGAACATATGTTACCCATAATTGCTGTAACGTAACCTAGGTATGTACGTGTGTATATTTACAGTAACATATATATATATATATATATATATATATAAATATATATATATATATATATATATATATATATATATATATATATATATATATATATATATATATACATATATATATATATATATATATATATATATATATATATATATATATATATATATATATATATATATAAATATATATATTTTTGTGTATACACACACATATATATATATATATATATATATATATATATATATATATATATATATATGGTTTGCTATCATTATGTCGACGCATTTTTGCGGCTATGAAGTATTCAAACATCAGATGTTGAATACTCGCATTACAGCAGGTGACATGAGCGAAGGTTTGCATTGCGAATGAACTGTGCATTCGCAATTCTAACTTTCGCTCATGGGAGGATCGCGTACAGTGCGGTTAGGAAATGCATCCCTTTCCTCACTGTAGTGCGATCTCGGAGTTGGAATATTAAGTTAGGTGGGTGTGGGGCACAGCCCCCATTGGGGCAGGCAGCCCCATAACTGTGTGTTTCGTTAGGTAGGTAGGTGATTATGGGAAGGGTGGTGTTGTGTATCCGTAAATGTCGCAGTTTAATTTTTTCGCAATACACCCTTGTTTTTGAGTTTACTATTATTCAAAATGTTCATTTTCGATGCATAAATTGAAAATAAAGACATTATTTATTTTTACTTAATTTATGATAGTAAACCTATATATCTATATATATATATATATATATATATATATATATATATATATATATATATATATAGGTATATATATATATATATATATATATATATATATATATATATATATATATATATACATATATATATATATATATATATATATATATATATATATATATATGAATATATATACATCTATGTGTCCATTCACCAATACATTCCCCACTCATACGCACTTACACCTGCGTATTTGGTTTTATATATGCTTCACCAGCATATTATTGCCTTAGTCATTGTGACACAGACACTTCACTCCGGTTATCTTGTAATCGGTATTTAGCATGTTATACAGTAGACAGATGTTGCAATATATTCATGTACAGATTACCAATGATAATTGGGATCTAATACAGTGTCATTTGACCTGTTCCTTGTTTGCACAGCCTATTATTCCAGCTACTGTCTTTGTTTGTCTGTGCACATTCATATTATTTATGTCACTAAATGGAGTGCATGTGTTACAGAGAATGTACTTCAACATATTGTTGCTGCATGTGCATATGCATATATACCTGTTACGTACTAGCTGACCTACACTGGGTGGTCCATTGGAACCGGCCCAACCAATCCTGGCACTCCTGAATCCATAATCGCATACCCATAGTTCCTCCACCCCACCGTGTTGAGTTTCCATGCGTAACAGCCATTATCCACTTGATATCGCAGCCATGACACACCTTTACACATTGCCCTCTCCAGAGCGTTTGGGGCCCTACACACATTTTGTACCACCTTGTGTATTCACAGGGTCTCCCGCCATTTATATTTGCTCATACGTGCCTTTCCTGGTGTTATGGATTACGGCCATTTGCGGTTTACAAGTGTAGGTGGTCCCAACATGGACTACATTCCATCTGTGTGTAATGTAGACATAGCAGTTCAACGATGTTATGCCCACTGGTAGAACCCTGCCTCTGGTGTGAATAGCGGTGCTCTGCTCACTCTTGGGCAGCTTTATCTGACATACTCTGCAAGCACTATATAACACCTTAGTTGCTCTTGATTCCCCTCACAACCCTTGTGTATGCTTTATTCTTATGGCGTTCATTCTTCATATATATATATATATATATATATATATATATATATATATATATATATATATATAGATATATATTTCATGTCTGTGGATATATATCTATACACACACACACACACACACACACACACACACACACACACACACACACACACACACACACACACACACACACACACACACATAAACACAAACACACACACACACACACATATATATATGTGTGTGTGTGTGTGTGTGTGTGTGTATACATACATATATATATATATATATATATATATATATATATATATATATATATATATATATATATATATATATAAATTACATCTGTACATAAAAACATACATTTCCTTTGCTGGGAGCTGCTTACACCCACGCAGGTGCACTTGCCTATGCTTACTGTGAGTTACATATGTTTATTGCCGCTTATTTGTGCTTACATGTGCCTTATTCATTATGACAGTACCACTTTGATTGAAGGAATCCAGTTAATGGCCCCATGCAAAACACACTTTCACCTTTACATGTTTAAATGTTGGCTTTACAGCACAACAACATTCATTCCACAAGGAAAATTATATGTGCTATAGTCGAACTTGAACAGGGAATGCCTTTACATTAGGTGGATGTTCTGACCACTACACTACTGGTGTTCTGTTTCATTTATATGTATATCCATGGTTCATAGTTACTCAAATACATGCCTCAACACTTCACTTACACAGCAGTCATCCATTCTCCTGCTGGGAAAACCGCAGTACTACACGTGCCCCATTCCCTATACCTTACTGCTCTGGACCTGTGCTGTATGTTTACTCACTCCGATGATATTCAAAACTCCAAAGCTTATAGTCCTGGCACATATGTGTGTTTGATTGTCAGGGTGTTCATGTGGTCATCCAGGTTTAGGCTTGCCCGACTGGAGACCCGAACAGCCCTGTACCCATTAGAAAGTGAGAATTAGCACATGGACAGAGTTAGTCCCAATGTTACCATTCTACCTGTGTTTACAGATGCAGGAGTTTGCCCATCTCTGACCGGCTTGATATGTCGGCACTACATAATACAGGGTTCCGCTGGTGTTTCCCTTCACATTCATTATGACTGTTTTATTGTGACCATGTTCATTTATATATATATATATATATATATATATATATATATATATATATATATATATATATATATATATATATATATATATATATATATATATATATATATATATATATATAAATATATACACACATATATGTCTGTACATACACATACAGATACACCTACATACCTATTTACATTTCCAATACTGTTGAAAGTCTGTCGCGCATCCCCGCTGGCTTTACCTCCCTATATCCGACGGACATTATTCTGGCCATCACATAAAATTAGCGGCCCTTGCATGGCTTGGACCCAGAAACAGACACACCTTAGTCACCAGTTTTGTCCACTACACCATCCGTGGTACATTCTGTATGGATGGTAGTTAGGATAATCACTACAGGTATTCAACAGTAGTGGCAACAAATGTGACAGTTGGTTGGTGTACATATGTATACGGACCTCTCAACCACTCAGCGACTAATTTCAACAATAACAGGGCAAGGCAAGGACAATTCAGGGACAATCACGGACACTTGTAAAATCTTAGTACTATTAACTTGAAATGTTGACAGAATCAGAGCATATGCATTAATACTTATTTTCTGAAGTAAAAGATGTCTATTACTCTTAATTATTGTCATTATTCATTCAGTGTAATTCACCACCTTTCCTCCAATAGTCACTGGTTTTAGGGGGGATTAAGAGGCTGGCCACTTATTGTGCGAATGCTCTGACCATTGGTAGGGTTGCCACCTTTTCATATGGCCAGGATGGGATATATTCGGGACACACCAGATTTTTTCAGGCCAACACATACCCGCAGTCAGTACAGGGTTTAGAACTTTACTTATTTCCCTAGATGGGAGCTTATTTTTGTAGCAGTTTAGTTGATTATTCAGTTTCTTGTAAGATTTATGTATTTTACATACAGAAATAACTGTTTTATGCAACTGTTACATAAAATATGGTACATAATTATTTCCTACAATCACAGGACATTTGCCATTGTATTATTTTTGGTCAGGACACACCTACCCAAACAGGGACTGTCCCTCACAAAGTGGGACAGGAGGTATCCTGCTTACATCAGCACCTTAATCACCCTATATCCAACTGCCATTTTGCGAATGTGTAAAGTATATATTCTCAATAATGCATGTGGGGAGCCGTGCATCATGGTCAGGTGTTTAATCCCGGGTAGTAGGTTCTGCATGACCGGCTGGAGGCTGAGCAGTCTCATAAACCACTACTGCACATACAACTTGTGTCCAGATGTCTACAGGACTGGGCAATGTGTCGTGACACCAAGTCTGATGTTTACACAGGATACATATCCCATAAGGGATGTCCAACAGTTGAACAGACCAATAAAGTTCAATATTTTTGGATTTACAAAAATGGGATAGGGTTATACATGCAAGGGATACATAGTTTGCAATCCTGAGACTGCCTAGGTTGAGACTGCCTAGGTTGGGACTGCCTACTAGATATGAGTTGTGGTCACAATGTGCAGATATGGCTGCACCAAGCTAGCAGCCTGAGTATGGCTGGATTTGGTGGACGTTTATGAATGGGGGGGGTTGTGTGCTGTAGAGGGGATGATGGGTATTCAATTATGCATCCAGGTGTGTTGTGGTTGGATGGCTCAGTTCAGGCCAGACCATTATGTGGGTATGTGCTGGTGACATTTCTGTACATGTGTATCGCACATTTTAATATTCATATGTTTGTGGGATTGTGCTCTACAGCATGGCCTGTCAGGTTGTATTATGTGTATGTTTGTTCTTTGTGTTTCTTTCTGATTCACCCACTGCTCCCTCATGCATCTTCAGTTCACCTACTGTGCATCCAACACAGTCTCCCCTTGGCAAATTATTACATTACCCCCCCCCACCCCCATATTCCACTCACTCCAACCATCCCTTCTCTGGTTGATGGCCCATGGCACGGTCAAGGGAATACATTGTATACACTACATATCTCTGGTACCTGTATGGTTGTGAGGACTACCCTAGCATTTTTCACCTTCCACATGCTGTACATCATGCACATAGGTACATGCAAATGCTTATCTTTCATGACATGGTAGGTAGACCCGGGTAATACCCGTTCATCTTTGGCCCATCCTGACAAGGATGCCATGGACCACAAATGGGCAGATTTTGGGCAAATGCTGTGACCATTGGTAGGGTTGCCACCTTGTCATATGGTCAGGATGGGATATATTCGGGAAACACATCAGATTTTACAGGCCAACACATACCCAAGGTCAGTACAATGGATAGTACTTTTGTTTTATGCCTAAATGTAAGCTTATTGTTGTAGCAGTTTAGCTGCTTCTTCTGTTTTGTTTACTTGCTTATTCTGTTTCTTGTAACATGTAGGTATGTTACATATGGAAATAACTACTGTATGTGACTATTACATAAGTTGTGGGACATAATTATGTCCTACCATCGCAGGTTATTTTACATTTATAATGGTTTTGGTATGGACACAACTGCCCAGAGGGGGACTGTCCCTCACAATGTGGGATGGGTGGTAACCCTGACCACTGGGCTAGAATTAGCTATTGGTGGCATGCTAACACGATGCATTTCTCTTCCACTTGGTATAACTATCAACACTACAATGGAATATAGGCACATGGTTTTAAATGTCATTTTTTCAAGGGATGGGTGCTCAATATTCCGCTATGTGCATTTGTGTTTGCTTCTTATTTTTATGTTCGCAAAACTGTCTTGAATGCTTTGCATACGTTTTAGTATCAATGGACACTGACAGGTGTGATTACTATTAGAGGCAGACTGTAATATTCAGCATTTTAGGTTGCACGTGAACAGCCAACATGTCCGTGCAGCGCTTGGACATGCCCCATGCACTCACGCACATTTCCTATGCACGTAGATGTGGTGGCAGCACGCCTTCATTAATATGCATATGACGCTACTGCACCATCTCTATGCCATACGGTCAGCGTAGGCCTAACACCGTTTTTGCACTGAGTTTCATGAATCCCAGGGTTTGTCCCTTCAAAATAGATCTCAGGGGGACTTTTTCATTTAGTCCCCTATCCTGGTCAGCTCTTAATCTAATAACCCACCTCACCTGTTTGGTTTCAGTAACATTCGTCACATCACCCTCACTCACACTAAACTGTGCTCTATCTATAACCAGAAAACAGAACATATGACCCAAGGTGGTACTCTTAACATGCTTAGAAAGGGCATTATTATCAGAGCCACAACGTATGTTATAGAGATGTTCCCTAATCCTATCTTTCAGAACCATATCAGTTTTGACAACATAGAATGTGCAGCAAACTGAACAGTGGGCTAAATAAACCACATGTGATGTTAAGCAGACTGCCAAGGGTAACACTAATTTTCTGCCTAACGCCAAATATAGAAGGTGACTCCTGGGTCTGGTGCACTGCTAGGTATTTTAGTTACATATCTAATTGGAAACTAAAGAGTAAAGAGTAGTACCCAGATACAAGGATCAGTAAAATCCCCCATTTCAAAACTCCATATTGTTAGACCTTAGGGAAATCAGTAAAACTTCTGGTGTGCCTATAGTACCTTTTCCAAGTACTTACATTTGATCTTGTAGGCTGGAAGAAGTGCTTGAACTGCTGTAGCCCCACTCTGCTCACCCTCGCTGTGCTCAGGCTCACTCCATGCCCTGCCCTGCCCTCTATTCTCACCCATCTCCAGTAGTGCCAAATTTATAATAAGATAACCACACCCCCTCTGGTTATAACCAATCAGCAATAACTTCCATAAGAGAGTACTGCTCATTGCCTCCCACAATTATCTCTTCCTATTCCTAAGATTTTACTAATATTCTCAGCCATCTACATAGTTTCTACCACCAATAACATTAGTTAGTATATACAATGTTGCACTACTCATTACTACCCCTAATGCTTATTCCGTATCTCCTCCCCTACTATTAAAATCTGTATTACCCAGGATTTCACTACCCTAACTGCCAAACGTCTCCCACCTCAGCAACAAGCACTGCAGTACACCTAATATACTGCCCAAAATCTAGTTCCATATCCTACCTATACTGTCACCCCATTACTTCACCATACCTAAGTCCCAAATCCAGACAATACCAAAAGCTAATTAGTAAATTCTTAAAGCTTATTATAAGATGCAACTACAACCTCACAACAGATGGTGACATCCACCCAAACACAGGACCACCCACACCTGTTAGTCCCATAACCTGCACTACTAGCCCAACCAAAACTCTATCTTTGAATAGGACCCCCAACTCCCTTCTGACATTTCACCTAAATGTTAGAAGCATAAATAATAAAATACATAATCTGCATGCTCTCATGGCTCTTCATTCACCTGACATACTCTGCCTAACTGAAACCTGGCTAAAACCCTCCACCCATGACAACGAAATACTACCACCTGGTTGCAACATACACAGGCTAGATCATACCATTAGAAGTGGGGGTGGGGTAGCGATACTATTTAAACAGACACTGAATGTATCTATCCATCCCTCACAAGCACCCCAAATCAATAATGTTGAAATTCTTTCCACTAAACCGCAAATTAATAAAAACAAAAGTATAAATATTGTCTGTCTATATATTCCCCCTGGGAATAATGTACCCACCCTGGAAAACATACTCCAATGGCTATCTAGTACCTACCCTCATGAAACTATGGTACTTGCAGATTTTAACATAGACTGCAATACCTTTTCCATTCAATCTCCAGCCACCCATATAAACTTATTTGGGTTCAATCAGGTCATAGCCTCCCCCACCAGAATAGGTAAACCCCATCACAAAGAAAGTATACTGGACTGGATACTTATAAATAGTACTCCCCAACTGTATCAAACAGGAACCCTGCATGATGACCTAAGTGACCAATCTCTTACCTTTATACTAAGACACAAGGGCACTAACCCCCAACACCCTACCACAAAAACAGTGAGAAACAAGAAGGACTTTATCCCTTCAAAATTCCAATCTGAACTTGCATCATGCGATTGGTCAGTCCTAAAGTACTTACCCCTTGATGATGTGGCTGCTCACTTCAATCACAAATTTCTAACCATTCTTAATTCTCATGCCCCTGCCTGCTCCACTCGAATTAAAACAAAAATAGCACCATGGCTATCTAAAGATACCAAAGCAAAAATGAAAATCAGAAACAAAGTGTGGGCCCTATGGCGTACCACAAAAGCTCCCCTAGATCATACCAAGTACCGACAATTAAGGAATATGACTAAATAATCCATCCTACTAGAAAAAAAGAACTACTATTATCAACTGCAGCAGAAAAAACAGGCTAACCCACAAACGTTTTGGGCAGGCTTAAACAAACTTCTGCACCCAGAAAGTACCTCCACTCCAACCCCAACAGCCTGTAAGGATAAACAACCAGGTGATGTAGCAAATACCTTTAATAGCTTCTTTACTGAGACTATTCAGTCCCTCACTAATCAGCTACCCCCCAAGCCATTGCAGTCCTAATAATACCACTCCTAGTAGCCAAACCTCCTTTAGCTTTCAACCAGTTCCTACATCATATATTCGAAGTCTAATCAAAAAACTAAAACCAACCACCCTAGCTGCTGAGCTTCTGCTTGCTGAGTATCTGCAAAAAGCCGCAGATGCAATAGCATATCCCATCTCCATTCTAATCAACTGAACAATAGCAGAAGCTTCCATTACCACTATCTGGAAAATTGCCCATGTCATGCCACTCCATAAAGGTGGGAGCGCTACTGAACTGTCTACTTTCTGCACCATAGCCATTTTGTCACCACTAGCTATAATCATGGAAAAATGCATCCATAGTCAGCTACTACAATACCTGACACGTAACCTCCTGGCCAGCACACAGTGTGGTTTCAGGCCACACCATAGTACCACCACAGCCCTCCTTGCCTTCTCTGATGTCATAAACAACAATCGAAATAGAAACACACTATCCTCTGCCCTATTTTTGGATCTCTCCAAAGCTTTTGATATGGTAGATCACCAAATACTAATTCACACTCTGAAGACTATGAGCTTAGACATTCAAGCTCTGCAATGGTTCCATTCCTACTTAAACAACAGACAGCAAGCAATCCTATGGTAAAATAGAATTTCTAACCTCCTACCCAATACTCTGGGTGTTTCCCAGGGTTCTATACTTGGACCTTTCCTATTTTCCATATTTATCAATGATCTCTATAAAGTCATCACAGAGACAAAATGCATTCAATATGCGGATGACTCTACCCTTATCTGCTCTGCTGCCTCCCAGTCCGACTTACAAAGACTATCCCAAACCTTCAATATAGTAGAAAATTGGCTAAAAGACCATCACCTGATCCTTAATCCAAATAAAACTAAGTTACTGCTGTTCTCCCCTATGTGACAATCCACTGTACCATCCTTCTTCATTAAATCTAATAGTGGTACTATAATCTCCCCAGATATCCACACAAAGCTTCTAGGCATTACAGTACACAACAATGTCAAATTCAATATGCATGTTAATCTGACTGTTAAAACCATCAACAAAAAACTCAGCTCACTCTACAAGATTAAACCCTTCCTAACTCCAGCTGCTAAAATAGTCATTGCACACTCTCACCTTCTCACAACTCTCCTCTATGCTTCTCCACTATTCACAAACCTAGGCAAAACAGAGCTGAATAAACTCACTAGCTGTTATAACCATATTGCCCAATTTGCCACCGGAATGCTATACAAGACACACCACTGTAAAAACCTGCACCACCTTGGATGGTTAAAATTGTCATGCCTATTTCAGTATAACCAACTTTTAGTGGCACATAAAGTACTTGCCTAACAGTACACCATCACTTAAAACTGTTATCAAACCCTGCAGTAACCTAAGACCACTTCAATCCTCTAATAGGTTACTAGTGCAAACTGTCAAATCTAACAATTCAGCTGGTGACTCATTGTTTGCCAACCATGTTGGGAAAATCTGGAACTTGCTCCCTGTCGATATCTCCCTAGACCCTACCCTAAGTCAATTCAAAAAAGGTCTTAAACTTTATTTTAAAGCACACTGGCTATGTCCCTGTGCCACACCCGACTAATCTTCTCACTATGTAATGATCTAATTCTTTTCACAACTTAACACAGTTGTATTTTATATTCCTTAAACCTTGTGTAAACTAAAGAGTTTGTATGACTATGTTTTTGTATTAGCAGCTGAACCTGTAAAATTGTCCTTATTTATATATATGTGATAGAATTGTGTTTTACTTTGGAGCTTTTCACTCCGGGCCTCCACTGAAAATGGACATGTATTCAGATGGACTATCCCAGTCAACAAATGTAAAATAAAGATAAATAAATAAAAATTAACCTTGAAGTAGAACCTGTGTCCCATGTCCAGATGTTTGAAATATCCATTACTATCTATGCACTCACAATAATTACAACTGCCACATAGTTGTGTTGTCTCCCCTTTCTCTATGGGCACATTATGGTTATTAGGTTAACATAGGAGTCTTCTCAAATTTCTCTTACTCTTATAGGTAAAGTTGGGTATATCACCAACAATTTTCTTTATTTTAGGATTGGTAACCAAAATGTCCCAGTGCTTGTTGATGACGTCTACAATTCTTTTAGTATCAGTAGTACAGAAGATTGGGACAGAAGTTCTATTACAGGCATTAAAATTAACGTCCTTCCCATGATTGTAAATAACCTGTTTTGAATACCCTTTTGTATAGATGTAGTATGCACCCCCTCTCATGTATTTAGAAATATAGTAAAAGGACAAGGCATGATGGCCTTGAGATTAAATGCGTCAGATGATGGCTTCATTTCTGAGTTATCTCACCTTAAAGATAGATTGCATATTAGAGGATATAAGGTAAATGAGGTGGATAACATCTTACATACCACCCCCCTTTTGAGGAACGATGTGGCTAAACCTTACTATTCAGAACAGGTTATTTTTTATTTATGTATTTGACATTTGTTGATCGGGATAGTCAGACTGGATACATGTCCATTTTCAGCAGAGGCCCAGAGAGAGAAAAGCTCCATATTAATAATAATAATAATAATAATAATAATAATAATAATAATAATAATAGTACAATAATATTCAAAGAGAGCAAAAGGATGTAGATACATCATTTCAGAAGGTATAACACAGTAGGAATACACTGGCACATGCTAAAGGTTAACAGAGCGAGAAAAAAATATAAAATAGATCATTTCACAAATGTGAAGCACAACAGGAAAATGCTACAGTATACAAAAAGGTTGAACTCAGCAGGCATAACTGTACATTATGACATGACACAACAGATGAATAGAATGTCTGGCTTGCTGATAGTCTGATAGGTAGAGAAAGACCAAATTGTTGGATCGGGTTAGTCAGGGTTTAGGCAGAGGTTATTTGTGATCATGAGAAGGGAGTAAATTTTAATGCCTGTAATAGAACTTCTGTCCCAATCTTCTATACCACTAATACTAAAAGGATAGTCGAAGTCATCAACAAGCACTGGGGCATTTTGGTTAATAATCCTAAAATAAAGAGAATTGTTGGTGATACACCCAACTTTACCTATAAGAATAAGACAAATTTGAGAAGGCTGCTATGTTATCCTGATAACCATACTGTGTCCATAGAGAAAAGGTAGCCAACACAATCATGTGGCAGTTGTAATTACTGTGAGTACATAGATAGTAATGGATATTTCGAACATCCGGACATGGGACGTAGGTTCCACTTCAAGGTTAATGTCAACTGCTTGACATCACAGGTGATTTATTTAGCCCACTGTTCAGTCTGCTGTGCATTCTATATTGGCAAAACCAATAGGGTTCTGAAAGATAGGATTAGGGAACATCTCTATAACATACATTGTGACTCTGATAATAATGCCCTTTCTAAGCACATTAAGAACACCACCTCGGGTCATACGTTCCATTTTCTAGCTATTGATAGAGCACAGCTTAGTGTGAGTGAGGGTGACATGAAGAATGCTACTGAAACCAAAGAGGTGAGGTGGATTATTAGATTAAGAGCCAACCAGGATAGGGGCTAAATGAAAAAGTACCCCTTAGACCAATTTTGAAGGGACAAAGTTTTAGGACTTAGAAAAGCTTTCTAAATAATTTTTTATATGAATAATTTTTATGCATAATTCTCTATATATTTCATTATATATATATATATATATATATATATATATATATATATATATATATATATATATATATAGTCATTATTTTCACTTTATACATATGTTTATATGTTCAAATATTTTTTATTTTTGTTTTATTATTCAGTTCCCTCGGCTGATATTTTGTCAGAGTTTCAGCTTTTATTCTTTGATAGTGCTTCCAGTAGGGTTTTATACTATCTTTTGATTGGAGGAATAATTGATGCTCTTATAAATGTAATTTGTTTCTCCTGTTTTGTTATTTGTCTGATGAAGTTGTTGTGAAAGCACTTACCATTCATTAAAGGATTTTTATGAGCTCCTGGACCGTGCATTATTCCGCTGACTTTTTTATTTTCTGTAATTTATAATTAATGTTTAACAATGCAATTACATTTTATCAGATCTTTATCTGCTTTTAATATTGGGGTAATAAGAGAATTGTTCCAAAATATGGGGACACTTTCTAAACTTTTTACCATGTTGAAGACCTTAAGGAATATATTCAAAGGAGCTATTGTTATTAACTTATATATTTCAGGAATTATACCATCATTATCAGAAGCATTATTTATGCTTATTTTTTTTAAATATGTGCCTTTAATTCAGATTCTGGATAGATTTGTTAATAAGATTAATTTGGTCTATAGTTAGTTATTTTAGTTCTCATAGCTAATTTATGCATATACTAAGGATTAACTGTATAATTAATGATTTTGATCCTTTTCAAATTTATCATTGGGCCGGATTCATGAAGGCTTACATGGAGTCTGAGAGTAGTGTAAGACGTCAGACAGGCAATATGTCTGCTGAGCCATTCAGCAATAGCCGGCAGGGGCATGCATGAGAGCTCTTAAAACTACTCTTGCATGGGCAGTGTTATGGTATGCAAATTACCTAATTTGCTGCTGAAAGCTATGCAAATGAGGTAAATTTGCGATCCAGGAAACACTAACCTGTCTGTGAAAGAGTAGTGTTATTTGCAGAAATGTACTCCGTTGGTAACGGAGTACCATTTTGCAAATAGCTAAACAGAGCTATGACAGCTCCAAATAAAGGATGCATCCAGTTGAGGAAGCATGCCAGTGGCCAAATATAAGGTCACTGGAATTTTTATAGGTTGAAAATTAATAACAATTAATTTTTATTTTTTTTCCCCGATCTCCGATGTTTAAGCATAGCGCAGCGCCACGCAAACATGCAGCGCTTTAAAAAAACAGACACTAGGGACGGCTTGCACCTGTCACCACTGGGCTTTCGGATATTGACAAAGGCTCTTGCCACCCCCATAGTGCCTTTTTTAGGCAGGGCTCAAAAGTCAAACCCACCCCCATAGACAGCACAAGGAACAAGAAACTAAGGGTAATGCTGCTTAGCGACAGAAGTCTTAACCTCAAGATGCATGCACTCGAAGCTCTCCTCAGTATGGAGAACATCGATATCTGTGCAGTGACAGAAACCTGGTTCAAGGCTCCAGAGAGCACCACAGCACTACCAGGCTATACCTCATATCATGCTATTCAGCCCCAAAACCCGGACCGAACCACAAAAGGAGGGGGAGTTTCCATATTTATCAAGGATATCCACACCTCCAGGTTAGTGGCATTGCACGAAGTATCGGAGACCATCCATGTGCAACTAACAGTGGGCAAGACTGCTTTTCAGTTTATAGCATCCTACAGACCACCCTCTCAAAGTCAGGAATCCCACTCGGCTTTCCTAAAAACATTGGAGAACATGAAGATCTCTCCGAACACCATTATATTGGGTGACTTCAACTACCCAAACGTTGACTGGGAGCACTACTCAAGCCCCAGCACCTTAGCCCAAAGGTTCCTGGAAATTATAAACTCAAATGCTATGGAACAACTAGTCACTACTCCCACAAGAGGGGACAACATACTAGACCTGATTATTACCAACATGGGGATTCGATGCTCCACACCAGAAGCATATCCCTCATTGGTAAGATCAGACCATAAATTAATTTCACTGGATGTCCACATCCCGACCTCACCCCCAGCCCAGAAAACCACAGTGAAAAACTTCTCAAAAGTGAACGTCTCTCTTCTCAAAACCAAAGTGGAATCCTTCAAGGCCCCAGGGCCAGTGGAAACTATGGCCCAAACTGCAGAATCCTATATAAACGCATTCTACGGACTTCTACAGGAATGCATGGATCATGCTATCCCAAACAAAACCAAGACCCAGTCATCCAAAGGCAGGCGTCCAGTCTGGTGGACCCCTGCCATGAATAAACTGCACAACAGAAGGAGGAAGCTACTACATGATAGAGCAACATCCCTAATAGGGAAGGCATCTCTGATCAGTACTAGCAAAAAATTACGATCCCTCATAAAATCTTCCAAGGCCAGCTTCGAGAGAAAAATTGCACAGGACACCAAAGACAATCATAAGGCTTTTTTCAGTTATGTTAGAAACCTGGGATGCAACTCCCAGACTTGTTCTGAGTTGATTCTAAATGACAAAAAATACACTGACCCACAGACATCACCAATATCCTGGCAGACAGGTTCAGTGCAAACTTCTCCACCCCAAAAGAGCAAGTATCTATCCCGGCAGAGGGCTGCCTCCCAAACATCTCTGATGCTCAGGTGAAGGCTGCCCTCTCCAAAGCAAAAAACACTGCTTCCATGGGACCAGATGGTGTCCCAGGTTGCATCCTACATGAACTCCAAGAGGAACTAATCCCTCAAATAAAACAGCTATACAATCTCAGCCTCACTACAGGATATGTGCCCACAGAATGGCGTACAGCAACAGTGGTCCCACTCCACAAAGTTGGAGCCTCTACGGACCCTGGAAACTATCGCCCCATAAGCCTGACTAGCTTAGTCTGCAAGGCTATGGAGAGGATCATCATGGAGCTCATAAACAAAGACATCGGGGACCTACAGACACTAGATCCTACCCAGTTCGGCTTTGTCAAGGGCAGATCCTGCCTTTTGAACCTGGTTGACGTCTTCGAAACAGTCACCAAAGCCATAGATGAAGGGAAGGTAGTCCACACAGCCTATCTGGACCTTGCAAAGGCATTTGACACAATACCCCACTCGGGCATCATGGATAAGCTATCCAGCTTAAATATAAACCCCTATGTCACAAGATGGGTCGCAAACTGGCTCAAAGACAGAACCCACAGAGTGAGAATTGCTGGAGACATGTCAGACTCGAAACTGGTCACAAGTGGCATCCCACAGGGTTCTGTCATGGGACCACTTTTGATCGGTATATACTTTTCCGAGGTACAGGCAAATGTGGGAGGACTATGGCTCACCAAGTTCACAGATGACTGCAAACTGGGCGCCATAATCAACTCTCCAGCTGACACAAACATCCTGCAAAAACAGACAACTGGTGCCAGCGCCATGGTTTAAAGCTAAATGCCAAAAAATGTATAGTCATACCCTTTGGCAAAAACAATGTGCCCACAAATTACCACATAGGTGGAAACCCATTAAGTACAGAGAAAGTTATTAGGGACCTGGGGACCCAAGTTGATAGCAATCTCTCCTTTGAAAACCACATTGCCAAAGTGGTTAGAAAGACCTTCTACATAGCCCACCTCATCACGAAGGGTTTCACATCTAGATCAAGAGAGGTAATCGTGCCCCTTTATTCATCCCTCATTAGGCCCATCATAGAATACAATGCCCCTTTTGGGATGTACCTTACCCGACACCTGCAGCAATTAGAAAGACCCCAAAATTATCTCACCAAGAGGATCAAGGGTCTCAAACAGATGCCATATGCTGCTCAGTTAAAAAAACTCCAGCTCTACTCAGTTGCATGCCGCCTACTTCGAGGCGATCTATGCCTGACATACAAAGCTATGTCAAATCCAGAATTAATGGACATGCTCCACCTCAGTAAATCTAAATCCCTTAGAGCCACACACTCGAGGGACTTGAACCTCAGGACAGAAATAAATAGAACTTGCTGGAGGGGCAGGTTCATAACTCAGAGGCTCCCTTCGCTCTGGAATAGAATTCCAGTTCATGTGAGGCATAGCACCTCACTGAATCTCTTCAAGAAGAATCTCTATAGGTGGATGGGGGATTGTAGGTTTGTCCCAGGGATTACTCCTGTGTCACTATTAGATAGAAGCACAGTAAACTAAACCTTAAAAAGGGCACAGTATACTCAAATCAAGGGGTGGCGTAAGCCATACAGAATCGGGCTAGGCTTATAATTGCCCCAGGGCAGATAGCCTAGTATGAACCTATGAACCTAATAGCCAAAACTAGGCATGTTTAATAAAAAGATTATTCTGCCATGCAGGTGAATGGCAGGCTGAAGACAACATGGCTACTGAGTAGTGGTTACTAAGGGGGGAAGCTCAGTTTGAGAGATGTAACCAAGCATTAGTAGGCAATCCTATGCAAATGAGGATAAGGCTAGTGAATCCCAATTTTCCCTGGTATGTGAGCCACGTCCCTAGAGTGTACGTGTAGGAGTGGGGGAGTAGTAGATTAGAAGATAGGTGACATCATGAGGAGGTATGTCTGAAAGGCTGTAAGCTTACTGGAGCAGAGTGGCTTGTGTTTGCCATGAGTTGCTCAGGATTGCAAGAGGTGTGTCTACAGTTGTCCTATCTGAAACCCAGAAACCGAAGGTGTACGCCGTGGTTATATCTGAAATTTCTTGCAAACGTGCTTACACCGTGTGTGCTCGTGTGCACCTTTAAGCTTGTGTAAGCCTGTGTGTACGCGTGTGCACCCGTCTAAGCCTGTTTGCGTGCGTGTGCGCTCATGTGCACGTGTTTGCGCTTGTTTACGTGGCACTGCCCCTTGTGGAAACAGAAAGGGAAAAGGAAGGAAAAGAAGTAGTAGGAAGTTAAACAAGGAGAACTAGCAGAGCTGCCAGGTGAAATATATCACAGTCAGCCAATTACACAGGCAGTAGACTAGCCCAGCCCAGCACTTAAAACTCTGCAAACAACATTCCCCCATGTTTTTCTCAAGAACACTGCAACACTGCAGTATAGAAAGAGTGAAATCTTAAAAAGCTTAACTCAGACAAAAAAAATGTTAGGGGCTGCCATTGCTATCATAAGCCAACATGTGCAAGATGTTGAGGGTGGTGCCATTGCGAATACTGCTGAGCAACCCACAGTGAGGAGATGGAGAAGAGTGTACAGACCCAGGGTAACCTACCAGGGGCTACATGAGCTGGAGATAGTGGAGCGCTATAGAGTGGACAGAGACCTCCTGCAGCAAATTGTTGAGCTGTGCAGGCCATGCCTCACACACAAAACCAACAGAGGGGAACCCATCCCAGTGGAAACCAAGGTATGTGTTGTCCTATGAATGCTAGTAACAGGTACCTTCCAGAGACCAACTGATGATATGATGGGGACTTCACAGGCATCAGCATCCAGGATACTGCACCAGTTCCTGAATGCCATGTCAGCACATGCTGGTGATCATGTATATTTCCCAATTCCCATGAGGCATTGGCCAATATGCATCTTTTCCAGCAAATAGCAGAATACCCTGAGGTAGTGGGTGCAATAGACTGCACGCACATACACATCAAAGCACCACCCGGTGAGCGGGGTAGGGCCTACATCAACTGCAAGGGCTTCCCCTCCATCAACTGCCAGGTTGTGTGCGATGCCCAGGGCATAATACTGAATGTATGTGCTGGCTGCCCTGGAAGCTACCACGATTCCCATATCTGGCATCTGATGCAGCTGTACCAGAGATTGCCAATGGGGACATCCCTGACGGTCACCTAGTGGGGGATGCTGATACGCACTGTAGCCATGGCTGATGACACCCATCAGAAATGCACACACACCTGAACAAGAACTCCATAATGAGGCACATGCACAAACACAAAATGTAATTGAGTGTGTGTTTGGGATGCTCAAGTCACGGTACCGGTGCCTGGACACATCTGGTGGACTCTTGCAGTACTCACCAACTACATGTACCCAAATTGTCATGGTATGTGCCATGCTACACAATATGATCCTGCGAAAACAGCTGCAGCAGGAACAGCATGGGGGAGTGCCAAACAGCCCCCCACCATTGCCAAGGCCATCACAGGCAGAGCGTGACTCAGAGGAGGAACAACCTGAGCCTGCCCCAGTAGGCAGAAGGAGGTGTACCCAGTATGCCTTGGCCTTGGCAAGAGGCAACACATAGCACATACACTGGCTCAGTAGGAACCCTGGAAATGATACCTCTCTCTGACTTGCACATAAAATAAAAGGGATGCCTAACTTGACACTACCTGTTTTCAAACATGTATAGGGAGTGTACTATGTGCATCCGACATAGGCAGCCCTGCAGCACCAGCTGAGGCATGATTGGCATGTTTTAAGCAATATAAAGCAGTGCTAAGCAGCTTTTACCACTATGTAGTATATGTAAACAAAATTGCTCGTGCTAACTAGTGCAACGTCGGGCAACGTTGAGCAATGTTGGGCAAGGTTGGGCAAAGTCAAGCAAAGACAGGTAAACATGTTCATATTTGCTTTACTGTTCCTTAAGCAGTTTGGTCTGCCCAGCATGAAAAGAAAAAGCAGCGATAGGGCTTGAACCCAGGATACTGTGCATTATAGTCACAGTACTAAACCACTAAGCCATGACAGCATTTCACTAGCATAGACACAGCAGGACAATTGTACACTAATGCAAACACAAAGAAATGCTGTATCATACCCCCTAAAGAGGCATATTGGTAACCTCCCCCACAGGCCTATGCAGACAGAGAACAGCAGGCCAGGCGGTGTGATGTGGGTTGGGTAGGCTATGAAGTCGCAATCTAATATACATGACATTGAAAGCTAAGATCTGTAGTACAGTAGTATGCCTCAAGCCAGTACGATAGGCAACAGTACAGACTGAAATGGTGTACCTTCCATAGCAGTGCAGGCCTAGCAAATGTGTATAAGTGTCAGGATTACTCCTCATCCTATGTACACCCACAGTAACAATCAGGTGTGCCCCCATGTAGAAATGTGCAAAGAATAGCTGTCCCCCCTCAATGTAGAAATGTTGATAAGTCTATGCAAAGTGTCTCATGGAAGCCCTGCAGGTACAGCATGATCCCTGTTAATTTATGACACAAAGGTGAGCCCTGCAGTAAAAATACAACTTGATTTTCTACACACATATAGTATAAATGTCTATACCGGGCGTGCTCACACACTTCAACAAATACTGAAAGGTCATACTGGGCATGGTCACACACTTAAATAAACGAAGCAAATGTCAGGCAACAACATACTGAAAGGTCATACTGGGCATGCTCACACACTTTGGCCATGTCTGAGTGCAGCAGTGGGCCACACATATCTGGCAGTTGCATGTTTTACCCCAGGAACCTGTCACTATTCACCAGTCCTGCCTTGTGCGCACAGTTATATGAAAACAGACACATATAATATATTGGAACACTGTCATAATTAATCTATGTACCACAAGTAAGTGAAAAAGCAAAGAAGATCAATAAACCTGCAATCAGTATCATCAATAAACAATGTGCACTCCAAACATTATCCAATCCAAGTTCTGGCAAAATAATCTGTGAAAGAAGTCCATAGAGAACCATGACGCTTCCTTCCGCTATGTCATAAATAGCAATGTACACTCATATATGTCCTGAGTCAGTGCAAACTGTAAATGACTGACATTGCCAACATCCTGTCAGACAGGCTCATACATACATACCCCCTCTCACTGAAAAAAGGCCCCATCATCATACATGGAGATTGTGAAAGCACAGATATCACATATAGAATAGGTAAACAACTCCTTCCAAACCTGAAAACACTGCGTCTATGGGATTACATTGTTTCCCTAGCTGTGTCATAAGTGAACTCCAGAACAAACAGACCCTGCACCTGAACAGTCTGTTGAGCCTCACCCTCTGTACAGGATATGAAACTGTTGAATGGGTTACAGCAAAGTTTGGCACACTCCACAAGTGTTTGTGCACAACAGACCATGGGAACTATTGTCTTATAAGCCTATTAAGCCTTATCTGCAAAGTCATGGTGTCCATCATGATGGACCACATAAACAGAGATATTGGGAGCCTACAAACACCCAACCCTACCCATATTGATTTGTTCAGGGGCAGATCATAGTTCCCAAACCTGCTACACTGTTTTCAAAGCAGTCACCCAGGCCATACAGCAATGAAATGAGCTACACATGTCCCACATAGACCTTGTAAAGCCCGTTGCAAACATCCCAGACACATGTCATATCCATAATATCAACAACCCTTGCATAAATATGTATGTCATCTGATGGATTGCCAAATGGGGCATAAATAGATCCCACAAGGTAAGAAATGTGGTCACTTGTTCAAGCTGGTAACAACTGCTGTCCCACATGGCTCAGTCATGAGACCCCACCTGTCTGGTGTATGCTCTTCAGATATACAGTCAAACACACAAGGGCTATGTCTAGCAAAGTTTGTGGCTGACTGCGCAAATGTTGTCATAGCCAATGTTTTGGACAACAGAGACATCCTTATAAAGGTTCACAGTCAGACAGATGGGGTGACAGGATTATGGCCCCGAGCTACAGTCATACAATTACCACATAGGTGCCAACACCATAAATATGGAGTTGATATGGACACATGTGGATAGTCATCTCCACTTCCAGAAACACATTCACAAAGTGGTTAGAAATACATGCTATGTGTTCCCACAAACCGCCAAAGTCTTTGCATGTAGGTCAAAGGAGGTTTCCTGTGCCCATCAGTCATCAAACCTGTATGAGAGTACCACATCAGAGTTGCAATGCATCTGACTAGGCACCTTCAGCAGCTGGAAAGAGCACTGAAGTACCTCAACAAGAGGTTTACTGGCCTCAAACAGTTGCCCCATGCAACATGACTGAATTTAACTCAATCTGTACTCTGTTGCATACTGTCTACTCATGAGATCTCTGCCCAACAGACAGGTCCATGTCCAATGCAGAACTGATGTACATGCGCTATCTGTAGTAAACCCAAGCTCACTGTACCACATGCTCTAAGGATATCATCATCACAACATTAAAGAGAACATGTTGGAGGGATACAGTCCTACCTCACAGATGTCCCTTGCTTTGGAACAGGCTCCCAACCAACAGTAGGCAGAGTCCCTCACTGGCACTCTTCCAGAGGAGCCTTGATGAGTGTATGTGAAACTGAAGTGTCACACCAGGCAGCACTTCATCAGCTCTACTACACAGAGGCCTAGGGAACTAATACCATGGGTGGAGATTTTACCATACTAATATATGATTACCTATATATATATATATATATATATATATATATATATATATATATATATATATATATAGGGGAAACACAGTATAATAAGGCAAAGATGGATGTGCACAAATGTGTGTAAGAGGGTGACCATCAACGCCCCTTCTGCTATGTACCTCACAAGACATCTACAATAACTGGAAAGCCTGCAGAAATACCTCACAAGGAGCACTGGTGGCCTGACATACATGCCATGCACAGACCGTCTGTAAATGCTCCAGCTGTACTGTCTTGCATATTGCCTACTCAGAGGGGATCTCTGCATAACATACAAAGCTATGTCAAACACAGAGCTGTTGGACATGCCCCACGTAAAACACTCACAATCCCTCTGATCCTCAGACCAAAAACCCAGAGTGAAATACAGAAGGAAAGGGTGTATCCATTTACCTTATGGATACACACACCTCCAGTTCAGTGGCACAGCATGAGGCCTCGGAGACCATGCAAGTGCAAGTCACATTGAGCAAAGCTGCTCATCAGATTGTAGCCTGCTACAGATCACCTACCATGTCTCAGGAACCTCACTCAGTATTCCTGAGAACAGTGAAAAATATAAAGGTCCTACCAAACAGCATTATATGAGGGGATTGCAACTACGCAAACATTGACAGAGATAATTACTGGTGTACAATGTCCGTTGCCCAATGCTTCCTAGAGTGAAACACTCAAATGCCCTGGAACAGCTGGCCACCATGGCTACTAGAGGTGACAACATACTGGACTGGAGCATCACTAACATGGGGTACCAGTGTTCCGCAACAGAGATAAACCCCTTGCTGGTAATACAGATCATAAAGTAATCACAGTGGACATCCACATCCCACCCCCCCTCCCACAGTCAAGTAAACCACTGTGAAGACATTGCAAAAGCAAAATGCACACTTCTCAAGACCAAAGTGTAGAGTTCCAAAGCCCCATTGCTATAGGATAATGCTATACAATCCACAGCATCATTTACAAGTGCATTCTATGAGCATCTACAGGGATGCATGGATCGAGACATCCCAAATAAAACCAAGATGCACACCTCAAAAAGGAAGGCACCAAGCCAGTGGTTGTTGCCCATAAATAAGCTATACAACAGAAGGAGGAAACTAACACACGATAGGGTAAACCTCACAAAAGGAAAGGCATCACTGATCAGTATTAGGAAGATACAATGATTGCTCATAAAATAATGCAAGGCCTGTTTCTAAAGACAAAATGCCAAGGAATGTAAGAATCACGACCACAAATCCTTTGTTAGCTATACCAAACATGTAGGTGGCAACTCACAAATATGCTGTCAGCCACTGCAAAGTGGCAAAACATACACAGGACCAACTGACATTGGCCACATCCTAGTGGACAAGTGCAGTGCAACCCCCCTATCACCCCCAAAAGGTCCTGTGTCCATCCCAGAAGAATGCACAACCCCAGACGTCATGGACATGCAGGTAGAAACAGCACTCTCCAAAGCTACGAATACAGCATCAATGGGTCTGGATGGTGTGCCAGGCTGCATCTTACACCAGCCCCAAAAGGAACTACACCCTCACCTACATTCACTGTCCAGACTCAACCGTACCACAGGCTATGTACCCAAAGAATGGCATACAGCAACAGCCATCCAGCTCCACAAAGGTGTTGCCACAACAGAACCTGGAAACTATTGCCCTATAGACCTACACAGCCTGGTCTGCAAAGCTATGGAGCAGACTATCATGGAACCCATAAGCAGACACATTGGGAAACAACAGACACTGGACTCTACCCAACTTGGCTAAGTTAAAGACAGATCCTGCCCCCTAAATCTAGTTCACGTCCTTGGAGGTGAACGTAGGCCACACAGCCCACCTGGACCTTGCTAAGGCCTTTGACACCATTCCCCACTCTGGCATCATGGACAAGCTTACCAACCTGAACATTAACACCTATATCACAGGATGGGTAGCCAACTGTCTCACAGAACGAACACACATGTTCAGAGTTGCATGTGCCATGTCCAACTGTAAGCCACCCACAAATGGCATCCCACAGGTCCTGGTCCTGGGACCCGACCTGTTCAGTAGATACTGCTCAGAGGTACAGGCAAGCACAGGAGGAGTATGGCTGAATGAGTTTGCAGATGACTGCCAACGGTGGTCCATAATCGACTCTACAGCTGACACAGACAGCCTCCAGAAGGGTCTTTTAGAGACAGATACCTGGTGTCAAACAATGCCCTCAAGCAGAATGTCAAACAATGCATAGACATCCCTTTGGATAAAACAAAGTGCAGGCAAATTACCACATAGGTGGTAATCCAGTATGTACGGAGAATGTAATTATGGACTTGTGGACCCAGGTAGATAGTGCACCCTCCTTTGATGATCACATTGCCAAAGTGTTTAGAAATACCATCTATGTAGCCCACCTAATGTACACACTTTGTGTAGTCTGATGATGTCACCATCCTACAAATATACCTGTGGAAAAAAGAACACCTAATAATGGGTATATATCACGTCATGTAAATGTGTACTGCTGTAGTACCATAACATAAGTAGGTAGGGGTTTGAATCCTACAACTAACAGCTATATGAGAGTCTGTGTGTGTCTCCCCTTGGAAAGGATCAACCTTTTTGGAGACTACTACAACACATTCAAAGTGGTATTCTCACCTTTGTCAGGTTGGATGATGTCACCATCCTACAAATATACCTGTGGAAAGAAGAATTCCCAGTAATGTGTATAGCGTCTCATGTAAATGCATCATTCTGTAACATAGTTAGGTAGGGGTTTGAATCCTACAACTGACAACTATACGAGCGTCTGTGTCTTTCCTTGGAAAGGAGCAACCTTTTTGGAGACTACAACAACACATTCAAAGTGGTATTCTCACCTTTGTCAGGTCGGATGATGTCACCATCCTACAAATATACATGTGGAAAGAAGAACTTCCAGTAATGTATATAGCACGTCATGTAAATGCATACTGCTGTAGTATCATAACATAGTTAGGTAGGGGTGGGAATCCTGCACTGGGTGACTGTGTGTGCATGACACTGTTGATCAATGTGTTGTGGGTTTTGCTTTTACTACCATATGACATATCACAATGACAAGAGTATGTGCATTACACATTTCAGGTAGCTGTGTGGCAATTACATATACATACATGTGACCTTGATTATTTAATTGGGGGGAACCCTGCTTTCTCCATTAACACATCTGTTATCTTTGCCAGGGTGTGCTGCTGCTTTACAGACCTATGGTCACATCTGTATGCTTGTGACAAGCCCAGCCACTGCAGTGATCCCTGGTCTAGGTCATCCATGTCACATGCTCATTATGGTTTCTATTGAACAGTGTGAGTGAGGGTTTATGCCTGAGGTATATTTGAAACCTGTTCAAATGCAGCAAAGTCTGTCAATGATGGCTATTCATTATAGGTGTGCAGCAACCTTTGTGGATATCCATGCGGACCCCTTATTGATTATGTGATCCACCGAGGGATTTCCAAATACCTTTAGAAATGTGATTATCAAAGGAGAGATGATGTAACACTTGGCTGTATGTATACATCGGTACACGCTCAACTTGTTGGGGGCTAATACCCATGTGGCACTGTGGGGATAGTATGTTTTGTGAAGGTGGATGACTGTGCTTTAGCTGGCTTATAGCTTTACAGCATGGGTTTGACAATGGGTATCTGTCTGTATGATACCCTTGTGGAGAATGTGTGTGTGTGTCATCTGGAAAATGCATTATAGCCTACAGTATGCATTTCCAAACCTGGACGGACATATCCCTACTGTGTATGCTTGTACCTAAGAGAGCTATATACCAAACAGGGGTGGTCCCAGGAATGGGTGCAGGTGAATAACACTGGTTACTGGCATAGTATAGTACCTGAAGGATCCAAATGTTTCTGTGTGTCCTACATCTGTGTGTCAGTTGTCAAGACATCATCTAACAAATGTTTATCATCAGGTTGTTGAGGTGATGTATACTACCAGAATGCAAACCAATGACAGGTAGGAACAGTATCCCCACAGCACAGTGTCAAACCATGTCATACACACATGCGTACTCAGGTTCCAAAATGTGTGTAGTACAATGCATACTGGCCACCAATAGAAACTAATGAGTGTTAACACTGTGTAATATAGGGCATGTCACCCTGCCTATGTGTCCACTATGCACGTACATGCAGACAGTGCACGTCCACCATGTTCACCAATGTACACCTGCAAATCTGTGCTGCACACATCCCACACATACTGTCCACTCTCTAACACATGCTACCAATACTACACACATCAGCCAAGTGGCACGTGGGTGGACAATACACTATTGGAATTAACACTGGTGTAAACAATACTACATTGACAATTCTAGCTTTAATGCATCATGCCTGCTCTGCTACACATTCAAGGATGTCATTACAGTTTACTGCTGAAAACATGCTAACATTGCTATACTGCTATAAAGTCACCCTGTGCATCAGCACCATGTTAGCTTGTTCTTGCATCAATGCTACAGATTACAGAGGGTGGCACAGGTTTCATCATATGCACAGGGTGTGTTGTTGGTTTGCCAGAGGCCTACATTGAACCATACAATTGACATGTATGTGTGTGTGTGTGTGTGTGTGTGTGTGTGTGTGTGTGTGTGTGTGTGTGTGTGTGTGTGAGGGCCAAGAGCACTGGTATGGGCCAATGTTGATGTAATGTGTGCGGGTATGTGTTAGTCCTAGGTGTCTGGTTTATGTGCGTGTGTGTGTCTGCATGCACACAGTTCTACCATGTGGCTGCCATATACAGGGATTTGTGGGACAGCCACAGACTGTACCTGCCAGGCTTTACAGATCACCGTCTCTGGCCACGGATAAAGTACCTGTGCCTGGCAGGGGTGCTACTGACAGTATCAGGTACTAAGCCAGACTGGGTACTATCCTCAGAGGTAGACATATGTACACTGGACCCAGGTCCCTGCTGGGACTGGCCAGAGCCATGTGAACGTGGTCTTCTAGGATGGTCTATGGACAGCCCACCCCCAACATTGCTGGGGCTGGTACTGGCACTACGGGAGCAGCTGTGACTTGAGGGACATCTGCGGTGACTGCCAGCTACTGATGTTGCTGACATATGTCAACGTCTACGTCTCAACTGCCCCACACTGTCCTGATACATGGACATGACATTGTGGAGGACATCTAATGTCTCACCCCAAAGCCTATCAATGACCTCAGTGTAATTATGGATGGCACCTGCTAGGTCACGGATACTGTCATTTAAAGTAGTGTTATGTGCCTTCTGTGCCCTTAGTACCTGTCTGGTGTACCATTCCATACATGCCTGTGCCTCCATGACAGCCTGGAACATGCGTGAGGTGTTAAGACCTGTGGCACGTCTGCCAGGGGCATGATGACCAGCAGTGGTCCGACGAGAACTCCTGGACATCTGCCTATGTAGTACCAGTGCAGACATCTGGCTATGGCTGCTGTGTCCGGGTGCATGTACCATAGATACCACACTGCCCTGGCCATTCCTGACTGTACACTCTCCCTCAGCTAAGGGCAATGGTGATGATGGGTGTATAGGCAGTATGACTGTGTGCATGGAGGGTGTGGACACTTGTGTACTGTCGATTGGTGGCCCAATGACAAACCCTGGTAAACATGCCTGTGCCACAACACACCTATCCTCATTATCACTATTTGTGTCAGTGACATCAGGTTCCCTGCTGAACTGAACCAGCCCAACCTCAGCACCTGCGAGAGGAAGACAGGAAACACACTTTACGACCTGTACATGATGTCAGAACACATGCACACATGCACACATGCACACAAATACACTCCTCAAAAAAGCAGACACACACACACACACACACACACACACACACACACACACACACACACACACACACACACACACACACCACCAGCAATCCAGAACATACTCAGTAGCAGTTGATGGTGGGGTACAGTATCACAAGCCAAACAGTCATATCACACATGTCAGCATGCAGGACGTGTGTTGCTCAACAGCATGCAGTGCGAGTGTAGACTGTCCTTGCTAATAACAGTATACATGGCTTTGATGCATGTGTGTTGTTGTTCAGTGATTGGCCTCACCCTGGAACGCAATGTGTACATGGACACAACATTGCTGTGTAAGTATTAAAAGATCTTCAATGTCCTGTGCACCATCACTCACAGGTATACATACCATGGCTGGATGAGTATCTCTGTGTCACATAGATATCCATTTCTGATTAGACCGTCTGTGTCTTTAGCAGATAATTGTGGACACAGGTTTAGCTCATGCATGCTATGAATACACACAGGATCAGTGGTGCATGTATACCTGATGGAATACCATTGCTCAGCATAGCCATTGCACAGTAGTTATGGTGAGTGTAGAACATATTGTGGACATGCCAGTGCCAGCCATGACATGGCATTCTACAACACAACTGCAACATTAAACATCACACATAACCAATGTGTGTCATGTGACCTATACACTCAATAGCATTACAAGACATATATGTGTCACTTTGTGCAAATGGTGATTGCTATGCATATTGTGTATAGGTGCATATGTTTGAACACACACAACATTGAGGTGTACAGCAATGATTGCTATGTGTAGTACTATGGTTACTGTAACTGGATGGGGTGTTGTACCATGATCCATTATCATGCAGCATCATGTGGTCACTCAAGGCTACTAATGTGTGCCAGACCAGCACCTATCATGCTGTACCTGAACTGCAGTACCATGGCTACATTCACCATTTCACAGCCAGTTGTTACATGGGTTTGTAAGGTGCCCAATAGGGAGCATTGCCTAACATGAATGTGCTGTGTGTTGAAGAGTGTCGCACCATCCCACGATAGGCCTCTACCCCTCAGGTATATTATGTGTGCTGTGTGGATGACATTTGGGATACTGGAGTGTGACCTTACAGCGGGTGTCTGAATACGTCATGTGTAGCATATTAACATGTACTGCGTATGACAAAGTTGTGTATGTTGTGTGCATGTGTATCGACTCTGCCTATCCAATGTTCACTACAGTGTAGCCACAATTGTTTGGGATGCTATGTGTATTGCATGTGTTTGAGGCAGCTACTCACGTTACTGAAATGTGCATAGTCCAACAGCAAACATGCACAGCATGCATTATGCGTAGGTGTGTTGCATGTGTACATGGCCTGTACCTCACCTATGACATGCACATTTTATTTGCAATATTAAATGTAGAACACACTCACCAGCATGGGTCTGCTGCCTTGCTGTAACACCAGAGGGACCTACTAGTATATGAGACAGTTTGTCAGTGGCAACAACTGTGGCATTGCTACTGTGGGTTTGAAATCTTACAGTAGTACAACAGTTGACAGTCACATGCCTACAGATTATGTTCCAAATTATCAGTATTGCACAACACCAGGCTCCACATCTTCTAACTACACAGTACACATCTCACATATGCATGATCTACCAATAGAGGTAACAGTAGTCTACAGTTATGCCATGTTACCTGCACGCTCCATGTGAACTTGCTGGGTGGCTCCAGCCTCCATGATGATATATGTCTGCTGTTGCTGTTGTTGGCCAGGAGCCACCAGGCACAGGAGCAGCTCCTCCACACTGGTGAGGGGGGGATGGATGGTAAACCCACCACCTGTGGCAAGCTGTTGTCTACGGACATCAGATGTACGCTGCCGAACATGTCTGAGTAAATCACTGCAGTGATGGCGCACCTGCTCATATGTCCGGTTATTCATGCGTATGTCATTTACCCTACGGACAACATCTTGCCACAGTGCAGTCCGCTCATGCTGGTCCTGGCTGGTTCTTAAGAAAAGCAGTCTGTAGTGCTGAACCAGACTGGTTGTTATGACATCATCCTCTGCAGGACTATAGCTTGGGTTGCGAAGGTGGGCCATAACCCTGGAAGACAATGAAACAATATGTGTGAACAAATCATGTGGAATACTTAACATTCTACAGTACAGATATCACTGAACTGCCATATATAGCAACCTATTGGCTGTCAGAGGATACACACTTTCAATACCACATATCAGTGCTCAACCCACAACTGCCTGACAGTGTCGGGCATGCTCTATATATTAAACCATGTTCTGCACAGCAACAAAGAGAAACCACTATGTAAGACTATACAACAGTACATGGCACACTGTATGCAACACAATGCACCACCTAGCCACAGGAGGTATATATCAAGCTAATGCATAAAGAAATATGTCATCCATTGCAATGATTGTAAAGTCCAGTTACAGTATTGCCAGTATATCACACTAGTTGTTGATGGCAAACCCCTGCCTAAAATATGTGCACATTCGTGAATATAGGTGGCATACTGCTGTACTAGACTATACATGTTGCTAGATATGCACTTATATCCTGTAACACACATAGACCAAGGGCATGTTACAGACATACCCACACACACATCAGACATACATACAAGACACAAAGGTATGGCAACCCAGATGAGCTTTACGTGTGTACCATACAGTACTGTGTGTCAGTACTTACAAAACCTTATGCCTGAGGTATGTAATCTGTGAGGACTACAGGAAACACACAAAACAGTGGTCCCAAGTAATGTGGACATACACCATACTGTGCAGTTTAGGCCTACAGCTTCAGGTAGTACTACAGTTCATACAGGATTTGGATTCACCAGCAGTACCAATCAATAAGCATACATGTACTGCTTTAGCCTCCAATGGCACACCCTAGTTAACACCAAGGGACTATGTCAGACCATATGCCATACTGCTTTTTCTGCCTAGCAATAGCATACACATCTTTTGCTGGGATCAGAGCTAGGACACAAAATACCATGACAGAAACAGTTTCCCACTAAGCTATCGCACATATACACAACTTTGACACATTCACCAACACATTCACCATCACACTCAGTCAACCTCACATAGCAATTATTGCAACAAGTACATGTGGGTGTGTATTGGTTCATAGGTAGGTAATAGGCTATTGGCACTAGGGCCTATAGAAGCCTATCCAGACGGTACCCTGGCCTTTGCCACCCAAATAATTTAATTTCATGTGCCCCTGTCAAGCAGAGCCACAGAGGTGATTCCTGGGGGTGTATTTCCTATCTCCCATCCGATCATTAAGATTTTTCATGACGAGTGCTAATGAGGAGCTTCATTTGCTATTGATAGTAGTTTGTCCCAGAGTATGGGATGTCTCTGAGATAGGAATCTATCCCTCCAGCATGTTCTGTTTATTGAGGTGACAAGGTTTAGGTCCCTAGAGCGTGTGGCTCATAGGGATTGTGATCTGTTTACATGGAGCATGTCCAACAGCTCTGGGTTTGACATAGCTTTGTATGTTAGGCAGAGGTCACCTCTGGGTAGGCGATATGTGACACAGTCTAGCTGTGGTTTTGTGAGACGGTCTGCATAGGGCATCTGTTTGAGGCCGGTAATACTCTTTGTGAGGTATGTCTGTGGCCTTTCCAGTTGCTGTAGATGTCTTGTGAGGTACATACCAAAAGGGTTATTGTACTCTATATTGGGTTTTATGAGTGATGAGTAGAGGGGAACACTGACCTCTTTTTCCCTGGATGACACACCTTTTGTGATGAGGTGTGCCACATAGACAGATTACATGACTAATGTGGCGCTGTGATTATCAAAGTGGAGACTACTGTCCACCTGTGTCCCATGGTCTCTTATCACACTTTCAGTGTAAGTAGACTACCACCTATGTGGTAGTTCATGGGTACAGAATTTTTACCAAAAGGGATGCCAATGCATTTTCGACATTGAGCTTGAGGCCATGGCTTTGTCAACAGGCATCGGTTGCAGTAAATATAACTCTCTCTCTCTCTATATATATATATATATATATATATATATATATATATATATATATATATATACATATATATATATATATATATATATATATATGGTTCTACCTCAGTTAGACTACACGCCGGAACATCGACAGGGAAATCGTGAGCCCCAGAAGATCGACAGTTCAGAAGACCATCGCGACGGGCCCCAGACGATCGACAGTGCAGAAGACCGACCCGACAGATGAAAGCACCGACGCCGAGGATACCGACATGGGAAAAGGCTGTGTAAGTATGCGGTAGTGACGTACGTTAGGGTGCGAGTAAGGTAAGTGTGGATATTGACGGTCTGTGGTGATAGGGGTGGGTTAAGTGAGTTAGGGTTAGGGAGCGGGTCAGATAAGTGTGTGGTAGTGATTGTGTTTGGGTTAGGGGTGGGATAAGTGAGTTAGGGTTAGGGAGCGGGTCAGGTAAGTGTGCGGTAGTGACGGACCTTAGGGTTTGGGTTTGGGTTAGGGTTGTAGGTAGTTGTGTATGTGAGGTTTAGTGTGGGTTTGTAGGGATTTTGGTGTGCTTGTGTTGTGTATGTGGTTTTTAGACAGGGAATGTGTTTTGTTTGTTGATTGTTGTGATTGTGGTGTGTGCAGTGTATGAGGTTTTGTGTTTGTGTACAGTCTGTTATTTCATTGTCGGGCATGTGGGGTTTCGTGTTTTTGTACTGTCGGTTATGTGATTTCGGTGATTGCGTTGTCTGTGTTTTGGGGTTTCGTTTATGTCAGGTAGAACCATATATATACATATATACACATACATATAAACATCCATTGGTGTACATATAGATATGCATATAGGCACATATACAGTCCACCTTTCATGGTGGGAATATCAATTATGCGAAGGATGTGAGGTGTACGGTTATGTAATAATATTGCACAGTCTTGTGCTAAATGCATTGAAGGTGTTCTCAGCCCATGTAGCTTTAGCAGGCCTTACTGGCTGCAACACTGCAAACCTAACAAATCACACTCACAGCGTTTAACCACCACATGTCATATACCAGCACTGTATGATGTCTTGTTTGCCACACGCTACAACCTACATACAAATATGCACATAACAACTTTCGCCAACATATATATGTCCACCCTTCACAAACAGTTGCAGTATGTCCCTTGCTCTATGCACATGTACAGATGTTAATATATCTGACACAGATATATCTCTCCATATGTGTGTGCCATACACACACAAGGTCCACACTGTTGTAACTCCCTGGACCTTACGGCTGACCTGTTGGGCCTTGCTGCAACATGAACAGGTGTCACATGTGAGCACACAGTAATATTAGAGAGTGTATATATAGCTGCAAATGCTAGATTAGCATACTAGCCTGGTACAGCAGTTGCCAATGCTAAGCTACACGTTAATATGACTATCATGCATTTGTTACTCTGTCACATCCATGTTTATATAGCTGTATGCGCTACTCCCCCAAACAGCCGTTGTCCACACTACTGTACAGAACACAGATAACATGGATCCGATGTTTGACATTTAATGCTGAGCTATATATGTCACAGTTATGTCCCACTGCACACAGCTACACACTGATTTGTCCATGGCAGTAGTTATGCAGGGCATCTGTGCATAGATACGTACTGCTGCCACATATGGATATTTCAAAGTATATAGAGTACTCTTCAAAAACATCTACTACATGCCAGTAAATATATATCTGCTACATACCTTTCCTTTGTATGTGTTGGTAGTATTATGTTCCGTGTGTCTTTGGCTTTTTTTTTCTGTTAATATGGGTGTGTGTGTCTCTCTCTCTCTCTCTCAGTGTCTCTTTCTCTGTCTCTCTCTCTCTCTCTCAATATCTGCAATGGAATGATTGTGTGTGTGGGCAGCAAGTGCAGCCTGCTTTTATAGGTATCTGCACATGTGCATGTGACGGTCTCTGCACCAATTGGTGGCCACCATTTGGTAATTGCATGCAGCCTGCTGTGTGGTAATTGCAGTACTCACTGTCATAGCAAGTCAGGTAGGCGTAGGCCTTTCAGCTTTCCAAAGTTGGGCCCATGCTTGTTTGCTGTGGACACCGTTGTTTAAGTCAGAAGGTTGGTATAGTTCTTATATCTGAAGCTAGGGGTGTAGCCAGTGATTTAAATGTTGTACTCAGACCTGAATGTTGCCACTTCCAGTACACAGCTGTCAGTGTAGAATTGTACTCACCCCTACAAATGCTAACACAAGATACATGGGAGTATGTAGTTTCTTTTCTACTTATACAATTAACTGCCACACAAAAGTAGTTATTGAGATGTATTCATTTGGCACATGAACTGTTTATGAACTGCTATACTGTGAATATTAATGTACTCACTTCTGCACAGTTTGTGCTTTTTTATTGTTGATATTAGCACAGGATGCTCAAGAAAACTGGACAATTCCAGTACTGAGTATGCCTAACTACATCCTTGGTAGACCCTGAACACAAATGTATATTGTACATTTGGGTGGGGATGCAGACATACAGAGAGCATTATGTATTATTGTCTGAATGTTATCTTGCTGGACTTAGTATCTGTTAGTTTTGCAAGGCAATTAGTCTGTCTGCATAGCTCCCAACTGTGGACCTATCCAGATGGTAGCCAGACATTAGGCTGTTATTCTCTGTCTGTACAACACACAGGTCTTTTCAGCACTGGTACAATGGCATTGTTACAGTCATTTGCTACCAGTACATGGCTACATCCTTTGGTATCTCCTACATAAGGGTATGCTTGTGGAACTCCTTCCAAAGCTATTTGCACAGTGTGTAACAGCAGAAAAGCTGATATGCCTGTGTGTTTCTGCCTCAGACAGGCCACTGAAACACTCAGGTACATATTTGAACAGTGTGAGGTAAAGGTAGGTAAAAGTGAGGTACACCTTCAAAATATTAGAGACAGTAAGTGGAGACTTTGACAGAACCAGTGCATATGGATTACTACACCTTTTCTGAAGTACAAGTGGTGTCTAACTCCTACATAGTGCCATTATTCATTAGGTGTAATACCCCACCTTTCTGCCTAACCTCAGTACTTTTCAGGGGATTCAGAGGGAAACAGCTAACATATGTTTCAAAATCAGGGACATCCCTGAAATGTAGTCACAGTTGGAATGTATGTCCTCTGCCCTAATCAGATATGCCACTGTTTGTCCTGCTATGATACTGTGTGGGGGTTGTAAAGTGCTGCTGTAACATTATTTCCTGCTAGAATGGCTGGTTTTCTTATCACAGTCATGTAATGCAATTCCACAATAACTGCTGGTAAAGTTCCACAGGACAGGTTTTGTGTTATGGCATTCCTATTTTTCCTTTACATTCACTCATTCTGATGCATGATATATCTATTTCAGCAACAACCTGCTGTATATCTACTGTGGCTTAGTGGTACTTCATGCAGTCTAGTGTGTCCAAGGTACGGGGTTAGAGACTGACAGAGGTGTTTTATTTTGCTGCTGAGCAGAACAAGGGCCCTCACTTGCAGGGTGACTAAGGCACTTTTAAGCAGTTGTAAGTGGCTTTGCCTGGGTTTGCGCAAAGCTTAGCAATACTTAGCTAAGCGCACACAAGCGCACACTCATGCAAACCCGCTAACTACTGCTTAAAGGTGCTTACTCCCGCTAACCCTCGCACTCATTTCTTTGAAAGAAAAGAAAATGGGGAGATAGGAAAGTGTTGAAAAAGGGGACACAAAGAGGGAAAGACAGTAGGGAGAACAGCTCAGGATGTGCAGGACGGGTGTAGGGAAGGACCATAGCTGCCCATTTCTTTTACAGCAACAGCTGTGCATATGCAATAATTTTGGAGTGAAATATGAAAACTTTGACCCCTGAGAGAGGGGTGAGGACAACAAAGTATGTTGTACTGCCAATTAAATTACATTTTATATGTCCAGCAGATGTGTGCAAAATGGGCAGCTATGTATGGAGTGTAATTTTTTTTGGAGCAGATTGCCCTTTTTTTTCCAGGTGAGAGTGGAATGTGGGGTAGGGGATGTAGGTATATTTGGGGAGGTAGGTTGGGGAGATAAACAGACAGGACAAACAAGACGCATACAGGGGTGGAATATGACACATGTTGGGGGTGAACAACATTGACGGGGAAGGATGTTTGGAAATCGCAAGCCCATGAGCCCACAGATGGCAACAGTGGAACTGAGATCCCCACCCATGGGCAGTCATCACTGCACCTTCACAGCCCAGAGGGGGGCTGTGCTGGGGGCTGCATAGGAGGGGCAGGCTCACCCATGAGTCACGCCACTCGTGCCTCAAGCTGGCATAGAGGATCAGTGACAGAACGCTGGATCTCCCTATGCACCACAGCCCGGACCGTTTGGAGGGTGAGAGGTGGCCCTCCTCCACCCACATTTGCACAGGTGGATGAGCCCCATCCCTGCAGTGCTTCCCCCCGAAGGCGGCACAGGCACAATGGAGGAGGAGGTCCAGGGCTGGGCACCAGACCTGCTGGTTCCATTGCCAGCTGAGGTGAGACAGGTGGGTCTGCTGGGACCGGCCTTCCCATACGTTCTATGTTTAGGAGGATTTAATGGCAATATGGGTTGGTAACAGCCAACAGCATTCCAAATTAATTGTAACAGCATGCAGTAGTATTCCTATTAACCCAACACACCAGAGTTCCAACAGTTGAACAGAAAGCATAACACATGCATATATAGAACAACAGTGGACATTCCAACAGCATGCAGGATTAATTGGTGGCAACAGGCCACCAAGATTGTAGTATTTGAACAGGGCACATGCATCAAAGTAAATGCAGATATTTATAAATCAACAGGACATATGTCCCAACAAATGTTTCGAGACCAGACATACCCATTGAGGTGTAGAATTGCATTGTTTATGCACATACAGTAGGGTGTAAAAAGATACCTCCATTAACAACTTATATATACTTATAGTTTACACTACATTCATATTGACTGCAGGTATATATCCCCTACATGTATTATTACACTAGGCAATGTCCGTTAAATTGCGAAATGGGTTTTGCTAGTTCTTTATATACCTGACCCGTATCTAACATACAAACTGTTACGTACTTATATATTATATTTATATTTATATATCAAGTAAAATGAAAAAAGGGCTTCCACCACAGCAAAAAGTTCACTGAGAAATTCTGTTAAAATGTAGGCTTTAATAAAATGAAGAAATAAAAAGAACAAATTGTGCTGTTCAAGTTGCAGGTCAAACAGGATAAGTGCTTTCAGTTAAAAAACCTTCTTCGGATCCTAGTGTGTAGACCTGACTTACTGCTGTTAAATAAAGATCCTTAATTGCTCAACCAATCACATACAGCAATCAGATGCACGCCTTCCTTAAGCCTCCATTTCATTTCTTAATTAGGCTTCTCTCCTTCAAAATAGGTTTAATAGGAACTACTCTCTTGAGCTCTGGAAATAAATTAGCTCTGAGGTTCATGATCCATTTGCTTTCTTCCTTTTCAGTTTTGTTGACAATGTCTCCTCCACGGAGGTTAGTAGTCACAGTTGAGATAACCATAAAGCTAAATGAATGCCCTGGATTTTCAGACACATGTCCATATAGGGCATTGGTTACCAGTTTATTCTTGATGTCTAACAGGTGGCGAAGTATCCGTTCCTTAAACTTTCTATTGGTCTTTCCTACATAATAGGCTTGGCACAAATTACAAGTGCCAATGTATATAACATTCTTGGTGTTGCAGTTAGCAAAACTAGAGTACTTATAGCATTTGTTAGTTACAGGATGAACAAAACTGTTGGAACATTTAATGTGGCTGCAAGCTTTGCAAAAGCCACATTTCCAAGTTCCTAACCTATTTCTTCCTTCTGTACTCTGCTTATTAGGTATTCCATCATAGTTGCACAATAAAGCCTTTTAACAGCCCAGGGAGTGGCGCACTGCAACTGTGGTCCCACTTCACAAAGGCGGTGCCTCCACCGACCCTGGAAATTACCGGCCCATTAGCTTGACAAGCCTTATCTGCAAAGCCATGGAGAGGATCATAATGGACCTCATAAATAAAGACATAGGGAATTTGCAGACTTTGGATCCATCCCAGTTTGGCTTTGTCAAAGGCAGATCATGCCTTCTAAACTTGGTTGACTTTTTCGAAACAGTCACCAAAGCCATTGATGAGGGAAAGGCAGTCCATACAGCCTACCTCGATCTGGCGAAGGCCTTTGATACAATACCCCACTCGGGTATCATTGAAAAACTCATCAGCTTAAATGTTAACCCATACATCACTAGATGGGTTGCAAACTGGCTGAGTGACAGAACCCACAGGGTCAGAGTTGCTGGCACCATGTCAGACTCAAAGCCTGTCACAAGTGGTGTACCACAGGGCTCAGTCCTGGGCCCACTCTTGTTTGGCATCTACTTTTCCGAAGTACAAGCTAACACAGGAGGGTTATGGCTGACAAAGTTTGCAGATGACTGCAAACTGGGCGCCATAGTAGAAAACACATCTGACACAGATATCCTTCAGAAGGGTCTCACAGAAGCGGATAACTGGTGCCAGAGCCATGGCCTAAAGTTAAATGCCAAAAAATGCATAGTCATACCCTTCGGGAAAAACAAGGTTACCCCTAGCTACCAAATAGGTGGCAATCCACTGAGTACAGAAGAAGTTATCAGGGACCTGGGGACCCAGGTTGATAGTAGTCTGTCATTCGACACCCATGTAGCTAAAGTAGTTAGGAAGACCTTCTACATTGCCCACCTTATCATGAAGGGATTCTCATCTAGATCAAGGGAGGTCATAGTCTCCCTATACTCATCACTCATCAGACCAATGATTGAGTGCAATGCCCCATTCGGAATGTATCTGACCCGACACTTGCAGCAGCTGGAGGCCACAAAAGTTCCTCACCAAAAGGATAAAGGGTCTCAAACATCTGTCCTATGCTGCCCGACTGAAAGAACTCCAGCTCTATACAGTCGCTTATCGCTTGCTCAGAGGTGACCTTTGCCTAACATACAAGGCCATGTCAAACCCAGATTTGATGAATATGCTTCACCTCATGAAATCTAGATCCGTCAGAGCCACAAGGGCGGAGACTTAAACCTCGACACGGCTATTAATAGGGCGTGCTGGAGGATAGATTCATCACCAAAGACTCCTATGCTGTGGAATAAAATCGGTATATGTGAGGCAGAGCACCTCGCTGGCCTTGTTCAAGAGAAATCTTGACCAATGGATGGGAGATCGCAGATATACCCCAGGGATTACCTCAGTGTCACTGCTCAACAGAGGCACAGCAAAATAATGGGTATAGTTCCCCATACTAAAGGGGTGGCGAAAGCCACAAAACTATGGGCTAGGCTTGTAAATGCCCTCGGGCAGATAGCCTAGTATGAACCTATGAAGTTTTTCTTGTTTTTATAACCAAATTTAGGTGTTTCCCCTACAATTCTCTTAATTTTACTGTCAGCAGTTAAGACTGGCCAAAATTTCTTGATGGTTTCACGGACATCAAAGGAGTCAGTGCTGTAGGTCATCATGCATCTGACACTGTTGCTGTTCCCACCTTTCTTCACATCACTCTGCTTGTGTTTCGAGTAGTATGGTTGCCCTTTGTTGTATCGAATGGACATTGCTTTGCCTTTACTCATGACTAATTGTTTTTCATTGTAGCCTCTTGAAGCAAAATTCTGTAAGAGTTTGTCTTGTTCCTGCAGAAAATCATCATTGTCAGTACAGAGCTTGGATACCCTGGTCACTTGATTTTCAACCATATTCTGAAAAACATGTCTCGGATGCATGCTACTGTAGTATAGCATATGGTTCCTGCAGTTTGGTTTCCTGAATATAGTGGTGCCGATTCCTTTGCTTTTATTCATTGAAATTCTCACGTCTAAGAAATCAATCTCATTTGCTGATGTTTTCACTTCAAATCTTAGAAAGCTAGTCGTACTTGTTAAATAACTGACGAAATCATTTAGGCGTTGCATACTGCCCTTCCATAGGAATATAACATCATCCACAAACCTATTGTAGAAGATGATGCATTCCTTCCATTCATTTTTCATATCCATTTCCCATTGCCTTTCCCATTCAGCTAGGACTATATTTGCATAGCTGTTTGCACAGGGGGTGCCCATGGCTACCCCCCATTTCTGCCAATAGTAGCTCTCACCATAGAGGAACACATTGCTTTCCAGGACCAATTCCAGGAAGCTGAATACTAGATTCACATCCATGTTTACTTCAAAATGAAAGGCAAAGTCCCTTACTGCTTCTATTCCTAGATCATTGGGTATGCAAGTGAATAAATTGTTGACGTCCATAGTCACCAAAATGATGTCGTCTATGGAACTTTCTTGCTCCATTCTTTTATACAGTCTCTCCAGCAGCTGGCCAGTGTCCCTCAATACAGTATGTGCGAAAGGCAACAACTTCTTGAGTTCAGTTTCCACATAGATTGAAATGGGCTCACTGACCCATCCTCTCCCTGAAACTATCGGTCTCAGAGGGGGGGTCAACACTGTTCTTATGAATCTTAGGCAACCCTTTGATAACAGGTATAGTTGGATATACCATTTCAAGAAAGTCATACAGATTTTTATCAATTGCTCTAGTCATTACTTTGTCATACAGGACATTCTTTACTGAGGAAATCAATCTGTCTACTTGATACTTCTCGATTTTGTGGTATGTATCACTATGGCTTAACATATCCTGCATTTTCTGGCCATACTGTATTGAATTCATCACTATTAAAGCTCCTCCTTTGTCAGCTGGCCTGAAAATAACTTCTTTCATTGTTTGCAATTCTTTTAATGCCTGAAACTCATCCTGTGTTAAATTGTAGTAGTGTTTATTTTTTCCTTTTGACCTCTGTTCAAATACCTCATTCTCACATAACCGTAAGAACATCTCCACAGTGGGATGATTGCTGGGGACAAAGGGACTTGTTTTTTTCAACACAGACGATGTATAGTTTGTACCAGTATTTTCATTGTCAAAAAGACACTTCAACGTAACGTTCCTACCAAAGCACCTTAAGTCTGTCACTAACTCACTCAGGTCAGAACGTATTGAGGGTATAAAGCTCATGCCTCTTTGCAGAACACTCTTTTGGGTAGCTGTCAGCTCATAATCGGATATATTAATTACCAAAGAAATCGATTCATCTAAGCTCATTGAGGTTCCTAAGTTACCGTTCTCTTTTTCCTCTCTCTGCTTTCTGACCTGGATCTCCCGACATTTTTCTGTGTTAATAAAAAAGGGAGTTGCTGTAACAAAGGTGCCTGGACAGATCCCTTCTTTGGTATCACGCGGTGCATGGACAGATCCCTTCTTTGGTATCACGCGGTGCATGGACAGATCCCTTCTTTGGTATCACGCTCAGAACTATTTCACTTGAAGGCTGAATGCTTCCTGCCGATGCAGTGTCTGCATTTGCTGCATTATCATTTTCCGTTAGCGATGCAATGACCTCAAGCATGCCAGAGTCATTGTTAACTATACTACCATTAGTCCTCTTGTTAGGAGTATTGCGAAAGGCTAATTCAGGATGTTGCCCATTAGTGTGTATATTACTATGTACTTCAGCATGTATATTCACACTAGAAACAGTCCTGCATGTCACAGGTACATTTCCCATGTTGTCAGAGCGTTCTTTTCTATCTGGTGCTCTCTTGTCCCTCGGCCACTCAAACAGGCGACCGTTAGTAAAATCAAAATAATCTCTCTTCAGTTTGTTAATTTTTATATTTTTCAATTTGTTCTCATAGGTTTCCAATTTATCTTGCAGGGTTTCTAGCTTAAACAAGCAGCTATCGGGTAATCTCATAGTTTCCATTTGCTTTTGCTTACATTCAATAAGAGCAGAAACCTCATCTCCATGTGGCTTAAAGTAGTCTATTAGCAGCTGCATGTATCGGAAGCTTGTCTCTATGTTAATCTCCTGCCATTTGGCCAGGAGATCTGGGTAGGTGTTCCCATAGCTGGGCATACACCTAATTCTCAATCCCCTCGGTATCACATTATGATGTAGACAAGCTTCCATGTGAAATCGCTGCCATTGCAGCCTCTTGAGCTTATAGGCTGCATTCTCAACGTCTCTAAAGATGTTATCAAATTCTTCATTACAGTCTGTAATCAGTTCCTGATTCACACCAGTCTTTATATTGATATCAAATAAAGGGTTGTGCATACCTGCATTAAATGTAGTATTAGTTTTCCGACCATTTTCCATCTCAAAATACAGTGTTGACACCAAAGCAGCAACAAATAATGACTGTGTGAGGTGTTAAGGTAAAAAAACAAGCACAAACAATCAAACCAAAAACCACTTCCAGAGGAAGCCTTAATAGACAAAAATAGTACAATGAAAAAAAGGCTTCCACCACAGCAAAAAGTTCACTGAGAAGCACTTATCCTGTTTGACCTGCATTTCTGAAATTCTGGCTTTAATAAAATGAAGAAATAAAAAGCACAAATTGTGCTGTTCAAGTTGCAGGTCAAACAGGATAAGTGCTTATATATATCTATCACACACACACACACACACACACACACACACACACACACACACACACACACACATATATATAGATATTGAACTTCTTACTAATTGTGTGTGTGTATATATATATATATATATATATATATATATATATATATATATATATATATATATGTATATATTACTAATTGTGTGTGTGTATATATATATATATATATATATATATATATATATATATATATATATATATATACATATAAATAGATTTACTATGGTATGTTGAAATGTCATGCTGTCGAACACTGTGTGTTTGAAATCATGGTCTGAAAGGTTCAGTTAATCGAATCCTGGTTGTCATATGGTCGAATTGCATGGTGCACATGACCATAGGAGAATCGATGTACCAACACTTTGAAGTTAGGTCGCAATGCAGTGAGGAACAGGGAATTAGCCCATTTCTTCACTGTAGTGTGATCTCGGAGTTGGTATATTTAATATGCAGGAGGTGTGGAGGGTGCACAGCCCCCCACATGGGTAGGTGCAGGGGGGCAGAACATTAATTTGCATAGCAGAAGGTGAGTCATCACTTTCTGCTATGTCAAAAACATCGAATAATGTTTTCATGTTCGCATTTGTTTACTAGGTGAAGTTTCAAATCCGACAAGTAAGTTCTAAGTTATAAACCTTCAACTGATGTGGATTTAAAATTTCCATAGTAAACCATATATATATATTTATACATCTTAGTTAATCTGGTTCATGAAGGTAAAATCTTCATATTCACAGATAAATAATTTGAACAACTATATGTTAGTATCCCTACGAGGGCATATTTATTGAACAGATGTTCCAAAATATTTAAATTACTTATAAAATGCAGAGCTGTATAGTCAATAGTCATTTAAATGTTAATTAAGGTTTAAAGTTTATACTTTTATACATATTCCCCCATATTTAATAAAATCCATGTAGGAATAGTGTAGAGCCTACACGGAAGGTACTGTGGCCATGTAGGTGATTCCCCCTCAGTTACGCTCCATGCATATTAATGAAGGTGCGTTACAGAGGGAGAGCCATGTAACACAGTTATTGAATTAGTGTAGGGAGTGTGTTACTGTATCCAGAGATGAGTAGCACACCCCCAGCACTTTCAAAGTGCCAGATATCAATGTATGCATATGTATGTTTTTTATCATTTTTTTTATGCTTGCAGGGCTTGTTGTGGCAAGCAGCAACTGACATGTGCCAGACATCTAAAAATGGAAACCAGATACATTTAATTATTAAAACATGGTCAAGTTTAAGCATAGCTGAGTTGGTTTGCATGGAGTGATGCAATGCTCAGCAGTGCTTAAATGTAGGTGATAGGTATATGTAAAAATATAGCCGCAGTCTACACATCTACATAGCCAAATGGTTAGAGTTACACTTTCATGTTCAGTACACAGAAGGGTTAGTAAGCATTGATTATTCAAATTATGTCAAATATTTTAAAATCCTGATTTGCTGCACCTAGCTAAGCTCTGCTAAGCACTGCCAAGTGGTGCCAAGCAGTGCTAAGCATTGCCAGTCTAAGCACTGCTCAGCTGAGCCTGGGTTTGCAGGGTGCTAAGTAATGCACACCAATTTAAAAAAATGCCCAGTGGTGTGTAAGGGCAGGAAAACAGCTTTTAATAAGTGAAACAGGTAGGAATACAGCATAACTAGTTGGAGTTTGAACTTGGTAGGAGCTATGGCTGGTGTTGGAGAGGGTGCAAGCTTCTGGGTGCAGTGGTGGGACATTCTGGAGTGCAGGGTGATGTTTGGACTCCTAGTTAAATACCATGATGTCTAGCTACTGCTGGGCCAATACAAGGGATCAGACTGCAAGTCCAAGGTCTGGGACTGGCTGGCATGTAATCTCACCAGTGCAGTAGGCATCCCACCCACACAGCTGAGCAGGTCCATCATCACTATGATGATCTGAAGTGGCTGAATAGTGGACTAGTGGACACCATGGTCCAGGATGCTTGGGATGGGAATGCCCCACGAGTTTTTTAGTACTGTTAGCATTGTTTTACAAATACCTAATCTGAATGTGTGACAGGCAGATACACATAATGGTGTGCTTCTCTCCCTGCAGCTGCAGAGGAGAGAGCTCGCAACCTAGAGGCCCATGCAGGGTTCCTGACTAGGTTACACCGTGAGTGTGGTGAGTGCAGATTAATTTGCAATCTATAGTCAAATACACAAGATAGAGTAATTCAGTGACTACCAATAGATACATATTGTACAGATTTGTGTATTGCAATGAATGTGGATGTAGTGTATTGCAATGAATGTGGAAGTAGGCCTGTAGTGCAATAACTGCCCACTGCCAAGCATAGTGCAATATAGCAATAACCCACGCCTGGGTGTGGGTAATGCTGGATTTACCCACGGTTGGCGTGGTTTGGTCCTTCGGGCTTCGCCCTCGGGACCAAACAAAGCCAACCGTGGGTAAATACAGCATTACCCACACCCAGAAGTGGGTTATTGCTATTATACCATGACATTATTTAAGAAAAGAAACTATTACTTTTCTTAAATAATGGCATAGTATAATGCCTGTTTACTGCCCTTCTGCAGATGTCTGGCATCCGTGGCAGTTCTGATGTACTGCGCGGCCGCGCAGTACATCAGAGTTGAGCAAAAGCAACGGAGAAAGCAAGATCTCCGTTGCTTTTTACTGTTTTCGCTATGTTAAATGGGTTTAACATAGTGAGACAGTTTAAAATAAGCAGCGGAGATGTCCGTTGCTTATTTTAAAACTGTCTCGCCATGTTAAACCCATTTAACATAGCAATAAAAAGCAACGGAGATCTTGCTTTCTCCGTTGCTTTTTTTTAAAACCTGTCTCACTATGTTAAATGGGTTTAGCATAGCGAGACAGCTTTAAAATAAGCAACGGAGATCTCCGTTGTTTATTTTAAAGCTGTCTCGCTATGTTAAACCCATTTAACATAGCGAGATAGATATACTAATGGAAAAAGTCCGGCGACGGACCTTTTCCATTAGTATAACTCGATTTACAATGTGCACGCTGGCCAATCAGCATGCACGTTTTGGGGGGGTCATGGTATAATAAAGAATAAAGCATTAAACCTGATAATGTTAATGAAATAAAGTTTCTACTGCAATAATTGTGGAATTACAGCTGTATTGCAACACCTGCATTATATCACCTGTTGTGGGAGAAAGACTTGAAAATATAACAATAACTGCATGAAGGTACCACTAATAAAGCTTTGTTGTGCAATATGTGGTGTAAGTAGGGCTGTTGTTCATGAAATTGAGTATGACATCTGCTCTGAAATAACGACACAAAGAATACCATTAACTGAGTCAAGGTTAGCTAACAAAGAGTGTTATGCTGAACTGTTACAGCTGAACTACAAGATATATATGCATTATGATATTCGTTCTGCACTAACATCTGAAGCAATACCAGGAACACCCAAGGGATATTGTGTAAATCAGGATTGTCTTGTGTTAACCATTGCATTTCAGCTGTATGCATTCCTGCTCCAAGCTACGGTGCTGTAGGAAAGTATGAAACTGTAATAGCTATAGACTGCAAATATACTATCTGCAATTGTATATGGGTCAGGTAGCCAATCCAAAACTCTGATATGGTTTATGCACATCACAGATATATCCATCCATGAATATTTTATTGTGTACACCTTCATTCTATGTATTCATGTACAGTTTACCTAGTATCTCTGTTATGCAGGAATCTCATGCATGTGTGTTCAACTGTCATTGCAGTCTTGTATAAAACTGTACTACTATTACCAGGTCATATTTTGTTTCCAGCTGAGCTCTATGCAACTATCAGTCAGGTAATCGTCAGCAGTGGCTCAGTTTGTTAAATTCTGTGTCTAATGTACATTTTATCATACACAGGTCAGGGTTGAAATCCAGTGACAAGTGCTAATAAATAGTACTGAATCAGTAATGTATTAACAGATGTTATCCCCCACAGGAATTACAGGTAAATGGGTGCAGTAGCTCTTATTATGGGTTAATAATTAGTATGTTCAGATGTAACAGACTGTTAGCATTGATCAGGAATGTGATAAGAGGTCAGAAAATAATGGCAAGGGGTGCAATCCTAATAAAAGATAAGTCAATAAATAAAATGTGTAATCTTGGTATGGATGTATGCCTGAAGTGTATGTGAATGTTTGCTGATGGTCTAACCACATGCCTGCCAAAGATGGCATGAGAGTTGTTTATTATCTGTACTGTACATGATACATGTCTCTCAGGTGTCACACTGCCATGGACCGTAATCACTGTTTCCTAATCCCTCTGTCACAGATCTATCACCAACATGATTATGTCAATCGCACAGTCATACTACATCAGTCCACAGAACACCTTGGTAGTTATATAGGTCCACCTGACATGTAATAGTCCTCTGTAGTTGTGTACCTGTAGATGTCACTGCTTGGCCCATACTGTCCCATGCGGATAGCTTGAGAGGTATGTACTTGCTAGAGCAGCTATAGGGCACTACTACACATAAAGGAAAGGCAGACCTGTAGAGTGTAAAAAAGTGCTGTTGCAAACTATATAGCCTATACTGAAATAGAAGTAAATATTGTGGGAAGAAATATCCAGGGAATTGTTATGGATAGGCTTGCATAGGCCCTAGGGCTGATAGCCTAGTACCAACCTATGAACCTATAATGGACTGTATTTCTCTTTCCCTCCACCTCTTATCATCATCATAATATATTATTGTTATACATTGGTTATGGTTTACTGTTAACATATGTTGTTCTCTAAATGTTATGTTGGGCTTTGTGTTTTATTACTGTTATGCATTACAATAATTGGGGTGGCCACGGTGGTGCAGCAGTTAGTGTTGCCGCCTCACAGCAAGAGGTTCTCTGGTTTGATCCTTGGCTGGGGTGCCTTCTGTGCAGAGTCTGCATGTCCTCCCTGTGGTCATGTGGGTTTCCTCCAGGTGGTCCGGTTTCCTCCCACATCCCAAAGACATGCTGTAGGTGGATTGGACACTCTAAATTGGCCATAGGTGTGAGTGTGTGCATGTGTGTGCCTTCTGTGGAAGGTTGGGCTCCGGGCTGGCAAGTCAACACTGTAAAACTCCACTGCCAATCATGAGCGGACAGGTGCTCCGCTGTGGCAACCCCTATCTGGGAAAAGCCAGAAGAAGATGTATTACAGTAGTTGCATACTAACATAACTTGTTGAATTACCTATGCTGTTGGCCTTATGCTGTAACTACCACTGGCATGCTGTTACTATACTGACTGCTATCTTATTTATTGCTTGTTCCATATACTATGCAATGTTATGTTACTGGATTATTTACATTCTGGCATGCTATTATAACTAACTAGATGTTTTGTTCTTTACTAACTTATACACATTGAAGTACATCAACACCACAGCTTGACTGGGTAGGCTGTTTCCTGGTGATCTGCCTAGCCCACCTCAGCAGCAGTGGCACCTCTGGTCCTGCTCCACCCTTGAGTTGAACCACCTCAGGGGATGGGGCCCATCCCCCACAGGAGCGGAGGTGGAGGGGGGCTCTCACCAGAATAGTTCTTTGTGGGTATGAGCAATGCCTGCACTGGATTGAGGGCAGGCTCACCAACCTGGAGGGGCCTGGTGGCCCCAGCACCCAGCTTCCAACACAACCACCTTTGGGACTGTGAAGGAGAAGTTTTGCCTGCCCATGGATGGGGAGCTCAGTCACACTGCTGCCATCTCAGTGCACATTTACCACTGATTCCACAACAGCCTCCCCGTCCAAGGTGTTTACCCCCCTCATGTGTCACACACAGCCCCTGTGTGCTGTCTTGTCTGTCTTGTCTGTCCACAAATGCAACCTCTCCTACCCAACTTACATCCCCACATGTACCTATAACCCCTCCCCAACATTGCACTCTCTCCTTAAAAAAAATGGGAGCAAGCCCCCCCCAAAAAAAAAACAAAATTGTCCAATACATAGCTCTCCATTTCACAAGTGTCCACTGGACAGGACTGATATGGTCCAATTGGCTTGACAACATATTTATGTTGTCCTCACCCCTCTCTCTCTGGGGTATACAAGTCCAAATTCATCCACAAATTCTGTCAAACTGCACAGCTGTTGCTATACAAGAAATGGAAAGCTATGGTCCTTTCCTACACCCTTCCTGCACATCCCCACCTGTCTTTCAGTATGTTTTCTTCCCTGCTTGCCCCTAGTTCACCACTTTCCTATCACTCCCTTTTTCTTTTCTTTTTTTATATTTAGCACAGGTTTGCATGGAGCTAAGTGGCGCACCATGTAAACCTGCTTAAACCCTCTTAAAACTGCCTTAATCATATTATGTGCTTCTCAGACTGTTAGGCACATCTGCTAAATAATTACCTCTAGCCAGGTCTCAAACCCAGGTCTGTGTTAACTATAGCAGAGTGCATTTGCCCACTAGGCTACTCAATTCTGAGCTGTGCTATGTGTTTCCAACAACATATACAGATTGCCACTGACAGACTGCAAGTACATATAATGGGAAAAATGCAAGTGTACTTGGGACTGTGATGCAGACAATGCAACACTACACAGCCAAATAAAGAATAATGGATGCATGTGAGGCCTGGGATAGCAGGTATAGCTGTCAACTGTACAGACTGTTGCAGAATGCCCAGAGTTTTGACCCCTAGTTTTGGTCCAATTTTCATAAAAAGTTATGTTTTTGGCAGAGTAGTGGCAAGTCATTAAAGACTGAGGTTAGAGAAAATCATGATGGGCATTTGAGTATCACACGTCATAGCCATCAAAAAACACATGCTAATGCCAATCCTGTTATTCTATCAACATTCCATATTTGTAAGAGCAATATGTAAAAAATGTCCCTAGTGTTGGGCCTTTGTCCAACCTGTATGTATGGCTTCTTCCACAGTTCTTGCTCTAACAGGTTGAGAGGCATGATAGCAGGTAACATTCCCCTTTCATCAGCAACATCTGGAAAAACACCTGCTAAGGGAGAAATGGCAAAGTACATATGTCTACGGCTGGTACCCTGATTTTATTTATTTAACATTTGCTTACCAGGAAAGTCTGACTTGGGACAACATTTGCTTACCAGGAAAGTCTGACTTGGAACAAAGCCAATTTTCAGTAGAGGCCTGGCTAGAAACATTCCAGATGTATGTCTTTGTAATGTGGGAGGAAAGGGGAACACCCAGAGGAAACCCACAGTAATGCAGGGAGGACATCCAGACTCTGCACAGAAAGCACCCAAGCTGAGAATCAAACCAGAAAACTTCCTGGCATGAGATGACAACACTGCCACTGCACCAATGTGCCATGATGATGCACAATAACTGCCTTTGGAAGTCATGCACATAATAAGGGATGCACACAATGTGTGTCACAGACTGTATGCATGCACATATATCTTGCAAATATACATAACAGCACTGACTCAGTAGCTCAGTCTGTTAAATGCCTTGCAAGCAGTACATTTTGCCACCCACAATCCTGGGTTTGAATCCAGCATGTTGTATTTCAGTTACATTCCTGTGAATACAGCACATAATGACTGAGTTATGCAATTTTAACCCACACAGGTTGCTACTACTAAATTAACTGCTACCCATGCTTGCAAGGCAAAGGCCTGTAGGTAGGGACATACTGCACATATTCATAGAGCCTAACTGTATGTTGCTTATTACTCTGTGATTGGCACCATTACATAACAGATGTACTTTAAGCACATGCCTCAGGTGGACTGTAAAGGGTACCCTCACTACTGTCTTCTGTGACAACAGAGCTGACACTGCTGCCTCAGTTACATGTGCAGCTTGCTATCCTCCAAAGTCTACAGACTCCCACCTATATGTCCTAGGCTGCAGCAGCAGCTGCAGCCTGGAACATATACAGCTGTAAGTTAATCTACCAGCTACAGACCTAACATAGTTCATAACATCCTAGAACAATGGATCTAGACAAAGCCCATACATAAAGAGGGGGCAGAGGTCCGGCAACATGGACATGTTTCATAGTTTGTCCTTACAAAGATAGTGAGCTGATAGATTATCAGCTGCTGTGTCAGCATGCATAATCTGCTTTGCTTCTGTGCCTTGGACTTTTATTTGTTTCTGGTTCATTGATGGTTTTGGAGTATTTAATCTGATGGGTATGACATATGACACTAGCATGCCTCTTCCACATTACTGATCTCATCCCACAATGTTTAACACTGAACTGCCAGAAATCACAATGTCATGGGACAATGGCCAAACATAGCATGCAAAACTGTGGACGTATCTCATAAATCTCAACAGTGGACAGTATTTGTACCTACAATCTGTGATGCTGTAGTCTCCAAACCTCACTAATGCCCATATCAAAGACTAAGAAAGGGCCAAGGCCTACACAAAGGCCTTAAATATTGCACTGTGGTGCCATGTCATTTGGATAATGAAAGTGCAAACCAGCTGCTTTCGATGCAATTAGCAAATGTGAGCCACAGACTGTTGATGAGCATTACCTACAAAAAGGCAGTCAACTGCCTTTGGGGAACAGTTCTGTATGTTGCTTTTTCAACACAGACTGTGCTATACCAAGCTTCTTTCTTGTAGCTTTCTTCACAAAAGGATCACATCACATGACTCTACCAGGTATATAATACAAGTCCCCATATAATGGGATACATGTGGGATGATGCAGTCATGGGGAATAGGGACTACAATAGTAGGCCTGTAATACACCTCTGTAAATGAGATATTGGTGATACTCTGCTGTCCAACAGCTACAAGTATGCCTCTCAACCATGCCTGATGTGAATAAAATCACAGCTGTGGCCCTTTCACTCATTCCCTCCTGCAATGGTTGGCTTCTCTACAAAAGCCACTGGATTATGCTGTAGACATATTGTCAGTAAGTAAGGGTGGACACAGCTGGAACATCACATGATGCACTATCTGTGAATGCCACACAGGAATAGTTCAGACATTGTAAAGATGTCCCTGACTGTTTCTGATGTACTCTGGCTACACAGCCCAAACCTCAGTGACAGAGTGTACATATTGATCATACAAGGAAGGTGTATGATTAGAGTTGCAGATATTACTGTATTATAATTGTTGTCTGAGGGTCCTTATGTGTGAAAGCTAGATTCCCTATATTCTGATAACAACCATCGATTATTGGCCAACCGTATGTCAAACATGCAAATGTTTGTGCCAAAAGGACCACATCTATCAGGCACGCATTCTCATTCTACAAACATCTGTATAGTTGACAGTTATGACACCTACAGGGAAGATATACTACATCAGGTCTGCATTTCTGTCTGTCATTCTGGCACACTGGTATTGCTGGACTGTCCCCATATAGTTGTAATAACACACAACTATATGTCTGACAGCGGCTGTATGACACTAGTGGGACTTTGCCTATAGGGGACACACCACAGTAGATGGCATTGATGGGTGTGGAGACATACAGCAAACTGATTTGCCTGAATATGATTGTAATCTCAGCAAAGGCCTCCAGCAAGTGGGACACAGGTAAAGGTGCATGGACAACATTAAAATAATCAAGCAAAATCATAGACAATATCAGGATAACACCACCAGTAATACCATGTCTCTGACATAACATATGTGATTTAAAGTGATCAGAGATAGTACTCCACTAGCACACTTGTACAAGTATTATGACATGTCTGCACTCCATGAAGCTTATAATGCAGTGTCCTAACATTTTAACATCTGCTGGAGGTATTAGGAGGGACACTGCTATATCTGTATGTGACATAGGCTAGCTGACTGGTGCACATGGCATGTATTGACATATATATATATATATATATATATATATATATATATATATATATATATATATATATATATATATATATATATTTATACATACATACATAAGAGAGATTAAGACAAGAACAGATGCAAGAACCACTGCAGTGCTCCAGAGTTGTTATACATCAAAGACAAAACACTCCAGCACTCCAAAAACAAACGTTGAAGTCTAATTCCATTAATTCCTTGAATACCTCAAAAAACAGTAAATAAACAACGAAAATAGTGAAAACAGCCTCCGACCAACATAACCATCACAGACCAGTTTTGCAAAAAAAGCATCATTAGTACAAAGACATGCAATTTTCTGTTTATTAATATAAACTCTGTTTAAGAAGACATGCCCTTAATTCAAGAGTTGCACCAATTTCAAACAGATAGTGAAAACACATGCTTAAATACACCCGTGCCTGCATGAATGAATAACCAGCAAGTACATGTGCATTAAAATGCATGCTATAAATACTTTTTCAACTCACAAATTAATGCACATATTAAAAAAAAACAAGATATATATGTGCATTCAATACATATATATATATATATATATATATATATATATATATATATATATATATATATATAGATAGATAGATAGATGTAGATATGTATATGCACATGCATGTGTATGTAAATACAAAAACATACTTATACATATATTCATAAGCATGTGCATGCATACACATATGCACATAAAACATTCTTACTTCTAAATATAGGCACATGTACATCACCATATTAGGAAAAGTACTGCATAAAAAAACTAATTACCAGTATTCATTCAAACCTGGCTTACATATCTCTCCTAGATTCACTTTTCAGATCTTCTCTTTACAGTCTAACAACATGTTTCTAAGAATTAGCAAAACCCTTACTCCTAATGCGTTCTAGTTCTAGAAAAATAAAATGTGCTGAAGGATGTGTCATTTTATGTTTATAAAGGGCACTTCTGGGAAGCTGACAATTTATATCACTTTGATGTGCTGCAATCCTATTTTTAAAGGCCCTAGAAGTTTGGTCAACATAGAATGCAATGCAACCAGTAAAAAAGCCAAAAACCAAATCCAAAAAGCAGTCTGGAAGAAGAAATGAACACCTGGAGTGGAAATAGCGTAGAAAAATCCTTTATTTCCGCTTGCGTCAACAGACTTCATCAGAATAACGTCAAACTAAAACACATCAATATATATCATCAAACATCCAATTAACCAATTAATCAATCAATTGACATAAATAAGAAATTTATACAACTATAAAAAATATATATAAAATTACAATAAAATTAGTGTGATCCAATAAATAAACATCAATTAAATAAAAACATTTAATGTTAATGGTCTCATTTAAACCGGGTGGTTTGTCAGCCTTTAACTTCACTTGCCACAGTGTTTTTATGGTCACCACCTCTTAAATCAGTTTAACTACCTCTACTGAAAACTGAAAAAACAAATTTTTAAAAATTTACAAAGTAACAGAGTGTCTAAATAAAGCACTATTAACATCTTTAATTTTGATGTTATAAATATGCTCGGTGGTCATGCCATAAAACCCAGAACAGGAGCAACACATAGCAACGTTACACTACCCCTCAGTCACGACAATTGACATATTCTGGCACCATAATAGTCCGCTGATAGGAATCTATAACAGTGGGACCTGTGGCAATGAACCTACACATGTTACAATTATTACATGTAAACATAAACCTCTTTTTTGAATTGTTCAATATATCATGACCAAATTCAAGAGCTTTCTTGATGTTAAATAAATTCCTATAAACAAAATTAGGTTTATTACCCAAAACCCGAAAAATATCTGAATTGCCTTCAATAATCTTCCAATTATTCAAGAGAATTCTTTTAATGCATTCTCCATCGGTGCTCATTTCTAAAGAACAGACTACATTGTCGAATTTTTCAAAATTGAATACTTAAAGAACTAGGGCTCAAGTTATTTAATAAGGCTGGATAATATTGCTCACGTTTACCCATTACTTCACTTATAATTTTATTCAATAATTCCAATGGGTACCCTCTCTGAAGAAATAAATATTTTATAAACTCAATCTCCAAACCGAGATCAGTTTCATCTGAGGTCATCCGGCAGGCTCTGATGACTTGTCCCTTAGGGATGTTACAAATCATGTGTTTAGGATGTGCACTGGAATAATGGACATAACTGTTCGTAAATGTACTCTTCCGGTGTATCTTACTTCTGAATTTCCCTGCCATGAAATCCCATGTAACACATACATCCAAAAAGTTTATTGTAAAACCCACACCCCCCAAAGTAAATTTCAAAAAACAGTTAAACTTATTTATTTCAAAAAGAAATTTGTCCACAGTTGTTGTGTCCCCCTCCATAATAAAAACCAAGTCGTCTACAAATCTCTGGTAAAATAAAATATTAAATTTAGTGGTCAAAGACTTAAGAAAGACAGATTCCCACCAGATCATAATAATATTGGCATAAGAGGGGGCAGCTGGAGACCCCATAGCTACCCCTCTCACTTGTCGGTAGAATTTATCCTTGAAAATAAAAAAGTTGTTTTGTAAAATTATTTCAATAAACCTACAAATAGTACCAATTTGTCCAGTTGAATGTTGCCCATTGTTAGTTAGCACACATCGCACAGCTTCTATCCCATCATCATGTGGGATACACGTAAATAAAGAGATCACATCTAAAGTGAAAAGCACATGTTTGTTGGGATCAAAAGGGCAAACAAATTCAATTTTGTCAAAAAATGCCAAGAATCCTGTAGGAAACTTTCTTGTTTAATAACGATGGGATTAAGGGTGGCATCTATGACCAAGGAAATTCCTTCTGTAACGGAGTTTGGTGCTGATACTATTGGCCTGAAAGGAGGCTCTATAGCATTCTTATGGGTTTTTGGAATCCCAAACAGGATCCCAATCCTGGGGTTGTTTTTAACACAAAACTCATAAACGTCTAGGTCTATTTCATTGGTCATTAAAGCTTCATAAAGAAAAGAATGCACTAAACGTTGTTTCTTTTTGATGTCATAAAGCGCAATTAATTCATATTCATCTTTGTTCTGTAACAGTTGCAACATTCTCGAACAATATGCATCCTGTTTCATTATAACTATATTGCCCCCCTTGTCACTTTTCATAAATCTAACGTCCCTATTTCTCTGACATAACTCATGAAAGGCTTTTCTGTCGTTGTAACTTAAATTATATTCTGTTTTGGTTTTATTTAAAAAAATCATCTCAACCTCCCTAATACAAGCTTCCTCAAAAACTTTTATAGTATTATTAAGGATGGGGTTATAACTTGACGTTTTTTTTAACCTCTTTGCAACCTGTGGAATATCACTCAAAATATACTTTAAGTTCATCTTTCTAGTGAACTTCTTAATGTCCACTATTGTTCTACATAAATCTGCCTTCTTAGATGGAATAAAATTTAAACCTAAACGCAGAAGATTAAATTCACATTCAGTAAAGATGTAATCTGTTAGATTAATAATGTCCAGAGAGTCATTCAGAGAAGTTAATTCTGTGTGTTACATGGGATTTAAGATACACGGAAGAGTACATTTCAACAGTTATGTCCATTATTCCAGACATCCTAAACACATGATTTGTAACATGGATGACCTCAGATGAAACTGATCTATTTCTTCAGAGGTACCCATTGGAATTATTGAATAAAATTATAAGTGAAGTAATGGGTAAACGCAATATTATCCAGCCTTATTAAATAACTTGAGCCCTAGTTCTTTAAGTATTCCAAGTAACAAAAAATAATACTTAAAAATTTGACAATGTAGTCTGTTCTTTAGAAATGAGCACCGATGGAGAATGCATTATTCTCTTGAATAATTGGAAGATTATTGAAGGCAATTCAGATATTTTTCGGTTTTGGGTAATAAACCTAATTTTGTTTATAGGAATTTATTTAACATCAAGAAAGCTCATGAATTTGGTCATGATATATTGAACAATTCAAAAAAAGGGTTAAGTATGTTTTACTGTAATAATTGTAACATGTAGGTTCATTGCCACAGGTCCCACTGTTGTTATAGATTCCTATCAGCGGACTATTATGGTGCCAGAATATGTCAATTGTCGTATGAGAGGGGGTGTGTGTTGTGTTATGTGTGTTGCTGTCTTGGTTTTTTTTCGGCTGGATGACCAAATTAAATCTAACAAATGTGACATTGAGCATAGCATATTTATAAAAATTAAAGATGTTAATAGTGCTTTTTATTGTTATTTAGACACTCTTACTTGTTTTAATTTTTTAAAAATTTGTTTTTTAAGTAAAAACTGATTTAAGAGGTGGTGACCATAAAGGGAAACACTGTGGCAAGTGAAGTTAAAGGCTGACAAACCACCCGTTTTAATGAGACCATTAACATTAAATGTTTTTAAAAGGGGCCCTATATTGTTAAAATAAAAAGTGTTCTTTATTTAATTGATGTTTATTTATTGGATCACACTAATTTTATTGTAATTTTATATATATTTTTTATAGTTGTATAAATTTCTTATTTATGTCAATTGATTGATTAATTGGTTAATTGGATGTTTGATGGAGTATATATATTTGATGTGTTTTAGTTTGACGTTATTCTGATGAAGTCTGTTGACGAAAGCGGAAATAAAGGATTTTTCTACGCTATTTCCACTCTTCTTCCAGACTGCTTTTTGGATAGAATGCAATGCATTGGCAGATGGCCATATATACCTCCCATTCAGTACTACAGGTAATTAGCTGTGTAATGGAGAATAATTTGGAAGTGTTAACAGAGCTAAAGAGCTTGGTGCAAGATATCACCTTACAATAAACACAATTGCCACAAGTGACACTCCCCATTGGCATATTACCATCTAAATCCTGTTCATTAACCCTCCATCTTTTAAACCATGACAAATGTTCCTCTATATTCCTGCCTCTCCGATAACCATATTCACAATAATCACCCCAAAATTGGGCAAAACAATCATCCGTCTTAAGTATATACCAAAACCTATTCAGGACTTCCCTGCTATTAAAACTATTACCACCAAGATACTCTAAATTGGCCCTAGGTGTGTGTGCACATGTGTGTGCCTTCTGTGGAAGGTTGGGAGCCGGGCTGGCAACTCGACACTGTAAAACTCCACTGCCAATCATGAGTGGACAGATGATCTGCTGTGGCGACCCCTAACCGGGAAAAGCTGAAAGAAGAAGAAGAAGAAGGTAGTAAGAAAACCTGATATTACCGGGATTCCTACTAGCCCTATCCATTATGGCCTGAATTCAAAAGGTCCTCCCTTTTAACTTGACTAGCTGCTGCACCAGCTTTTTTAACAATGGTCTCTCTATAACCCCTTAGTTTAAACCTCTCTTCTATTTTATCTTTTTCAAGTTGAAAATCATTGTCATCACTACAGATACATCTGAGCCTCAGGAATTGGTCTTTTGCAATATCCAGAAATGTTTGTCTAGCATGGCAACTATCAGCCATGATTAAAGAATTCTTTGTGAAGGGTTTACAATAAAGTGTAGTAGCCATGGTGCCATCAATAAGCTTTGTGACACTGACATCCAGAAAATCAATAGTAAGCTATTCTAGTTTACCCAAAAAATGGATGTCAAATTCATTAGCATTCTAATAACCTACAAAGGACTTCCACTGATATATATTAGCAGACCAAATGCACCAACAATCATCCAAAAATCTCTTCCATATGATCAATTACTTTCTTAAAGGGTTAGAAGCATCATAAATCAGGGATTGTTCTAAACAGCCCATGAAGAGGTCAGCATAAATTGGTGCAAGCATTATACCCATGGCTGTACTTTAGTTTGCAAATAACACTCATTGCCAAAATAAAACACATTACTTTCTAATACAAATATAGTCAGCCTTAATATAAATGTGATCTTTTCAAGAGAGTATACATCCGATATCTGTAACCAGTATTTAACTGCTGCAAGACCACCCTCATGGGGTATACATGTACATAAGGATGGTACATCAAGCATACCCATGAAGGCACTGTTGGAAACCTGAACATCATTGATAATTTTAAGGAACTCACTAGAATCCTTAAGATGAACTCTTAATAAACCTAATAAAGACTTCAATACAGACTCCAAATACATAGATAGTGGTTCTGTGACCGAACCTCGACCAAAGACTATGGGTCTACCAGGGGGGATTAAACACAGTCTTATGTATCTTGGGTTGTTGTTGTTGTGTCTTTCGGCTTTTCCTGGTTAGGGGTCCGCTAATGATTGGTAGTTGATTTTTACGTGCCGATTTACCAGCCCTGATGCATACCCTTCAATGAAGGTATGCCCATTCACACATGTCTCCATGCAGAAGACGCTCTAGATGAGAATCAAACGGGACAGCGTCTGACTGTGAGGCAACAACGCTACTGCAGCACCATGTATCTTGGGTAAGATGTAAAAATATTGTTGTTTAGGGTCATTCACCTTTAATTCATCCTCCAATTGGTCAGCAATTAAGCCCTTCGTACTAGATTACATAAAATCCTCAATAAGTTTTTAAGTTGTAACGTGGGGTCCAGCGGTAACTTAAAATAAAATCTTCTATTGTTAAGCTGTCACCTAGCCTCAGTCTCATAACTGGGAGAATCCCAGAGCACCACTGCCCCACCTTTATCAGCTGAAGTAATAACAAAGTTAGCATTATTTATCAACTTTTTAAGGACTTCTTTCTCATATTTATTCAGGTTACTAGCATAATTCTTAAAAATAACATTTTGTTTAACATGCAATTCTCGTAAAACCTGTTCCTCAAAAAAATTTACTTTTGGGTGATATGGTGGTTGACAGATTTTTTCACCCTAAACACATTAGTTGAACCCAAATCTTCCTCTGTGGTATAATAATACCTCAAATTCAAAATACAACAGAACATCTACACAAGTCACATAATGTGAAATATAAAAAGAAGGAATATAATTCAAGTCTTTATTTAACAATGACCTTTCACCCTGAGTACAGTCATAAGAAGTCAAATTAACAATCAAGTCATTCTCATTTGTATTAGAAATAACAGTCCAATTTTCATTCATGTGCAGGTTTCCTTTGGCTTCCTGAATATTTTGTTGACTTCACCCCAATGCTCTCCACCAGCTCGTCTAAAGGGCCTGCTTTATTCTTAGGTCTTTTAGTTATAGGGGAATGAGCAGGTGAATTAGTATCCAAGCCGTCAATGAAATCTGACTCGGTATCAGCGTTAGAAACATTTGAAGAAACATCTGACATACTTGACCCTGTGTTACTAAAATTATTCACATTTTTAAAATTGAACAAACATGTTTACATTTAAATCTGACATCTTTCTTATCAGTGTCAGAAAAACATACAGCTCTCTTCTCTTCCATGTAAACATAACATTTCCCTTTAATTCACCCAAGTCCCTATTAAACTTCTTCAGCATATGGGCCCTTAAGTCTTTCTCATAGAAATTCATTTCACCCAAATAATTCTCATACATGTCCACATACTGCATTTGTTGTTCAACAGTACAATCACGGGTACAACGTTTGCACCAATGTATGCTGACCTCTTCATGGGCTATTTAGAACAGGCCCTAAATTATGATGATTCTAACCCCTTCAGAAAGGAATTGGTTATATGGAGGAGATTTTTGGATGATTATTGGTGCATTTGGTTTGGTAATATATGTCAGTGGATCTCCTTTGTAGGCTATTTGGATGCTAATGAATTTGACATCCATTTTTAGGTAAGCTAGAATTGTTCACTATTGATTTTCTAGATGTCAATGTCACAGAGCTTATTGATGGCTGACAGTTGCCATGCTAGACATACAGTTCTGAATATTCCAAAAGCCCAATTCCTGAGGCTTAGACATATCTCTAGTGACGACAATGATTTTCAGCTTGAAAAAGATAAATGGAAGAGAGGTTTAAACTAAGGGGTTATAGAGAAACCTTAGTTAAACAAGCTGGTGCAGCAACTAGTCAAGTTAAAAGGGAGGACATCTGAATTCAGGCCATGATATGGATAGGGCTAGTAGGAATCCCGGTAATATCAGGTTTATTAATACCTATAGTAGTAATAGTTTTAATATCAGGGAAGTCCTGAATAGGTTTTGGTATATACTTAAGATGGATGATTGTTTTGCCCAATTTATGGGTGATTATTGTGAATTTGGTTACCGGAGAGGCAGGAATATAGAGGAGCATTCACTGTGGTTTAAAAAACGGAGGGTTAATGAACAGGATTTAGATGGTAATATGCCAGTGGGGAGTGCCACATGTGGTAATTGTGTTTATTGTAAGGTGATATCTTGCACCAAGCTCTTTAGCTCTGTTAACACTTCCAAATTATTCTCCATTAGACAGCTAATTACCTGTAGTACTGAATGGGAGGTATATATAGCCATCTGCCAATGCATTGCATTCTATGTTGACCAAACTTCTAGGGCCTTTAAAAATAGGATTGCAGTACATCAACGTGATATAAATTGTCAGCATCCCAGAAGTGCCCTTTATAAACATAAAATGACACATCCTTCAGCACATTTTATTTTTATAGGACTAGAATGCGTTATGGACAAGGGTGTCACTAATTCTTGTTAGATCGTAAAGAGAGAATGTTGATAGTGAATATTGGGGCTATGTATAAGCCAGGTTTGAAAGAACACTGGTAATTAGTTTTTTATACAGTACTATTCCTAAAATGGTGATGTACATGGTAATATATTAAGAAGGAAGATTTTTTATGTGTGTATGTGTATGCATACACATACTTATGAATATATGTATAAGTATGCTTTTGTATTTACATACACATACGTGTGTATATAATATGTATATATGTGAATATTTGAATGAACATATATATTTTTTGTTTTTTTAAATATGGTCATTAATCTGTGAGTTGAAAAAAATATTTACAGTATAAATTTTAATGCACATATACTTGGTTATGCATTCATGCAGTTATAGGTGTATTTAATAAGTATGTACTTTCACAGTGGGTAAAACCACCTTCCAGTTTATAGACTGCTACAGACCACCCTCCCAAACCCAGGAACCCCACTCGGCCTTCCTGAGAACACTGGAAAATATGAAGGTCTCTCCAAACACCATTATATTGGGTGACTTCAACTACCCTAACATAGACTGGGAGCATTACTATAGCTCCAACACCCTAGGCCAAAGGTTCCTAGAATTTATAAACTCAAATGCTATGGAACAACTTGTAGTCACTCCCACAAGAGGGAAAACATACTGGACCTGATCATCACCAACACGGGGAGTCTATGCTCCAGACCAGAAGTGTATCCCTCACTGGTAAGATCAGACCATAAAGTAATCTCACTAGATATTCACATCCCGACCCCAGCCCCTGCCCAGAAAACCACAGTGAAAAACTTCTCTAAAGCAAATTTCACACTCCTCAAAACCGAGGTGGAATCCTTCAAAAGCCCCCGGGCCTGTGGAAAGTACGGCCCAGACCGCAGAATCCTTTATAAACGCATTCTATGAACACCTTCAGGAATGCATGAATCATGCAATCCCAAATAAAACCAAGACCCAATCCTTCAAGGTTAAGCGTCCTGTCTGGTGGACCCAACCATAAACAAACTATACAATAGAAGGAGGAAGCTACTACATGATAGAGCAAAATCCCAAAAAGGGAAGGCATCTCTGATCAGTATTAGCAAAAAACTACGGGCACTCATAAAATCATCTAAGGCCAGCTTCGAGAGAAAAATTGCACAGGATACTAAGGATAATCACAAGGCTTTCTTTAGTTATGTTAGGAACCTGGGTGGGAATTCCCAGATATGCTCAGAAATACACCAAACCCACAGACATTGCCAACATCCTAGCTGACAGGTTCAGTGCAAACTCCCCCCCCTTCCCTACCAAAAGGGCAAATATCTATCCCAGCAGAGTGCTGCCCCCCTGACATCTCAGATGCTCAGGTAAGAGCCGCCCTCTCCAAAGCAAAAAACACAGCATCAATGGGACCAGACAGTGTCCTGGGCTGCATCCTACATGAACTCCAAGAAGAACTAAACCCAAACATAAAACTACTGTTCAATCTCAGCCTTACTACATGATATGTACCCAAAGAGTGGCGTACAGCAACAGTGGTCCCTCTCCACAAAGGTGGTGCCTCAACGGATCCTGGAAACTATCGCCCCATAAGCCTGACTGGCTTGGTCTGCAAAGCTATGGAAAGGATCATCATGGACCTCATAAATAAAGATATTGGGGAACTACAGACACTGGATCCTACCCAATTTGGCTTTGTTAAGGGCAGATCCTGCCTCTTAAACCTGGTAGATTTCTTTGAAACAGTCACCAAGGCCATTGACGAGGGGAAGGTGGTCCACACAGCCTACCTAGACCTTGCAAAAACCTTCTATACAATACCCCACTTGGGCATTATAGATAAGCTCACCAGCTTAAATATAAACCCCTATGTCACAAGATGGGTTGCAAACTGGCTCAAGGACAGAACCCACATGGTTAGAATTGCTGGAGCCATGTCAGACTCCAAACCAGTTAGAAGTGGCATCCCACAAGGCTCAGTCCTGGGACCTCTCTTGTTCGGTATATATTTCTCGGAGGTACAGGCTAACACGGAAGGACTGTGGCTGACCAAGTTCGCAGATGACTGCAAACTGGGCGCCATAATCGACTCTCCAGCTGACACAAGCATCCTACAAAAGGGCCTCATAGAAACAGACAACTGGTGCCAGAGCCATGGCCTCAAACTAAATGCCAAAAAGTGTATAGTCATCCCCTTTGGCAAAAACAAAGTGCACACAAATTACCACATAGGTGGTAATCCATTAAGTACGGAAGAAGTAATTAGGGACCTGGGTACCCAAGTTGATAGCAATCTCTCATTTGACAACCACGTGGCTAAAGTGGTTAGAAAAACATTTTATATAGCCCACCTAATCATGAAGGGATTCACATCTAGATCAGGGGAGGTCATCGTGCCTCTTTACTCATCCCTCATCAGGCCCATAATTGAGTACAATGCCCCTTTTGGGATGTACCTTACCAGACACCTGCAGCAATTGGAAAGACCCCAAAAGTACCTCACCAAGAGGATCAAAGGGCTCAAACAGATGCCATTTGCTGCCCAGTTAAAGAAACTCTAGCTCTACTCAGTGGCATACCACCTGCTCAGAGGCAATCTGTGCCTGACGTATAAAGCCATGTCCAACCCGGATTTAATGGACATGCTGCACCTCAGAAAATCCAAATCCCATTGAGCTACGCGCTCGAGAGACTTGAACCTCAGCACTGAAATAAATAGGACATGCTGGAGGGACAGATTCATAACCCAAAGGCTCCCTTCACTCTGGAATAAAATCCCAGTCCAGGTTAGGCAGAGTCCCTCATTGACTATCTTCAAGAGGAATCTTGATGAGTGGATGGGAGATTGTAGGTTTACCCCGGGTATCACTTCTGTGTCACTGTTAGACAGAGGCAGAGTATACTAACCTCAAAAAAGGGCATAGCAAAATTAATTTAAAATGGGTGGCGAAAGCCAAACACATTCTGGCTAGGCTTATAAATGCCCTAGGGCAGATAGCCTAGTATGAACCTATGAACCTATGAACTATCTGTTTGGAATTGGTGCAACTCTTGAATTAGGGGCATGTCTCTTTAAATGGAGTTTATTTAAATGAACAGGAAATTGCATGCCTTTGCACTGATGATGCTTTTTTTGATAAACTTGTCTGTGATGGTTATCTTGGCTGGAGGCTGTTTTCACTATTTTAGTTGTTTATTTACTGTTATTTTTGAGATATTCATGGAATAGTACACTTGATACTTTGTTTTTGGGGTGTTGCAATGTTCTAATATCGACCTCTATTCAGCGAACGCTGACAGCATCGAACATGCAGAACAGCAATATTTTTCCCATGTACACAACACAAGCACACCAAACAAACAGCAATCCAGACACATACACCTAAAATCTTACAGCTAACCCTACACTAAACTGTACAAACACCACTAACTATCCACATACCTTAGCCCAAACCCTAACCCTAAGGTCCATCACTATCGCACACTCATCTCACCTGCGCCCTAACCCTAACTCACCTACCCCACCCTAAACCTCACGTCCGCAACACCGCACACTTACCTGACCTGCACTCTAACCCTAACTCACCTAACTCTCCCTAACCCTCAAGTCCACACAATCGCACACATACCTAACCCGCGCCCTAACCCTAACTCACCGAATCCGCGCCCAACCACATACTTACCTTAATCCGACCCATAACTTTCCACCACAGTGCTGAAAATAGCGAAGTGACAGAAACGGACAACCAAATTCTTTCTCAAGGAAAAAATTTGGTTTTCTGTTGTTTCGCTGTTTTCAGCATTCGCTGAATAGGGGTCGATATTAGAACATTTGAAGTTGTGAAACTTCATTGTTCTAATGGGAGAAAGGAAATTCACCCCAGGGATCACATCAGTCGCCCTGCTAGACAGGGGTCCAGGAAAGTAAATAATGTGGGAAGAAATAGCCAGGGAATTGTTATGGCTAGGCTTGTATAGTCCCTAGGGCTGATAGCCTAGTACCAACCTATGAACCTATGAACCTATATATATATATATATATATATATATATATATATATATATATATATATATATATATATATATATATATATATAGCACAATTAACACTGTCAGAGATGTTACCTATCCCATTAATGTCCATGACCAATAAGATGTGTGACAGCTCACTGTGGCAAAGGTGGTACACTTCAGTTACACATCACTGGAAGATATGTAGTAAGGTACAGGAAAAAGGGTGCATTGTACACAATTATTGGTGTGATGAACACAGTGAAATATGTAGGTATTATGACCTGTGATATGGATGTCCTTCATATACTCAGTAGTTGTGTTACATAGATGGGAACAATCATCACTGTGGCCACATGCTGGTAGATGTTGCATATACCATCTACCCCAGAAAACAGGTCACATACCTATTCGTCTGATTATAGGGTGGGATGTCTACATTATACTTGGGTTGTATGCTTGTTTGCCTGATGTAACAAATCCACCCATGTTTTTGCATCATTGCGAGTGTTCTTATGCCTGTGGAAGAAATATTTTGTGTGTGTTGATGCTTTCTGTATTATACTATCACAGTTGGAGTCAATGATTACCCAAAATCTTTGGTCCTTTAGAAAGCCTGTTGTCATGTATGTCATTTGTGATTTCTGTGAATTAAATAATGGACAGGAAAGTGCCTAGCCGACAGCCCTGATATATGGACCTAGTCACTGCACCTTTGATATAGGTCACTTCACACATTTCAACATATTTATTTATTTATTTATTTTATTTATTTATTTTACATTTGTTGACCGGGCTAGTCTAGCTGGATACATGTCCATTTTCAGTAGAGGCCCGGGGAGAAAAGCTCCACAATATAAGAGGTAGTTAAACATAACATTCAAGGATAGAGTTATAGTTATTACATTCAAAGAGAAATCAGACATATATGTTATACAATTGTTTAAAAGAAGTACAATACTTATAATGAACTAGCATTAGAATTACTTGAGACCTTAGGTTAGTGGGTTGGGTAGGGACTTTAGTGGGCCAGGAGAGTTTTAGTATTAGTCAGGATTAGAGCAAGGGCAGAGCCACTGGGACTTTGAGGTGTTTTTTGAATTGGTAAAGAGAGGTCAGTGTTTAGATGCCACATATGTGATATAGTCATCTCCCTACTTGGTGATATAGGTGTTTATGGCCACATCTGACAGTAATGAGTGAATACCTTAGTGTAGATTTGTGTCAAGTGCCTTGGGCTTGTCAAGTTCAAAAGGATGATAATGTCATCATGCATGCCTTAGATGACCTCTTTGAGGACATCTAACAGATATAAAAGACATGATGTAACATTAACAACTCACACAGTTTTGTTGCATACAGCTGTAATATTACTAGTGTCCATTTAGAAAAGGTCCATGTTGACATGTTGGTCTACCTCACAGATGAGGAGAGTCAGGAATTGTCTATACATGCATGCATTGGGTGCCGTCCCCCACAATTCAGATGGATGCATGTTGATGTGCACCCTACTATAGGAACATTGTCTGTGTGGAAGGTGTGTTGACGTGTGTATTCAACCGTGTCAGGAAGGTATATATGCTGAGTCATGCGATAGTGATCTGTGATGTTGTTACAGCCCATTGGTTCTGTGTGATAGGCCTGGATGAGGGTAAGACAGTGGATACTGGCTATCCTGATCTGGCCTAGAGTTTGGACACAATCCCCATGTAGTTATCATTGAGAAACTCTCCCCACTGAGGATTAACCCATTTGTCGCTAGATGGGTAAAAAATTGGCTTACTGACAGAATACATAATGTGAAACTTGATGAATCAACCTGTACCAGTAGAGCTGCCACTATTGGCTTACCTCAGAGATCTGTGCTTGGCCAATTTCTGTTTGTAATCTATTTCTCAACAGTTCAAGCTAAAGTATGCGGCCTTTGGCTTACCCTGTTTGGTGATTCTGGCATACTGAGCAGAATCATTGAGTCCACATAACATACTACAGGAGGTGCTAACACAGACAAATGATCGATGACAAAGACACATGGCCTACAAATAAATTATCTTTATTTTATCCTAATGCAAAGTGGAATTTCTTGCTAATTACAACATTCACAACAGTTCCATTATGCTTTAACCTAGTGATTCAAGCACTGGGAACTCATGCAGATAGAAATCTGAACTTTGACCGCCAAGTGTCCACACTGGTATTGAAAACCTATGTTGCACAGATCATCGCATTCAGATCTGAGGATTATTATATTACAGCACTGTACTCAAACCACATCAGAACACTAATAGAGTATAATACTCTCTTTTGCATGTACCTCACCAGACACATGCAGAAGCTGGAGAGACCACAAGAGTTAATCACCAGGAAAACACAGAGCCTACAAAACATGCTATGATGTATCTTGATAGACTGGAAGCCATGTCACTATAATCTGTATCTTATAGGATGAGGTGACTTCTGCCTAGCCTTCAGGCCAGTCCCTGACCCTGCCCTGGTGGGGATAGTGCACATCCACAAATCAGATATAGCTAATGACATCAGCAGTGTTTGGTGAGGAGAATATGGTAATAGCAGTGTTCCACATGCTGGTGTAAAAGGCTTTCTGTAATGTTAAGCAAGTGCATAAACACACACACACACACACACACACACACACACACACACACACACACACACACACACACACAAGACACCATTTGACTGCATACCTATCTCAGTACACAGACTACAGAACTATGTGTTTAAGGCAAGTGCCACAGCTCAAGTCTGACTTGGAGTGTCTCAGATAACACTTCATAGCCAATGACATCGACAGAGTCTGGTGAGGAGAGATGGTAATAACAGCATCACACATGCTGGTGTAAAAGGCTCACTGTAATGTCAAGCAAGTGTACAAACACACACAGCAGTTGACTGCAGTGAAAACAGAACTCCTACCTGTCAAAGTACACACACTACAGAACTTTGTATTTAAGTCAAGTGTCACAGCTCAAGTCTGACTTTTACAAGGATGCAGGGCAATTTATAGTGGATGAGATCAACAGTGCTTGTTAGAGAGATGATGTTTGAAGGCCTGCATGAAATGGATGTGTAGGCATGTGCAAGTGGCAAAATACTTTCAATTCACAGGATTGGAGTGGTAAGCTCTCTATAATATCCCATAGCTATTTTCCTAATGAGTGCATCAAAGCTCTTGTCATCACTTATAGCTACTTATGACATGACTCAACTTTGTAAATATTGTAAATAGCTTCTTACTTTAAAAGTGTGCATGTAAAGTGCATCCACATTTACTTAAATGTATGTATGTAAAATGTTTCCCACCTAATACATAACAGTGTTTGCTCAAATGAAACTGCAGAACCCATAAGACCACCCACAATGAATTTTGTTGACTATGCATGCCATTGAATGTACTTATTTGTAACTGTACTAGATAATGTATATTTCACACTCTGCATCTTTGTATTCTAAACTGTATAATGTATCTTGGAGCTTTTTTCCTTGGGCCTCCAATGAAAATGGGTCATTTAGGCCCAAATCCGTGGGTAATGCTACTCAATGCTAGAAGTCTAAACCTCAAAATGCACTCACTCGAGGCACTCCTTAAAATGGAGAACATCGACATCTGTGCAGTGACAGAGACCTGGTTCAAGGCTCCAGAGAGCACCCCTGCATTACCAGGCTATAATTCATACCACACATTTCGGCCACCTAACTTGAACCGAAGCACTAAAGGCAGAGGCATGTCCATATTCATTAAGGATATCCACACCTCCAGGCTAGTCGTTCAGCATAATGCATCGGAGATTATCCAAGTGCAACTAACTCTGGGCAAGACCGCAGTGCAAATTGTAGCTTGCTACAGATCCCCCAGCATGCCCCAAGATTCCCACTCCTCATTTCTTGATACACTGGAAAATATTAGGGTACAACCTAACACTCTAATAATGGGTGATTTCAACTCCCCCATCATTAACTGGTAAAATTACTCATGTACCAACTCTTGTGCTCAACATTTTCTGGAATTCATAAATTCCAATGCCTTGGATCAACTTATCCACACCCCCACCAGGGGCAGCAATATCCTAGACCTGGTCATTACCAACATGGGCAACAGGTGTTCCACACCAGAGGTCAATTCCTTGTTGGTCAGATCTGACCACAAGCAAATAACCCTAGACATCCACATCCCAGACCCACCCCCCATTAGGGAAACCACCGTAAAAAAATTCTCCAAAGCCAATTTCACGCTTCTTAAGACAGAAGTGGCAAACTTCACGACACCCATGCTGATGGACAATAGAGATATGACTGCTGAATCTTATACAATTGCACTTTATAAGCACTTACACAAGTGCATGGATCATGCAATCCCTAACAGAACCAATATGCTATCCTCCAAAAAAGGAAGCCAATATGGTGGTCCCCTGCTATAAACAAACTCTACAACAGAAGAAAGAAACTGTTGCAAAAAAGAGTTAAATCTCATGATTGGAAGAACTCCATGGTCAGCCTCAGTAAGAAGCTGAGATCCCTCATAAAATCCTCCAAAGCTAGTTACGAAAACAAAATTGCCACTGATTCTAAAGACAACCACAAAGCATTCTATAGCTATGTCAAGAATCTCAATAGCAACACACAGATCTGCTCTGAGTTACAGCACAATGGCACTAAATATACAGGACCAACTGATATTGTCAACATCCTGGCAGATAGGTTCAGTGCTAACTTTACCCCTCTCTCATCCCCTAAAGGGCCCATTTCTATACCGGAAGAATGCAAAGTACCTGTAATCACAGCTGCACAGGTAAAAAACATACTCTCCAAAGCTAAGAACACAGCATCCATGGGACCTGACAACATCCCAGGCTGCATTCTACATGAACTACAGAACGAACTGGCACCCCACCTAAGTACCATGTTCAATTATAGCCTCACCTCAGGCTTTGTGCCCACTGAATGGCACGCAGCAACGGTTATCCCACTCCACAAAGGCAGAGCCACCATGGACTCTGGGAACTACCGCCCCATTAGCCTGATGAGCCTGGTCTGCAAGGCTATGGAGTGTATCATCATGGAACTTATAAACAATGACATTGGTAATCTCCAAACTCTGGACCCTACCCAGTTCGGGTTTGTAAAAGGCAGATCATGTCTCTTAAACCTGACAGAGCTCTTTGAAGCGGTCACCAAAGCTGTAGATGAGGGTAAGGTGGTACATACAGCTTATCTAGATCTCGCCAAGGCTTTCAACACCATCACCCACTCTGGAATTATAGACAAACTCGCCAAACTAGGTATAAATCCCTATGTCACAAGATGGGTTGCCAACTGGCTCACTGACCGAACCCACACTGTGAAAGTAGCAGACTCTAAATCCAACTTCAGACCAGTGACAAGTGGAGTACCACAGGGTTCAGTCCTAGGTCCTCTCCTGTTTGGTATCTACTTCTCTGAAGTACAGGCTAACACAGGTCTTTGGCTAACAAAGTTTGCAGATGACTGCAAACTAGGAGCCATAATCAAATCTCCTAATGATGTGGACATCCTACAAAAGGGCCTCACTGAGACAGATGCCTGGTGTCAAAGCCATGGCCTCAAGCTCAATGCCAAAAAGTGCATTGTCATCCCTTTTGGTAAAAACTCTGTACCCCATGAACTACCACATAGGCGGTAGTCTACTTAACACTGAAAGTGTGATAAGAGACCTTGGGACACTGGTGGACAGTAGTCTCTCCTTTGATAATCACATCACCACAGTAGTCAGGAAATCCTTCTATGTGGCACACCTCAACACAAAAGGTTTCTCATCCAGGAAAAAAGAGATCACTGTTCCCCTCTACTCATCACTCATTAGACCCATTATAGAGTACAACACCCCTTTTGGTATATACGCCACAAGACATCTACAACAACTGGAAAGGCCACAGAAATACCTCACAAAGAGGATTACCAGCCTCAAACAGATGCCCTATGCAGACCGTCTCAAAAACTCTGTTGCATATCACCTACTCAGAGGTGATCTCTGTCTAACACACAAAGCTATGTCAAACCCAGAGCTGTTGGACATGCTCCACGTAGAGAAATCCCAATCCATCCGAGCTACATGCTCTAGGGACCTAAACCTTGTCACCACAATAAACAGAACATGCTGGAGGGATAGATTCATGTCTCAGAGACTTCCCATACTCTGGAACAAACTACCCATCTATATCAAACAAAGCTCCTCATTAACACTCTTCAAGAAAAATCTTGATGATTGGATGGGAGATAGCAAATTCACCCCGAGGATCACTTTTGTGGCTCTGCTTGACAGGGCCACAGGAAAATAATTTTCTTGGGTGGCAAAAGGCAGGGTACCATTTGGCTAGGCTTATATAGGTCCTAGGGCAAAAAGCCTAGTACCTACCTATGAACCTATGAACCAGTGGACTTCCCCGATAATCAAACTGGAAATAAAAAATAAATAAACTGTAGAATACACACTTATGCTCTTCTGGGTAGACACACAGGCACACACACACACACACACACACACACACACACACACACACACACACACACACACACTTGACTGCAGTGAGAACAGAACCCCCACATATCTAAGGTACACAGACTACAGAGCTCAGTACTTTCTGCATATGCTGCTGTACAAGTCTGCAGGACAATTATAGTGGATGACATTAGCACTGGATGTAGGGGAGAAGATGTTGGGAGGCCTACAAGGGTTCATAACTTCATAGCTTCATAGGAGGTTACTAGGCTAGTGGCCCTAGGGCCTTTATAAACCAAGCCATGTAAAAACCTTATTGAGCAAAGTTAGATGGTCATTGTTAGCAGTTCAATTTTGTGATCAGCACCGACTGCTCCTGTCCATGAAGGACATAGGTACCACCCCTGGGGTGAATTTACTAATACCCATCCATTTGTCAAAGCTGTGCTTAAATAGGGTCATTGAGGAGCACTGCTTCATATGCATTGGGAGCCTATTCCAGAAGAGTGGCAATCACTTGGAGATATATCTGTCTCTCCAGCAAGTTCTGTTTATGTCACAGGCTAGCTTGAAATCCTTAGAGCAAGTTATTCTTGTCCCACTTGATTTGTGGATGTCCACCATTTCCAGTAGTGCAGGGTCTGACACTGCTGTGTAGGCCAGGCACAGGATGCCTCTTAGCAGCCTGTATGATACTGAGTACAGTGACAGCATTTCCAGCCTTTCCATGTTTATGTTTTGGATGCCCTGGATTCTCCTAGTCAGAAACCTCTGTGGTTTCTCCAGTTGCTGCAGTATCTGGTGAATACATACAGGAGCCAGCAGTATACTCAATTAGTAATCTTATAAGGGTCGAGTACAGTGGAACTATGACATCCCTGGTCTTGGATGTGATGCCCTTATTTATGAGGTGAGCAAAGTAGAATGCACATCTTACCACTAATGACACATAGTGATCAAAGTTTAGATTGCTATCAACCTGTGTTCTGAAATCTGTGACATCTGAGTTGGAGCTTAGAGGGGTTCTGTACATATCATTGTGTATATCACAATTAGCTGGGGTACTTTTTTGTGAAAGGGGACAATGAGGCATTTTTTCAGTCCATGAGTTTGGCACCGATCATTTGTCTGTGTCAGCCTTTTTTGTTATGTGTTAACATCATTGGGGCACTTTATATGATTGTGCCCAGTTGGCAGCCATCTACAGACCTGGCAAGCCATAGGCCATTTTCCTTCACCTGCACTTCAGAGAAATAGTTTCCAAACAGTAGAGAGCCCAGCACAGATCTTTGTGGTACTCCACCAGCAAATGCAGTACTAGTAAAGATAGACTCCCCAACTTTGACAGTGTGTGTTCTGTCAGTGAGCCAGTTGGCTACCCATCTAGTAATGTATTTGTTAATTCCCAGATGGGAGATTTTCTTTATGATACCTGAATCGGGACTGTGTCAAAGTCCTTGGCTAAATCAACATAAGTGGTATATCTTTTCTCTCATCCAGGACTTTGGGACGTTATCAAAAAGTCCACTAGGTTAAACAAGCAAGATCTACCCTTGACAAAACTAAATTGGGTTGGCTTAAGAGTGTTTAAGGTCATGTCCCTGTGGATAAGGCCCATGATAATTCTTTCCACAGCCTTGTAGATAAGGCTTTTGGGTCAATAGTTCACAGGGGCATTTGATAGATATGTAGGAATGTTCAGCTGTGAAAATAATTCTAGATCTGCATGTTACCAGATTGCTATGCATTGTATATCAGACATTTCATATTAATTTTATTTAATTACAATTAATTGAATTAATTAATTTAATTTAATTACAAAGACATGCATCTAGAGCATTTTACCCTGGGCGTCCACTGAAAATTGGCTTTGTTCCAAGTCGGAATTTCCTGGAAAATAAATGTAAAATAAATAAATAAAAATTATGTAGTGTAGTTGTTATATTTGTGAACAAGTACTGAGACACAAGGATTGCAGTGCATGGAAGGAAGCAACACATGGCTGAACTGTAAATATGTGACATAATGTAAGATAGGGCCTTCGTTTTGTTGTTTTCTCATGTAGGTTCACGGCATAAAAATTCAATTGACAGTAAACAGCACAAATACATATATATATATTTTTGGATTAATATGTCAACAAACATTTTTGAAAGAATAGTTTTTATAAATGTGTTTACTTTAACATTTTTATCAAATTCAGTGTTTTAAGGTTTTAGGTAGCTTGGTGCTTTAAATGTGTGTAATTTGATTCAATCAAGTTAATTGGGTTAATTGATTTTATTATTCACCTAGGGCATTTACTATTTAAGACTGTTCATTGCTGTGATTGATTGTATTCTGATGAAGTCATAATTTGACGAAAAGCATGGATCAGTGTTGTGACGTTTAAAATAAATTGTCTCTAAACTTGGATTTGCCTTATTGTGAGCTGCTTTACCATTTACTACTTGTCTTGGTGGTTGCTGCTTTTGGACGTTCATTTTACTTGGTGGTTTGTAACAGCATTTTTTGTGTCTTGGAGTTGTTATTATGGAAGCTTGTCCAGGCAGTTCCACCTTGGAAGGCAGTTTGACCGGTGCAATTTCCGTCACCGGGGATTTATCCCAGCTCACGGGTCAATTGACACAGTTAGTACAACTTCTTACCCCTATTGGGCATGGACTAAAAACTATTATTTCCGAACAAAAGGAGGTTTTAAAAGCAGTTTCGGCGAGAATTGGAACATCCGGCACAATTCCCCCTGTAGCTTCTAATGGTTATGGTATGGTCCGGAAACCAGGGGAACAGACTATTAATGCTACCAGCTCCAACGGAAGTGCAGAACTTTTGAATACACCGTCCGTTTTTCGAGAGGACAGTGGGGAAGCCTCCATTCCATGTCACCAGCCTACTATACCTCCTAAAGCTGCTTTGGACCCTTTATCGTTTTCAGAATGGGTTAATTTAAAACCCGACTTTGTTTTCTCGGGGAATACTAGGACCAGTTCGATTGAAAGTATTTCCTTTGATGACAATTTATGTTTTCTTGAGGACACTTTGCACAGGTACAAAAATCTTGTATTAGACAATATGTATCTGTCTGAATGTATTAATAGATGTATTGTACCGAAAGGGTTAAGGGTACATAAGTACCCAAATCATGTTATTTGTGGAAGTGAATTTCACAGTGATTTAGTAAAAGCTTTTGATAGGTGTGGGCTTGACATAGTTTGAGCTATTATAAAAAGAAATGAAAATGAAATTCAAGGTTTAACTCAAGAGATTTTTAAATGTAATGAAAGAATTACCAGTGATTTATTGTTTGCAGTGGAAAGTCAGAACAGTAAATATCAGGAAATTCGAAAACGCATTGACAAGCACTGTGATATGGTCATTAAAAGGAAATATAATAAACTTAACCGGGACTTTAGGGAATATAGGGAAGGGAGACAATATCCTAAACCACCCCAAAGTAGAAACATGTATTTAAAAAATTCTTGGTCAAGGGAGGAGACTGTGTTCAGGGAACAACCCACCTCCCCTATTTTAGTAGAAGAGGAGGGTATGGAATCTATAGATACAGAGAATCAAATACATGATGAAGGTAATTTTTTACCCAGGAGATCGGAACATATTCGGAACCAGCAGGGGGGACCGCCATACCCACTATACCCCATATTTGCGCAAGGAAAGGAGAAACGCACGCAGGGGTGGAAAAGGAACAAGAACTTGGATTGGCAATAAATGATGGTATTTCTACTACTAGCATTGGTTTGTACAAGTGTTATAGTAGGAAAGGGTACCACATTTACAACTATAGTGACATTTCTATTACTAGTACTTGTTTTGACCTATTTACAAAGGGGTTTAAATTTGTTCCTTCTAGAGGTAGTCATTTAGTTAACACCATTTTGGATTTGAAAATGTTTACCCGCAAATTGAATTTGGAACATCTATTTAGTCACACACCAGTGACTCCAAGTTTATTCCTTAGAAAATCTAGTACCTTCCATCCCCCACTACGTCCTCAACTTAGCAACTTGGAAGCCAGGATGGAGAAACTTATTCGTCAGGAGTTATCCCAAGCTGATTTTGAGTACAATTTAAGTGACCAAGAAAATAAGCTATTGTATGATTTAGCACAGAATCAACTTGTGAGGGTCATGCAACCAGACAAGGGTGGGGGTACTGTGTTTATGAATCAGATTATGTATGAAAGTAAAATGAATGACATTTTATTTGATTCCAACAGATATACCCTGACATCTATTAATGAGATTTTACTATCATATCAAAAAATTGATCTGGCCATTAAGGACATGCTTGACCAGGAAATTATTGAATTTGACATTTATTCCTTCCTGGAAACTCCCTCTCCTAAAGTGCCTACCATATTTGGAATCCCTAAAGTACATAAATGTGTTCAGGACCCACCTTTAAGACCTATTGTGGCAGTGCAAGGTTCAAAGACCCATTCCATTTCAAAATTTTTGGATTGGAAACTCAAACAGGTTTGGGGGAAAGAAATACATCTTCTCAAGGATTCGTGGGAATTTTTAAGTAAGATTACCCCAGAATTATACAGGCCAAACCTTATATTTCTGACCATAGATGTTGTAGATTTATTTACAGTTATTCCTACTGAAATAGGTTTGGAGTGGATTGAGGAGGCCCTGTGGGAATGTCCAACAATTTCAAACAATGATGTGCACATGATTACAGGTCTTTTGGAGTTAGTGTTGAAGAACAATTTCGTGTTTTATGGTGGTGAATACTTCCAGCAGACCAGTGGGGTATCTATGGGGGCAAATTGTGCACCTACCTATGCTGATATGGTTATGGCTGTTTGGGAGAAAAAATGTATCCATCATTGTGAGTTTGTTGAAAACTGGATTCACTACTCAAGATTCCTGGATGACATTTGCATTTTTTGGACTGGCCCTATTGAAACCATTGAGCTATTTCTTTTATATATAAATTCTACAACCCCTTTTTTAAAATTTACACATCAGGTGTCTGAAGAGCTAGTTAACTATTTGGATGTTACGATAAAGAAAAATCCATTTGGGTTTAGTTCTAAGGTATATAGAAAGCCTACTTTTTCAAATAGCTACTTGCACTTCTTTAGCTCACACCCGGGTTTTCAAAAGAGAGGGATTATTAAAGGGCAGTTTGTCAGGGTATCAAGAATGACATCCCAGGATTCAGAATTTGAGGTTGAATGTGATGTGCTATCCTCGATGTTTTTAGAAAGAGGTTATCCCCTGTACCTCATTGATTCAGTGAAGGAAGAGGTTATTCAAGGAAGGTCAACCAGATTTAAGCCAATTTTGGGTCAAGGTTCTCTGGATTTAGGGACCAAACAGAAGAACAATACATTGACCTTTGAAAATGACCATGTACTTTTTGTGACTGACTATAGTGCAAATGTAGGTAGGCTTATTAAAATTATTGAGGATGAGTTTAAATCCTTTCAGGACATTACTGATTTGGGTAGTATCAAAGACAAAAAAGTTAAAACAGTTTACAGGAAATGATTTAACATTAAAAGAATTCTGGAGCAGGAAGTCCAACCCCAAAATGTGAGAGACCAAAGGAAAGGGACTTACAAATGTGGGCGATGCTCACAATGCAAGTACATTTTAAATCAAGAAAAGATTTATTTGGAGAGTAGAAATAGGAAGATTTTTTCCAAAAAATTTTACAATTGCCTTTCCTTTGGGGTTGTATACTTGGCAGTGTGTCAGTCCTGCCAATCATTTTATGTTGGAAAGACTGAAAGACCTCTTCGTAGATGTGTGTACGAGCATTATTATGATATACAGAAGTGCAACAGCAACAATGCACTTTATAAGCACACTACAACATGTGAGGATGGAACATTTCTGTTTTTTGTCTTGGATTCAGTTTCTAAAAGTGCTAGGGGTGGACCCTGGGAAGTAAGATTGTGCCATCAAGAAACATATTGGCAGATTCTTTTAGAATCCAATCGCTTCCCAGGATTGAATGACTCTATATCCATTGTACCTTATTTGAAACTAAAGGCACAAAAAATTTAGGTATTTTACTAAAGTTACCTGTATGAAAACAGTTTACAAGTGTTTCTAGAGAGAAAAAAATTAAAAGTCACTTTAATGTGGTAATTTGAATGAAAATTTTTTTATAAATGTATATTATTTATATGTATATATATTATCGGTTTAAATTTTAAGAACATTTATTTATATGTATAAACATCTGGAAGCATTTTTATTAGCATTATATATTTTTGGATTAATATGTCAACAAACATTTTTGAAAGAATAGTTTTTATAAATGTGTTTACTTTAACATTTTTATCAAATTCAGGGTTTTAAGGTTTTAGGTAGCTTGGTGCTTTAAATGTGTGTAATTTGATTTAATCAAGTTAATTGGGTTAATTGATTTTATTATTCACCTAGGGCATTTACTATTTAAGACTGTTCATTGCTGTGATTGATTGTATTCTGATGAAGTCATAATTTGATGAAAAGCGTGGATCAGTGTTGTGGCGTTTAAAATAAATTGTCTCTAAACTTGGATTTGCCTTATTGTGAGCTGCTTTACCATTTACTACTTGTCTTGGTGGTTGCTGCTTTTGGACGTTCATTTTTACTCAGCACAAATACATGTTAATATTTACTGTGCATAGTGCAGCAGCAAGCAGCAGGTTTACACTACAGTTGGAAAAGTGTTTGTGCCTGCAAGATACACATTTCCATTTCTTTCCCTGTTTGCACATAGTTAAGCAGTGCTCAAACAAAAGTCGCATTTCTAAAATTCTGAGAATTAGTATTTAGTGTGTGAAACACACCTGCTACTTAGCTGAATCCGTGGCAGCAGTTGTAAATTTATTGATTCATCTCTTTTTGAGACCAGGTGATACTGGGTTCTAATACAGGTGTAAGTAATACTTTTTAAATAAACAGTAATAATGCAATGACATTATTCTTTATAGTACATTCAGCATATGTTATTGTGCTGTTGATGTAGTGCGATGGGAATCCATTGCTTTTTTCTGGCACTTATGTGTGTTGTTTGTGTGATTCTATTTTTGACTAGATTATAAGTGTTAAAATGGGGTAGATACAATACTGGTGCAATGGGGAGCAAGCCGGGGGAAAACAAAGGGAAAGCAATACAGGAATGTTATTTGGGAGGTAGGTAAGAACTATAGCTATCCACTTCTTCAACAGTGAAAACTGATAATATGTGCAGAATATTAGCTGAATTTGGACTGTCACCTCCAGAGAGATGGGTGACAACAATGTAATCACGTTGTATAGCCAGTTGGACTGAATCAAGGGTGCTAAGAAGACACGTGTAAGAAATGGAGAGCTATGTATGGGACAATATTTCTTTGTGGGACAGGTGACCATTTTTTTTTAATTCAGTAAGAGAGGTATGCTGGGTAAGGGACATAAGTATTTATGGGTCAGGTAAGTTGGGAAGGTAAGAAAGCAAATTCAAAAAGCAAGACAAATAAGACAAGAGACAGGAGCAGTGAGGGACACAAAAGGTTGGGGGACACCATGATTGGGATACGGGAGGGGACAACACAGGCTCATGCCAGAAAGTGGGAATTGAGTCCTGACCCACTGGACTGTCATCACTGTCCCCTTAATCCACTGACAGCTGGTGTGCTTGAAGTCTTTTCCTTCTATGTACCATTCTGGAGCACAGCATCTCTATACAGTGTAGGTCTACACTCTGTGCACCAATCCTGGCATCTCCCAGCAGGTAATGAAATCTCCACCTCTGTCACTGCTCTCAGAGGGTACCACTGCACCAGCTTCCAGGGCAGTACTTCCTAAGAGTGCAGGTAGTGCAGGAGCAGCAGAGACAGTGCTGCCAGTTTGGGTCCCAGACATGCTGGGCATCGGTGCTGGAGCTGGTGAAGCAGGGAAGGCTTATCCACTGGGTCTGGCCTACCTCACTGTGCTATGTGGCATTTAATAATTTACTACAGTCTAATATTTGCCTCCTATAGTTGGTTTGTGCTACAGACTAATGCATGCATATTAGCTTTTACAATTAAGATATGCATGCTCAATTTGCTAAAACTGTATATAAAAAAATCTATCCTTAACATTTAAAGCTTCAATAATGCATCTCTTCTGCTGCATACATACCAGTTGCTTCCCTTGGTATCTCCATTCAAGCAGCATGAGCCCATCTATTGAACTCTGTCAGCATTAGCAGGGAAAAGAATAGAAAAGAACATAAGACCATTAGGCATGCCAGACTTGGCTATATTGAGCTTTTTAAGCAATACAAATACTCTCTTATTATTGTACTTACACAGGTGTGGGAAGTTTGCAGTCTCAAATTCATTCATCCACCAGTCAAGGGTATCCCTTTTATACCTCTGTAGGTCATTAAACTGATGTCTGTGCTACTCTCCAGTGTGTAGGATGCCAGTAGCACTGGATACAGGCCAAGTTAAACTACTCCATTCCTCAGAATTTTACTTGAAGCCAGAACAGCCCACCTGCAGAAGCCTTTGACTGTGGTGCTTTACCTGGAGTCCAATAAGTACCTTGGACTCCTGGCTACCCCACCTCTGTGCCCTAAATGAGCATCTTCCCTACTAACACTAGATATGTCTAAAATCTGACCTAGAGCAATGGAAACTAATGCTTTCCCACTAATGCCAATTATCACATTCACTGGTGATATAAAAACCTCAGCAACAATGCCAGCAACCTTTACACAATGTTAAGCGAAGAACAGCAGTGCCAAGCAGGGATGAAATAGACACTTGAAATAGGAAGTTTATTCTGACACCTGACCTTAGTTTGAGGGGTGTCTAATGATGCAGCTTGGAAATATATATTGAAAATTGGAAGTTAACTATTAGGTGAGTTAAATTTGCAGACATGCTCTAAAGGCATAAATGTCATGATCTGACACATTTGTTTTTGGCTTTATACACTAATAAAATTGAGTTTTAAAGTGTGGGATTCAAACCTTGGCATAAGGGACAACACCATTTCTTCCACAGCATTGATTTTCCATCTTTGCCACAGAACAAAAGTTGCTCAGATGTAATCAGGAATCATTCATAAATACATCTGACAGTTTGAGGTGTTACACATGTATGTGTGTGACCTGACAAGGTTCTTGTTTACAGATCCAGTTGTGTATGTGTCTTATGTAATTGTGAAGGCCATGCAAGTCCAGATAGCAGATTTATACTTACATAACTATAGTAGACAGCATATCCTCAGTCATACATCTGAAAACACAATAAGGGTGAATTATCACTCATACACATAAGTCATATCAACTCCACTATCTAAAGTGTTATGTGAGAGTGACTATAATGGGAAGTGGAAAAAAACAGTAAAAATGTCTGGAATATGCTATATAGAACCCAGGACCATGTACATGGCAGTTGTACACTTATACCTGTGGAGACATGAAGGTTGAAATAACACTTGTCTATGTTTCAGTTCATTGCTATAAACTGCGGTGTCTCAACAGTAAAAATAATTTTCACACCTTGCACTAGAAACCAGGATCATCTGGACTCCAGCCCTACACTTACACCTGCTGCCACAGGACTAGTTACATGACATTTCCATAATTTCCTACTTATTCTTAAGTTGTTTGTGTTAACCACAAAACAACACTGCTTAATGTATTTGCTTGGTGTCCAACAAAATTAATTGAATGCATCTGTTTTCAATTATTAAAAGATGACAAGGTGAGTGGACTTATAGAACTAACTCCTTTATTGGTAAGCGCTTTTGTTGGCAATAATACGCCAACTTCTTCAGACCGTCGAAACAGATACAAAATGACCTTTCATACAAACAGAGATTGCTTTTTATACATAATGCTAAACCAATCAAGCAATCAGTTAATTAAATAAGAAGCAATCAATTATTTAAATAACAAAAATCAAATAACCATTTGTCTGCTGAACCACAACTTTATATTACATGAGGTTTACCTAAATCCTAAAACCCCGAAGTTTTAGGATTTAGGTAAACCTCATGTAATATAAAGGTCATTTTGTATCTGTTTCGATGGTCTGAAGAAGTTGGCGTATTATTGCCAATGAAAGCGCTTACCAGTAAAGGAGTTAGTTCTATAAGTCCGCTCACCTTGTCGTCTTTTACCAGTTTGTGATTTCTGTTAGCGCAAGAGTGTTTTCAATTATTGTCTGGCTGCTTCCGGTCTGCAGGTGTTGGGGAACCTTGCTAACCACTGCTGAATGCCCTTTAGGGGTTTTGTATGATTTAAAGCAAAAATTGTAACAATGTATCATTTTTTACCTTTATACTTTTACAGATGCCCTGTCTGCAGGTATTCTACAGGTGTTTTATTTGCCTTCTGTGTGGGCGTTAGCCATGGCTTGCACACTGCTAAGTGCCACACAAATGAGAGAGGTACAGCCAATCTTGACATTGATTTTCTCCTTTTCCCTTGTCTGTGCTAAGCCATACACAAGAAAATGGAAAAGTAGTTGAAATGAAGAAAAGCAATCTATGAAACAGGCACTACAAAATGTTTGTTAGTATACATGAAAATTTTCTACATTGGGCTGGATTTGAACTCTCACTCCAATGAGCCTTCAGAACATATTAAGGGTGCCTTATCCCTCATTGCCATACAAAAAGCTTTTCAGCAGTGAATTGAAATCATTCTGCATACAACCAACTGCAACATCACCCTCAGTACTAAGAAACCACATAACAGTTATTTGTACTTGTATTAATTTTAGATGTAGTGCACTGAGTGATCACACAACCATTTATGGCTATTGCTTGCAAAAATGCAGATCTGTCTTACCTCTCTGTGTTTATTGCTTATTCTTGTCTTATCTGTCCAGTGATCTGAGACATGCAGTTTGTAAGGCATTCTATATCCTTGTCCTGAAAATGTGTGAGGATATTAAATGGGAATAATATACCGCTTTCAACAAATGAAGGGGAGGTTGCATGTTAATGAACAGAGCCTCTGAATAATGTGTTGCTTACTTGCACTTCCAACCTTCATAAAATTACTTCTGTATACTTTGTAAGTTTAACCTAACACACCCAGTGGAGGTACAGCAGTCTGTATTGCTGTTGTGTTTTTCTTCTCCCTACCAGTGATCATTTATATTTGCAGTCCATTAGCAACAAACTCTGATGGAGTGTGCACCATGTTTATCTTTGCTACACAGAGCTAAGTGTGGGATTCAGCAATTCTAATGAGTTCACACCTCATTTGCATCACTGTACTAACAGCCTGAATCTACACCTTAAAGGGAACTGTGTAGCTAAAAAACTTGAGGTGAGGAGATTTGTTTATGTGGGGAACATAGACAAGGCTATTAATTTGGGATATAACTGCACGGAACACTACTAAACTTGAGAAGGTATGCTTACATTTTTAGGTATATACTGCAGAGGCTGAAATGTAATTAAGAAAAATCTGTTTCATATATTTAGCAAATGCTACTGTTATTTATATGGATTACTGAGAAGTGTACTGATGGCATGAGCATGTTTGTCAGGGCATTTCACAGGTATACAGTACATGATTGGGAATAGCGTAAAATGGAATTTTCTGCATTAATTCTGTACACGTTTCAGGGACAGTTCATTTGATAGCACTTTTAGCATTTTGTCGATGGTTTTTAATAAAATGTGTCATTTGCCTTTTTTTGGGAGGGTGGGGAGGAAAGCTACATTTCTGTTTTGGCACAAACAAGGATATATTGCTATTGTTCCTCTCTTTTGTTTTATATCCAGCCATGCTTTGTGTGTGAATGTAATATGGTACAAACACAGAATTTTTGTTGTTCATATTTCAAATAGCTAGACTGTTTTATGTTTCTCCAGTGGGTAATGCAGAAATGCTAATTTTCTATTTTATCTGGGAACAGGTATTTTTTGGGTTATCTGATACTTATGTGTATTATCCTTCTGTTTTGTTTTAGTACACCTAAGAATATGGCACCCAGGCATCTCAATCCTTAAAAAACACCCTCCTGTGATCCTAAGAATCAGGTCATTGTGGAAGCTTTTAGGCAACATGGTGCTTTCTGCTTGAGAGGGAAAGTGGAAATATGTCAGGCAGAATGCATATTTGGCAGCAGATAGTTGTAGATGTGAATGCAGAAGGCAGCCAAAGCAGGACATATGATCAAGTGCATTACAGGGACACTGACATTATCTCATCTGCAAGGAGGAGAGCCACTGCAGTGGCCAGTGATTGGATGGGTACTGGGGGCTACTGCTGAGCCATCAGTAACACCAAATGAAGCATTCATATCCACTGTCAGGGATGCAGACAGCTCCCAGGAAATGAAGAACTATATGTCCTTGCCATTGGTGCTACTGTTTCAGGGATGACAAGTATGTCCCCGGAGGAGTCTCTAGGTAGGCTTATGTAGCTCAATAGTTAAATACTCTTGTATAATAAAACATTTACATCAATATGTTAGTTCTGCTTAACAAAAATTGTTTGGGAGGATTGTAGATTGCTACTGTTAACACATTCTGATTGATTGCACATGGGCTTAAATTGGACTTGTCATCCAAGTTCTTGTTGAAAGTATAGTTACTGGACATATTATGGGAAAAAAAAGTTTCACCTCTTGTGTTACTGTTAATTGTAATGATGTTGTCCTTACCTTTTGCTTAACTTATTTCTGGACCATCCAGCATAGGGAGCCTACAAACATCTGTACATGGTAAGCCAAACATTTTTATGTCAGTACTGATGAGCAGTTCAAAAAAACATGTTGTTTGTGATGTTGGTGTCAGGACTGTTGCGTGTGTTGCTGTACTGTCTGTAATAGTGGCACCACTGTTAGTTTGGTAGCATATATTGAACTATAGTAGTGTAGGTATTAGTCTTCCCTTGGTTTGTTGCTTATTATCACAAGTTATCCTGACAATGGAAGTTTGGAGCTTCTACAACTTGATGTCAGAGAATCAGAAGACTCTGATGATGATGGTATCCAAACAGATGCACAGTCAGGCAATGCAGAGGTTAACTCTGACACTGAGGCTGACATAAAGCCATCCCTTGTAATTCCATTGGACACAGCCAGTAGACCTATGTCTACCCATTTCCATGTGCCTTCAGATATTGGCAGGTGGAGGGTGACATAATCAATCAAGGAAGTGTGGTTACTCTGGCTTCAGTACTTGTTGACTCTGGCCATATCCAAAGTGTGAGTGAGGTGTCATGCAGAAGGGTTGTTTGGGGTGCTTGTGCCATTCAGTGTATGTTTACGACCATCATGGAGGCACAGGCATGTTCCCATAGGTCATCCAGAGAAATGCTTAGGGTTGTAGATGTGGCACAGGCTGACATGCATGACTGCATCCACCGTGTTGCCTATTCAATGGATTGGATGAATGACACATTGGAATGGGCAGTGTCTCTGATAGAACATCTGCTGTGAGTGGAATGGCATCCCTCATGGGTGTAGGTCAGCCACATCTTCTGCTGTTAGCAGTAATTCCACTGCTTCATCATTGGTTAATCTGTCTGCATCCAAGAAGTGGCAGGCCATGGGATCATGGTCCTGCACATCCTTGTAAGGGGAGCTCATCCAGCAGACATCAGTCACATTCAGTTAGCAGCAGTGCATCTGACCATGGGAGTGGATGTGCCAGTGCAACTCCTTCCAGAGCCAGTTCTCATGGTCAGGTATAAAAATGATGAACTGCCACCTCTACCATTCACGGCTCACACCTGTGCAACATACCAAAACATAGAGCTAGCACAGAGCTTGGCTGTGTTCATGCAGACACTCACATGCCAATTTCACCTGGAAGACCCATACAGACAAACACATAACATGGTTCAGCTGTGAACCTTAAAACTCATTTTGTCTCACTAGCCATTTGTTACTTTATCCAAATGTCTGTCTGCTTCTGTAACTTACTCACACACACTCACCAACCTTTTGTGTCAGCCTTAACTTCTTCCCACCAACCCACAACACCCTGCGCAAGTGATGATAACTGTGCCATATTCCTGTTTTCAATCTTTTTGATTCAGGGATACTTAAGCTTTGTCCCTGATGCTCAGGGTGCATAGCTGACTTAGTACTTAGTTTATCTGCATTTGTAATGTTGAATTGATAATTGTACCTTTAACTTGTATGTTGTTAATGATCTTGTGAGGGTTACAAAGTCTGAAACTGAAATGTGTCTCATTGCTTTCTAACTTTTCTCTTTAATTATTTTCCAGTACAAACATATGATGGCAAACTGAGGACATTCTGTGACCATCAGTACTTTTGAGAAGTATGACTGTGTGAATCTTTTTAATGCCTGAGGCCTACTACTTAGTAATGGACACATATAAGTCACATAAGTCTCTGCTGTCACATGTTAAACTCATTTCTGTACAAATTAACCACCTTTTACTTACTTACACTACCAAATAACAACATGCAAGGAAACACCATTCATTTCTATTATTACACAGTACACTCCAGGTTCAACATTTACCTGGTAAATCCAGCAGTTGCCATCGTTTTAGTTTAGGTCTGATTATGTCGGATGCTAGCAGTACACAGCTGTTACATGGGTAGGTAAAGGTTCTCTGTTGCCTGGCATCAATGTTACTATATGGATGTGTGTAGGATGAAGGTTTTAGCCCCATAAGTGGTGAGTGAGTGTGCTATGTGTTGACTCTTAGCCAATGCAAGTGCATATTGAGAACACCTATGTCTGCCTGCACCCACAGCAGCTGCTGGTTCTCCCTCTGACTCCTTACCTGTGTGTGACTGTGGTGACCTTGCCATTGGTGGTGGGATGTGTGCCCCTTCCCCTTGTTGATCCTGCTGAAGCTGTTTTTTCAGGATGATGCTATGTAACATGGAACATACAGTTAATATTTCAGTACAAGTATGTGTTTTGTACTGCTGGGCTCCTGCAGATGTATCTAGGCACCAGAATTGTGACTTCAGCAGCCCAAACACATGGTCTATGATATTTATGGTTTGAGCATTTGCCTCATTACGGCATTCTTCAGTGGGTGTGTGTGCATTTCTATTGGGCATCATCAGGCATGGTTCCAGTGCATAACTTGCATCTCCCAGTAAATTATCCTTTGGGATATCCCCCCCATGAACATCTGATACAGTCGGGAGGTGTGCCAGATATTTGCGTCATGGTAACTGCTGGGTTGCCAGCACGCAAGTTCAAGGTGATACCCTTGGGATTAGCAATGACTTGGTAGTTAATAGAGTAGAAGCCCTTTCTATTAATGTAGAGCCTTCCCTGTTCCCCAGGTGGTGCCAGTTTCTACATGTGTGCAATCTATGGCACCCAGTATTTCAAGGTAGTGTGCTACAGGGCAGAACGCCTGCCTATTTTTGTTCCTGTCCTCAGGAGTATGGGGAAAATATATGTATTGACTGGCATTTTGAAACATAGCATTCAGGAACTGGTGGAAGATCCTGGATGCTGATGCCTGTGACACCCCCAGCACATCCACTGTTGGTCTCTGAAAGCTAACTGTAGCTAAAATTCTAAGTGCTACACATACATTTGTCTCCACTGGCATGGGTTCCCCTTGGTTTGCTCTGTCTCTGAGTTGAGGACAACAGAGGCTGAGTTCCTGTAGTGCATCTCTATCCACTCTGTAGTGCTGTACAACTTCCACATCATGTAGATTGTGATAAGTTAAATGGGGGTCTGCAAACTCTTCTCCTTCTTGGTCTTAGTCTATTACCAGCAGCAGCAACAGCATAAACTTCAGGCTGTTGGACATGTATATGAATTCAAGAAAAAGCAAAACCAGCCCCTAACATTGTTTCTGTGTAGACTCCTTTCCATGGCTGTATTTCAAAAGGTTTTGGAATTCAAAAGGAAAACCAGCACTGAGTCTACACGGTTGCTTTATAGCTTCTTGAATAGCTCCACATCCTCCATCATGGATTGGTTAATTAGCATACAATTCAGCTGCTTATGTTGTAATTAGCATGTCATGGTGTTTGCCTTGTTTGTGTGGCTCTATACACCATGTAGAGCTGCTTACAGAATGTAAAACAATGCACTACTACCATGTCCTCATAGTGCCACGCTGTGCACACAGTAGAACCAGACTGTGTAGGCTTTATTGAATCTGGCTAAAACAATATTTAAATAACTTAAGTTATGAAATGTTATCATCTGTGTCTTTTAAGAAAACAATGAGAGGAACTGCTGTCCTTTGAAGAAAATATACTGTAATGCCTAAGGTCATACATGATGCCAAAGGCATGTAAACCTTTGCAATAATTACATATACTGGCAAACTTTATATAATAGCTAATTTTTGCTGTCTCCCTGGAAGAGGTACAAGAGTGGCTAATGATCATTTAAGCTTACTAAATCATTAGAAGGTAGTTTAAATTTACCAGGGGATTTTTAACTACATATTTAGTAAATAAGATACAAGTAAACAGACGGAAGCTAAAATTCTGGTATCAGCTAAACTACTAAAAAGAAGGATTTATAATAATAATTTAGTTGATTTACTAGTAAAAGCAAAATATAAGTCATTGTTCTTCACTCATTATTCTTAGTATGGGACGGAAACTTCAACTGATAAGATTTATGGCTCTACAGATTTACTTGATAAAGTGGATTATTTTGAAACTATTCCTTGTCTTTTATCTGATCATAATGCACTAAGTATTGATATATTAATGGATACAAGGACATTTCAGATTATTCATAGAACCTCAGTATATATGATGAAATTAAAAGAGTTTAAAAGTTACTTTAAGGAGCAATTTAAGAATTGTTTATTGGTAAATAGTAGCGGTTAGGTTAGTAAAGTCATGTTATGGGACTCCTTAACAATGCATATTAAAGACAGAATGGGAAGATGGGATAGAAATAAAATGAAAGAATTGGATAAAGAGTTGTTAGAAATACAAAATGAAATATACAAAGTAAGGTTTGAACAACAAGAAAAGAAATTAGATATTACTGAAATCATTAAAAAAAATGAATGACAAAATATCAGTTTTACACATAAAGTGGATAAGCCACTGTTATGCATAAAGTGGAGATAGCTTTTGAAAAGATAATATTGGAAAGTTATGTGATGACTTCAAAAAACCTACATAGACTAGATAATAGAAGTAAGATGTTAGGCAAAAAAGCACAAATCAATAATATCCAAAATCCTCACACTATTAAGCTTACTACAAACATAGAGAAAATACTTAATATTTAAAAACAATCTACAAGGATCTTACTAAAGATAAAATAATAATCCTGATGATTATAAAAGTGACAACTATTTAATGAAAAACGTTATTAATAAACTTAATGACCAACAGACATCTCTGTTGAATATGAGTATTACCCTAATAGAAGTTAAACAAACTTTAAAAAAGGGAAAAATGGTAAAGCTCTAAGGTTAGATGGTTAAACTATGGAATTATATAGTCTGCTTCTGCTAAATATTTTAGAATTACTGACTGACATTTTCAGGATAATTCAGAGTGACTAAACAATTCTTCCCTCATGGAAATTTTCTGTAATCTCACCTATACTTAAACAAGGTCGTTTCCTCATATAGACCTATTTCATTATTAAATTTTGACTATAAAATATTTACTTACATCTTATTTTGTATTTATTTTTATGTATTTGGCATTTGTTTATCAGGAAAGTCTGACTGGGCATGAATCCCATTTTCAGTGGAGGTCCAGGGAGAAAAGTGCGGACATACATAGTTCAGTTAATAAAATACCTAATATTATCGCATGAAGTGTAGTAACAAATAGTAGAATTGGCATACCGGATAAATAAAACCATACAATGAATATTAAACAATAATCATAGGATACTGAACACCTAGTAAAGTATAACCAATAGTGATAGCCAATGGTAAAGATGCTAAGCATTTTAAATATGGGCAAAAGACTAAGAGAAAGGAAAGATATTTTGCAGTTGGAGTAAGATTAGGAAATGGAGTTAAAGTAAGGAGCCACTGGAGAACTAACTGGTGCTTTGGCTAATGGTTGGCACAGTGGTACAACAGTTTGCTTTGTTACCTCACAGCAAGAGGTTTTCCAGTTCAGTTCTCAGCTGGGGTGCCTTCAGTGTGGTGTCTGCATGTCCCCTCCTGTGTTTGTGTGAGTTCCCCCTGGGTGCTGCAGTTTCCTCCCACATTACAAAGACATACATCTGGAGTGTTTCTCCCCAGGCTTCAAATTGGCTCGTTCCAAGTCAGACTTTCCTGGTAAACAAATGTTAAATAAATAATAAGAGAGGGGGGGGGAAGAAAGAGGAAACTTAAAAGGAATGGAAAGAGAAGGAAGAGAGGGGGGAGAAAGGAAGAGAAGGAAAGAGTAATGGGTAGTGTCAGCCTGCTGTAAGACATGTATGGAGCCAGGAGTTAAGGAGAAATTGCTTTAGAGATTGTTTGAATATGTGACTACATGGCATTGGGCATTGCTCTAATATCTGTAGGAATACTGTTGCAGACCTTGGCTACTGAGTAGGAATATAGATAGTGACTGATAGATTTTTTTTTTTGGTTTATGGATTTCAAGGAGGTGTTTCTCAGATGAGCAAAGAGGGTGATTAGGAAGGCAATGGTTAAGAATGGTTCTTGTTGCTGAGCAAAATGAGGATTTATATACCTTATGAGCAAGGAGGAGTTGGGACAACTTGTAATGAGGTAACTCAAGTCAGTTTAAATATCTGAGGGTAAAGCAGTGGTGGGAGTTATATGACTAATAGGCTGCAAATCTAGCTACTTTGTTATAGCGAAGGTCAAGTTTTGATCTTAGGGAGATCTGATTGTTGGTGAAAATGGGTGAGGCATATAGTAGTGAAAGAAAGAGTCAAGTATTGGCAAGAGTAACTCTTGAGGAGTTGGTAAGGCATATTTTTGTGCAGAGCATGCTCAGTTTTGGTGTGTTGGTTTTATGCACTTTTTAATATGAAGATCATGTTTCAGTTGATCATCTAGTATGACACTAAGTAGCTTTGTGTGAGGTACAATGTCAGTTTCAGTATTGTTGAGAGAGGATATTTTGAAGGTGTCTTTTATGTGTGTTTGGAATTTGGGGAGAAATAAGAGCAGTTTTCTTTTATTTTGATGTAGGAAAAGCTGATCATTACTGAGCCAGTTTTCAATAGAGTTGAAAGCCTGCTGAGTGATAGATTGCAACAGGGAAGGACTATTAGACAGTGTGGAGTCATCTGCATATTGTATAAGTGTAGCATGTTGGTGAAGATGTATGTAGATCATTTATAAATATGTTATCAAGGAGAGAGCCAGGTACGGAGCGTTTTGGGACACCTGTATTAACTGCGAGAAAAGATGAGTAAGTAGAGAGCCATTTAACTGATTATAGCCAGTTAGGTAGCTAGAGAACCAAGTGAGTGTTGTACTAGTAAAGCCTAAAGCAGACATTTATTGAGAGTAGTTTGATATGTGAGAATGTATCAAAAGCTTTAGAGAGATATAAAGAGAGCGAAGAAACTAAATTGTTATATCTGGCTTTACCAGCATGGTCCAAAAAGGCAACAAGGGCAGTTGTTGTGCTATGATCTTGGTGAAAGTAAGAACAACAGTTGATGTGCTATGATCTGGGTAAAAGCTATGTTGGATAGAGGTTAATATATGCAATAGATATAGATTTTCTTGGAGTAAGCATTGCAAAATTTGCTTTTGAATACATTTTCATAAGATCTTAGAAAGATGGGAGAAGATTGCAATTGATCTGAAATTTGTTATTTCAGTGGAGCTTCCCTTTTATGAAAAGGAGTTCCAGGGTATAATATTTTCTTGACAGTAGGCCAACATTTTTTTGGGGAGGGTTGTGGTTTTGTTATCCTGCGGGTTGAATTAATAATATTTTTTATAAGCACTAACTTCTTTTTTTTTTGTCATCTTTCTAAGTTGTTTGTAGGTCTGTAGGTGAACACGAGATTTGTATTTTTGCCAGTTTCTCCAAGCTTTGTTTCTCTCTCTGTCTTATATATTAATTGTCTGCTAGTAGAGGATAGCCAGGGTGACTGGGTGAATTAAATTCTCGTTTTTCTTATAGGGATGAAGCTACTGAGAATATCAAGAAATATTGTATTAAATTATCCAGTGGTAGGGAATAGAGGATGGACCAAATAATGTTATTAAAGATCTTGGAATTGAAATTTAACAGGTTACAGCAGTCATTATAAAGGTGTTATTTAATATGGTGAGTTGCTAGTCTCTAAACATAGGTGGGATGATGATCACTGACAGAGTCTGGGAGGGTTTTTGGACAGTCATAAAGGTTTTGATTAGAGACTAGGATCCAGTGAAGAATAGTCCCAGCATTATTAGCTTTGGTGAAGTGAGTATGGGAAGTTATGAGTTCTGTGAAGCCATATAGATTGATACTAGTGGAAGGGTAGTCTGATGTGAAGGTTTGACAGTTAATATTGACATCACAAAGAATTATTTCATGAGAAATGGAACTAGATACCCAGTGTAGGATGTAGTCATACCTCTCAACTGTACAGGTTTTCTCAGAATGTCCAGATTTTTTGCCTCAGATTTTTAGTGCATTTTGCATAAAATTGTGTTTTTTCTGACAAACTAGTGGCAAATCCTTTAAGACTGAAGTTAAAAAATAATTACAGACATTTGAGTTTAGGTCTCATACCCTTCAAAAAATTCTTGCTAATGCAAAACCTGTTAATCTATCAACTTTCTAAGTTTGTAAGAGCAATATATAAAAACTGTCCCTATTTCTGGGCCTTCTTCCCACTTTTATTTATGGCTTTGTCCAGATTTCTTTCTCTAAGAGGTTGAGAGGTATGGATGCATTCCAGAATAGTGATGTTATTTCCTGGGGGAATATATAGGGCAATTATTTATATTGTTTTATGCTCATTTAATTTACAGTGAGAGACACGGATCTCAGCAGAGAGGAATTGAGATAGAGAAATAGAAGGACAGACAGAAATATGCTTAGAAAACATGATTGCTACACCACCACCTGTTTTATTTAATCTGTCAGAGCGGATGATAGTATAACCAGGAGGGAGAATTTCAGTCTTTTATGTGTAGCTTGAGTTATGTTTCTGTAAGAATAATAATGTCTGGGGAGTAATGAATGATCCAGGAATGAAATTCAGAGGCTTTGTTTACTATACTTTAAATATTCATGAATATGGTTTTAAAATTTTTAGTAGATGTTGTTACAGTAGAAGAGGGAGCAAGTGGAGAAGAGAGGTAGTCCAAACCTGGGCTTGGGCGGGCATCGTCGCCTAATATGATATTTTTACAGTATGCATACACCAGTGAGGGTTTAGATATGTTAGTATTAAGTTTAAGTTTTACCTTATATGGGTTGGGATAAAGGTAAAGAATTTTATATCTGAAAACAAGATGGAGAGTAAGCCAAATAAGGTCAAAGAAATAGTGATAGTGAATGTATGACATGTGACATAGACAGTTCCAGTAAGGGTAGGGGATTGATAAATAGGTGTGATGGGTATCATATAGCATGTAAAGTATGATAGTAGTAGGAGTAGATGTGTGGATAGAATGATAACGAACATATTTGGTGTGCATTAGAAACAAGAGTCTTGAAGACAATGATGGAGAACAGATATATAATTACATTATATAAGGCAATAAAAAGAATAAAAATAATTAAAAAAATAAAAAGTATTAAAAAGAATTAGGTTGGAATTTGAATAGGTATGCAGAATATGGAATGCTAAGAATATAGAGCAGAGAGAAGGCTGAAAGGAGAAGAAAGAGGACAGCTGTAGAGATATAACACATATAAAGGAAAAAATAATGCTAAAGAGAGAGAGTGTAAAAGGAGGCAATAGTGGGTGTAAACAATGAGATGGAGACCGAGAAGTGCTATTGAAGAGAAGTATAACTATATGGGTGGAGTCCCCGTGTTGGAGATAAGGATAGTATGGTTTGAGTAGTGGGTTTTAGTGACAGAATGATAAGTTGCTTCTATAGGAAGAGGAGGAGTTATGCACAGGAAGAAGAGGGTTTTGTGTAGGTATAAAACTTGGGATAGTGGGGTAAGTAGAATTTGGGGGTACGGAAGGGGAGCAGAGTGATCCAGAGTGGGAATGGAGCAGGCTGCACCAACTGAAATGGCAAAGAAGTATGGAAGAGGAAAAAAAAAGTCTGCAGACTTAAAGGGGAGCAAAATAAGAAGTCTAATGAGGTAGAAAGAGTAAAAATGTAGTGTCACTAGAAAAGCTGTTAGTAGAAAGAGCAAGGTAATAAATAATAGCAAAAGGTGCAATTTTACGTAGCCATAGTAATTATATGGGGATTATCAAAAAGAGTTTAAAGCAGGGGGTTAAACAGGTGCAGATGTAGTTAGTAGAAAAGCCTGACTAAAGAGATACTAAATTCTACAGTTTATTATTTTTTGTTGCATTTTGGTAAGGGAAAGGTCACTATTTACATGTTACAGGCAGTGGATACATTGGAAGTTATAGGGGAAGACTGACAGATTTTTACTGCACCACTGAACAAGTAAATCAAGTATGGTAAGGTAGTTAAAGTGGGGAAGAACTTTTCAGAATGTATGTAGTGTAAAACAAACAAGAAGGATGGGAGCTCAAGAGAAGGCAACATCTTCTGGTATAAAAAAAATTACCAGAGAAATTTTTAGTTCAAGTGGGAGTGTTTGTTCTCTACAGAAGACCCTGCCCTATTTATTACAGAGGAATAGGATACTTGTGTTAGGCATGACAGTAAATAACATACATTTTACTGCTCTCTCGGGGTCCTGATTAGGGTCCTTATTAGGGTAAACCTCAGACTTGGATGTTATTTGATGGACAATGATGGTTTGATTGATGCCAGTTTAGTGTAATAGTTGAGGGAAAGAGAGAGTCAAAGTAAGACAGAGAGGGTTTGGATTATTGATATGCCTCTGTCTCTTGTGGTCCTTATTAGGGTCCTTATTAGGTTAAACCTCAGTCATGGATGTTGTTTGCTGCACAATAATGGTATGATTACTGCCAGTTCACTGTAATAGTTGAGGGAAAGAGATAGTCAAAGTAAGATAGAGAGGGTTTGGTGCACAGAAACACTGGAAGATGGGCACTGAAGGGAGGCAACTATATTACCACATGTTCAAAGTGGTGACTAGAAGGAAAGTGAGTACAAGATTAAGAGATATAGTAGATAAATTAATTAATAAAGATCAAGCAGGCTTTATAGTCAACAGAAATTGGCAGTAATTAGCTTAGATCTTAAGAGAGCATTTTATTCTGTAGATTGGAATTACTTGTTGAAAACTTTAAAAGTATTTGCATTTCCAGAACAATTTATTGGAATATTAAAAACAACTGTATAGAGTCTCCAAAACTATGTTAAAAGTAAGTCTTACATTTCTCAAAGATTCAACATAAAGACACAAAGCAAAGGTGTCTCTTGTCCCCTCTACTATTTGCATTAGTTATCAGACCCTTAGCTGATAGTATAAGAAGCAATGAAAAAAATGACATATTCTCAATTAACAAGGATTGTCAGTCTAAAATACAACTTTTTACAGATGATATTTTACTAACTTTAGGAGAGTTGAATTATTCGACTGAAGAAATAGATAAGGAAATTGAAAAAGTTCAAGATGTATCATTATTGAAATGTAATAATAGTAAAACTGAAACTTTGGTGTTAAATCCATTACTAGATAGCAAGATTAAACTAAATATAAATATAATTGAGAAGGAAAAGAAGTAACATATACAGAAATAAAAACCTAACAAGATGTAACATTTTTGATAATAATGTGATAAAATAATTGAAGAAATGTTACTTCTTATTAAAAATGGAATGATTTTTTTTTGTTTTTGAGGATAGGTTAGTACTTATTAAAATTATTATATTATCCCAGATTATATACATATTGCTTTCAATAGCTTTAATACCTGCCAAAAATCTTTTAACGAAAATAGAAAAAATGTTAACTTCATTCTTATGGTATCCTAAAAAAAGCCAAGAATTGCTTATAGAAATCATATAAAATTATGGGAGCATAGTGGTATTAGCTTCCTGGATATGGAATCTTATTCTATTGCTGCAAATTGTTAACTCTGTTATAGTCTTGATATACTCAACTTACACTTACCAATAGAAAACCATTCAGGAGCAGATTTTCTAACGTCTTACAAGTTTATCAAATATGACAAATTAGAAATATGTAAAAGTCATTTGATCTGGTTAATAAAGTTTACCATAGAAGGAAATTCATTTCAGTCATTATACCATACACAGATGAAATCTATTAGGTTCATAGGTTCATATGTGTATACTAGGCTAATGACCGTGGAGCCTTTACAAGCCTAGCCCATTGGATTACCCTGGCATTGTGCCACCCGACCTTCATTCCCAGTGCCTCTGCCAAGTAAAGCCACTGGAGTGATCCCTGGGGTGCATTTTCTATTTCCCATCCACTCATTAAGATTTCTCATTAAGAGGGCCAGTGAAGTGTTCTCGACCGTGGTGGTGCAGTGGCTAGCATTGCCACCTCACAGCAAGAGGTTCTCCGGTTTGATCCTCAGCTGTAGTGCCTCCTGTGCAGAGTCTGCATGTCCTCCCTGTGGTCATGTGTGTTTCCTCCGGGTGCTCTGGTTTCCTCCCACATCCCAAAGACATGCTGTAGATGGATTGGACACTCTAAATTGGCCCTAGGCATGAGTGCATGCATGTGTGTGCCTTCAGTGGAAGGTTGGGTGCCGGGCTGGCAACTCTACACCATAAAACCCCACTGCTAATCATGAGCAGACAGGTGATCCGCTGTGGTGACCACTAACTGGGAAAAGCCAAAAGAAGAAGAGGAAGGGCAAGTGAGGTGCTCTGCTTGATATGTATGGGAAGTCTATGCCATAGCATGGGAAGTCTCTGGGTTACGATCCTGTCCTTCCAGCATGTTCTGTTAATTGTGGTAATGAGGTTGAGGTCTCAACCTCAATACCACAGTTCACAGAACATGTTGGAGAGACAGGTTCACAACCCAGACACTACCCCCCAGCATGTTCTGTTAATTGTGGTAATGAGGTTGAGGTCTCTGGAGCGTGTGGTGTGGAGATATTGGGATTTCTTTAGATGTAGCATTTCTAACAGAGCTGGGTCAGACATGGCTTTGTAAGTCAAGCAGAGATTGCTTCTTAGTAGGTGATATGAGACAGAGAATAGTTTGTGTTTTGTGTCTGTCCATGCAGGACAAATGTTTAAGGCCTAGGATCCTCTTTGTGAGGTACTTTTGTGGCCTTTCCAGTTGTTGCAGGTGTTTAGTGAGGTACATATTCTCCAGGGTGCTTAGGAATGTGGAGCAGGAATCTTGGGATATGGTTGGGGACCTATAGCAGCCTATGACTTGAACCACTTTCTTATCCAATGTTAGCTACACCTGAAGAATCTCTCATGCTTTGTTGGGCTACCAGTCTGGAGGTGTGTGCATCTTTATGAATATGGAAACACCATCGCCTTTGGAGCTTCCATCCAAGTTCTGGGGTTGAAAGGTGTGGAATGAGTTATAGCCTGGTAGTGCAGGGGTGCTTTCTGCTGCCTTGATCCAGATCTCTGTTATTGTACAAATGTTGATGTTCTCCATTTTAACTATGCCTTCGAGTGAGTGCATTTTGAGATTTAGACTTCTAGCATTCTTAAAACAGTTAAGAAATATGTTTTTTAAAACCTCATTGATATGAAAATTGACATTTTTTGTGATTTCTCATTATACACACCTCTGGATTTAAGGAAACTCTGAACATTGTTAAAATTAATTTACTAAAAATGAATGGATTAGTATTATTGTCTGATTGCTTTGAAAAAGGAAAAGCTAAGGCACCAGAATATTTAATGAAAGATTTTAAGTTGGATGGATCTATTAACCAGTTAATATTATCCATTAATAAGAAATTAAATGAACTTGTATATAATATTTGACCCCTCATTGGTCAGGTCTGACCATAAGCAAATCACCCTTGACCCCCAACTCCCAGTAAGAAAACCTCCATAAAAACTTATCCAAAGCCAATTTCATGCTATTCAAGTAAGAAGTGACAAACTTCATGACACCCATGCAGATGGGATCTGAAAGTTCAACTGCTGAATTCTACACTAAGACACTGTACAAGCACATCCACTCGTGCATGAATCATGCCATTCCATATAGAACCAAAACCCTCTCCTCCAAAGCTAGTTATGAAAATGAAATTGCCAACGATTCCAAAGACAACCACAAGGCATTCTATACTTATGTCAAGAATCTAAATGGCAATGCTCAGATCTGCTCTGAGCTACAACAGAATTGCATTAAATATATTGATCCCAAGGATATTGCCAATATCCTGCCAGATCGATTTAGTGCCAACTTCACCCCCCTCTCACCCCCTAAATGGCCCATCTTAATACCAAACGATTACCAAATTCCAGTAATCACGGCCGCACTGGTAGAAACCGCAGTCTCCAAACCTACGAACACAGCATCCATGGGACCAGATGACATCCCAGGCTATGTACTACATGAACTACAAAATGAACTGGCACCTCACCTAGATGTCATGTTTAATCATAGCTTCACCTCAAGCTTTGTGCCCACTGAGTGGTGTACAGCTACAGTTATCCCACTCCACAAGGGGGGATCCACCTTGGATCATGGGAACTTCTGTCCCATCAGTCTGACGAGTCTGATCTTCAAGGCCATGGAATGCATTATCATGGAACTAATAAACAAAGACATTGGCAACCTTCAAACACTGGACCCCACCCAGTTTGGGTTCATGAAGGGCAGATCTTGTCTCCTGAACCTGATCGACTTCTATGAATCAGTCTCCAGAGCTGTGGACGAGGGTAAGGCAGTCCACACAGCCTATCTGGACCTCACCGAGGCCTTCAACTCCATCCCCCACTCTGGAATCATTGATAAACTTACTAAGCTGGGCATAAATCCCTACATCACTCAATGGGTTGCCAACTGGCTTACTGACAGAACCCAGACTGGAAAAGTAGCTGACTCCAAATCCAGCTCCAGACAAGTGACAAGTGGAGTACCTCAGGTTTCGGTCCTAGGACTGCTCTTGTTTGGCATCTAACACTAAGAGACTCTGGCTAACAAAGTTTGCAGATGACTGCAAACTGGGAGCCATTATTGAATCCCCAAAGGATGTGGATATTCTACAAAAGGGCCTTACAGAAACAGATGCTTGGTGCCAGAGCCATGGGCTCAAGCTTAATGCCAAGAAATGCATAGTTATCCTCTTTGAGAAAAAAACATGTACCCATGAATTACCACATAGGTGGCAGTACACTAAACACCAAAAGTGTGATAAGAGACTTAGGGACACAGGTGGACAGTGGTCTCACCTTCACTAACTACATCGCCACAACGGTCAGGAAATCCTTTTATGTGACACACCTCATCACTAAGGGCTTTTCATCCAGAAAAAAGGAGGTCATTGTTACACTGTACTCATCCCCCATTAGACCCATTATAGAATACAATGCCCCATTTGGTATGTACCTCACAAGACATCTGCAACAGCTGGAAAGGCTGCAGAAATACCAAACTAAAAGAATCACAGGCCTAAAGCAGATGCCCTATGGTGACAGTCTAAAAAAACTCCAGCTATACTCTGTGGCATATTGTCTACTCAGAGGCGATCTCTGCGTAACATACAAGGCCATGTCAAACCCTGAGCTGTTGGACATGCCCCACTTAAAGAAATCCCAAACCCTCAGAGCCACATGCTCCAGGGATCTAAACCTTGTCATCGCAATGAACAAAACATGCTGGAGGGATAGGTTCCTGATCCAGAGACTGCCCATACTCTGGAATAGACTGCCCATACATGTCAAGCAGAGAGCATCCTTGGACCTCTTCAAAAGGAGCTTTGACAACTGGATAGGAGATAGGAAATTCACCCCAGAGATCATGTCAGTCACCCTGCTAGACAGGGGTACATGGAAGTAAATATTGTGGGAAGAAATATCCAGGGGATTGTTATGGCTTGGCTTTTAGAGGTCTTAGGGCGAATAGCCTAGTACCAACCTATGAACCTATATGAATGAAGAGGAACAGAGCACTAATCCCTCATTATATGAATATATGAATGCTATCATTGAAGGTAAGGTGACCTACAAAGGAAGTTTGGTGAGGTTATATAGGTTAATTATAAATAATAATAATACTTTTGATGCTAAGTTCTGGAACTTTTTAGATAGTAGTGAATTGAATGACTCAATAGTTGGTAAGAAGAAAACGTTGTTGCTTAATTGGTTAATCAAACTTCGTCAAGTTTATACCAGAAAGGTTATGTGGAAATATATGCACAGAATGTTTTTTACTCCCTATAAAATCTTTAAGTTTGATAAAAATGATTTATTCAATCTGTTTGAGATGTAATAAAGATGTAAATGTTGACTTGGCGTACTTGTTTTTAGAATGTAAAAAATTAAATTTATGTTTGTTAAGGGGTTATGGCCTAATAATTGTTCTTTAACTCGATCAATAGTACTGATGAATGTTCCACTTCCTTAATCTATAAAAGCCAAACAACAAAAGTTGTTTTGGGGTCTTCTGGCTGGCCATATTTTCGGAAAAGGACAATTTATATTTGAGTCTCCTAAAGGGCAATTCTAAACAGTGTTCATATTATCAGACAAGTGCACTTCTTTCACACAGCAGTATCAGTGATGGAAAGGCACTACACTCAGTATTGGAGCAAATGGCAATTGGTTGTTTTCCCCTTAAGGTAAATAGATTGCTGACACTGCAATGCAGAATAAGGGATCTATTTAATTCGGTAAATTTTGCATATTATATTGTATTTCATATATTCTAGAAAATCTAAGCTGATAGCCTGTTATTGTTTGGAACAGACTGGTAGTATGAGTATCCCATGGTCTAATATAATAAAAAAAGTATCTGCTATGAACTCATACCATGATTACTGATGTGATAAAGCATTCTGAAAAGAGAGTTTCCATTTAAGACATTTTGAATAATATTGTTTTAGCAATATGATTTGCTAGATATACTTTTTAAAGCAGAATTCTCAACAGTTAATATACACCCTATTATATCAGTATCTTTAAATCAGACTTTCCATAATACTCAATAAAAATGCAACAAAGGGGCTATACACATAGCTCTCAACCAATCAGGGACAAATCTCAACAGAATCAGGGACAAATCCAGAAAAAATGGGGGACAGTCAGGGACACTTTTAAAACATTAGTTCGATTAACTTGAGACATTAACAGAATTAGAGAATGTGGATTAATATAAATTTCCTCAAGTAAAATAAGTAATCAGCTCTTAATTATTGTAATTATTTATTAAATATAATTTGCCACCTTTTGTCCAAAAGGCAACAGCGTTAAGAGGAATTAAGCGGGACAAAGCTAAAATTTGAGGGATGTCCCTCAAAATCAGAGGCAGTTGAGAGGTATGGCTATACATATCTAATCCACCATCACTTGGTTGGCCATATTTAATAACTCATTCCACTACTGTAATATACTCTCATTTCCATACAATATAGCTAATATCTGTATGCTATATGTGTGAAGGTAATACGAAAAATGGAAGGTGTCCCAAGCCATTTGCATTTCATAATAATAATGAACAATCTTACACTATGCAGGGTACATATTAAAGCTTAAAATAATGACAATAAATCTCCTTCATTATTTTCAATAATGTTTAAATTGTCTGCGTATGAAATAAATGATAGTAAGAGTAATTTATATATTATGTTCACTGGAGAGCTTAAATACTGGCAAGAATACTCAATAAGAACAGCATTCATAATTAAACAAACTTACAGGCCACTGAGTGAAAACCCTTATGAAACACCCATAAAAACTGGATTTTTTCAGCCAAAATGTCTGTAAGCTAATGGTCTGACCCAAGAATTTCTGAAAGTACTTTGCATGACAGATATAGTGGAGTTGTGGACATTATAACCTTTTAATTTTCCCATAAACTAGAATGTGCTACAGTGTCAAAAGCTTTTGACACATCACAGGATAGTAAAAGTCCATTATTGTGCTGAATACTCTGGACTTGAAATTATTTCTTGTAACAATGCTAAGACGTCTTTAATAGTCCTTCCAATATTCCAAAAACTTTTGATGAAACAATTTCACAGTACCTTTGATTAAGCATTCACTAAGTGGTTTACAGAAAATGTTCTAATCGATATTATTAAGTGTTAATGGTCTCCATTTAGTTAATAATTTTTGATCTTTTTATGAATACATTTTAAGATGCTTTCACAAATACTAGTATCATTAATACCAAACTAACTCTTCATTAAGCACTTGTAAAAACACTTTTCTGAAATGATGGCAGTGAAAGATAGTAAGAGAAGCATACACCATCTAATACAGGAGATATATCAACAGTAACATTCTGTAACAAACTGTTTAATTGTTCTAGAACAACAGGCTTATTTAGCATACTATTGTCATTGTCAGAAAAGGCTGGGAAGAACCATAACCATTATAAGGCAGTGATGGGAGTAATATATTACACAATGTAATATATTAATGTAATATATTACAATTTCTAGTTACTAGTAATATAACTACTTACTTTATCAAAACAGTAACAAAGTAACAGTAATATATTACATTTTTTGTAACTAGTAACTTAAATGTGCATTACTTTTGAGTTACTTTTGCTTAAACCTAAAGATGATAGAAAACGTCATGGGCCCTGGATAGTATAGATCGCAATCAGATGTTAGGAGGTAACAGACTCTTTGAAGGGGCAATTTGGATAAAAAATTACAACATAATGTTGGCACAACTCATAGCACCTAGCATTCATAACAGATCATTAGAATTTGCAGCAAAATTTACTTCATTTTTTTAGCACTGCAAGGAAGTGAAGGCTAACGACTACCAAAATCCAGCCTCGCCCTGATACTGTGGGGCTCTCACCCACTAAAACAGCCCCTAACACTGGGACAATTCTAGACTGCTAGAGATCATATCCTTACCTTGCCATATAATAAACAGGACTGGTTCTCAAAACCACCATCAATTGCAATCAAACTAACCACTCATTGGTTTAACACCCGATGCCCCAACACACTGCAGCAAGCAGGACTGTTCGGATGGATCTGTGATCAACCAACTTTTGTCTTGATAATTTTTTTATGTTCCATTTAAAATTCTTTTCTGGTTTCGATGTTTTAGATGCTGAAAATAGGCAAAATGTGATAGGTTTTTATAGGTCTTTTGCTGCTGGCTGGTTTGGTTTAATTATTATTTATGACTCTCTAACTATAAAGACTAGTCTTTTTTTTCTCCTTTTGGCTGCAACCATTAGGGGTCGCCACAGCAGATCATCTGTCTGCAGAACAAGTGTCAGTAGAGTTTTATGGTGCCAAGTTGCCAGCCTGGTGCCCAACCTTCCTCCCACATGCACACTGTCACATCTAAGGCAATTTAGAATGTCCAGTCCACCTGCAGTATGTCTTGGAAATGTGGAAGAAAATGGGAGCACCCGGAGGAAAACCACATGAAAGTACCATAATGGTAGATGTCCTTGTCTTCACTGCTGCAGTATTCATTATGCATGGGATTCCATGCCGTGGAAGCCCGATGTCCGGCTAGTCTACCAAAGCCTACCATTGCTTCAATGTACACTGAATGTCAGCCAAACTCTCCTCACACATCATTGGGCATAAAGGTAATGTTCAGGTGTACCATCCTCAGAACTGATTGCCCCAGTAGGAGCACCATTCCAAGGAAAATCAAAGAGAAGCTGCACATCCAGGAAGGAAGAAGATTAGGAGGATGAAGGAAGGGAGTGAATACTGCAGCTGTGAATGCAAGGACATCTACCGTTATGGTACAATTTTACACAGCTATACTATGTCCTTACATTCATCGCTACAGTATTCATTACTATATGGCAGAGTGCCCTAGCTTAAGAATAATAAAAATAAACCTGGGAGGGGGAAGCAGCAGTAGACCCTCTAAGAAGCCATGAAGATTGTCATTAGCAAAACCAGCTGCAGCTTTGGAGATACCGTCCAACTTGTAGTGTTTGGTAAAAGTGTGCCCGGAAGTCCATGTAGCTGCTTTAAGAATAGAATTAGTGTCTAAGCCATTGAAGAAAGCACTGGAAGAAGCCACAGCTCTAGTAGAATGAGCATTTACAGAAGAAGGAATGATCTCACCAAGAAATGTGTAACAAAAGGAAATAGCCTTTGACATCAAGAAGAAATAGTTTGCTTGGAAACAGCCAATCCCAAAGAACTAAGCTGAAAGGAAACAAACAACTGATCAGATTTTCTGATAGCTTTAGTCTTATCCAAATAAAGTCTGAGCTGTCTATGTACATCCAAAGTTTACAACACCCTCTCACTGGCAGATTGCAGAGAAGGGGAAAAAAGTAGGCAAAGTAATACACTGATTAAGTGATAATGCATTAACCACTTTAGGCATAAAAGAAGGATTAGTATACAAGGACACCCTGTCTTCATGGAATATCCAAAAAGGTGGACAAGCTATAATGGCTTGCAAACAGACACCAATCTGGCAGAAGTAAGAGTTAAAAAAAACTGTCTTTCAGAAACAGCAGGCTCAAAAGGAGACTGAGTAAATTTCTTCAGAACAAAATTAAGATCCAAGGGAGGAGGAACAGGCTTCTGGAGTGGTCTAGTATTAAGGACTCCTTTAAGAAATTGCTTAGCCTCAAATCTAGAAGCTAAAGGAGGAGTTATAGGCAGACAAGCAAAAACAGCTGATAAGTGGGCCTCAATAGAAGAATAGGCCAAACCAGCATTGACCAACTCACACAAATAAGAGAGATCCAAAGGAACATCCACAGTAAGTGGGTCCAGGTTATGAGAGAGATACCAAATAGAAAACCTCTTCCATTTAGATAAGTAAGATTTCCTAGTAGTAGGTTTCCTGGCCTCCTGCAGGAAGTGCAGCACATCCTCAGAAAAGAAAAGTGTCTATGAGGAATCAAAAGCCTATCACACACAGTGGCAGTTGAAATGTGGACAGGTGGGGATGGATGAGAGATACCTTGACTTGTGGGAGAAGATCCACCCTGTAGGGTAACTTGTGATGATTGCCCTTGGCTATATGCAGAAAACATCCCCTTCCAAGAAAATTATAGGGTGTCCACCTTCCACACCAGAGAACCTGGGACACTGGCACAGTACAGAGGAAGTTGATTGTTTAGAGGAGAGCAAAAACATCTACTTGTGGAGTACCCCACTTGTAAACAATGTCCAGAAACATATCCCCATGAAGCTTTTGTTCATGGGATTTAGTGAAGAACCTGCTCAGAGTGTCAGCCACAATGTTCTGATCTAAAAGAATATAAAATGCCTGAAGAGTCACTTGATACTTGACAGCCAGATCCCATACCAGAAGAGCCAGCTGGCAAAGAAGGTAAGATCTTCTTCTCTGCTGTTTGTTGATACATCACATAACTGTGGTATTGGCTGTGAATACCTTAAGAGGCCCCAAAGAGAAAAGAGGATGAAAGACCTGAAGAACCAGCATAAGAGCTCTCATCTCTTTGATATTGATGTGCTCCTTCTGCTGATGAGGCAACCACAGGCCCTGTGCCTTCAGGGAGCAAAGGTTGCTCCCCATCTGACATCTGAAGAGTTTGTGAACAGTTTTTGATAGGGAAGAGGGGGATAAAAAGGGAGATCTGGATTCAGAGACAACTGCTGAATCCACCAGAGAAGTTCCTTCTTGAGACAAGGAAGAAGAGGAAGTGTTAAGTCTAGAGGATGTGCATGTTGAAGCCACACCAACTTTAGAAACCACTGAAACTTCATCATGTGGAGTTTGGCCAGAGGGAGCATCAGAATGGTGGAAGTCATGAAACCCAGAGCTCTCAGAAACTCCCTGGCTATAATGGAGACCAGAAGAAGAAGAGTTTGAAAGTAAGAAATGAGAGTTAAGGCCTTTGGATGAGGCAGGGATGCCAGCACTGGCACCATCTGAATCCTGCAACCCATAAAGACATAATCCTGAGAAGGAGTCAGAGAAGACTTTTTGAAGTTTATTCTGAACAACAGGCTCTGAAGAAGAGAAATGGCAAAATAAATATTTTTCAAAAGGACCTTAGGAGAGGATGCCTGAATCAGCAAGTCATCCATGTAAGGAAATATTTAGATTCCTTGAAGCCTTCAAAAAGCAATCACAGGAGCAAGGCATTTAGCGAACACCCTTGGGGCAGTAGAAAGGCCAAAGGGCAAAGCACAGAACTAAATATGCCAAGACGCAACAGAGAAATGCAAAAACATCCTGAAAAGAGGACGGATTAAAATATGGAGATAAGCATCCTTGAGATCCAGAGACACCAGAAAGGCCTGAAGGAGCAAGAAAGGAAACAGAGTATAAAGGGACAACATCTGAAAGGAAGGCACCTTCAGAAAAGTGTTCAGATAGATGAGAGAGGTCTAGAACTGGTTTCCAAGTACCCTCATTTCTGGGCAGTAGAAACATTCTTAAATAAAACCTGTTACCCCTTTGGGACACAGGCACCTCTTGAATAGTACTCTGAGACAAGAGATCTCAAAGAACCTTTGGTGAAAAGGAAGTTGTTCCCGAGGAGGCTGAGGAATGCACATAAAAGGAGGACAGGATATCCACACCATGAATTAGCCCTGACAAATGATTAACAGATCCAAGAATCCTAGGTGATTTGAAGCCGAATAAGAAGAGAAAGAGAAAGGCAAAGAGAAAGAGGAATGTGGCTGGGAACAGGCAGGTAGTCGGACGGCACCTGGCTTGTCAGGAAAGGAAGGCTTCTGAGTCACTCCAGTCTGAGTGACCTTAGCAGAAGGAGCCTGTTTACTACCCTTTTTGATCTTTAGCAGGAGGGCAAAATTGCTTACAGACAAAGGCTGGCTTAGAAGGGTAGTTTCTATGAAATTTAGGCACAGGGGAAACAAACACATGTTTAAGCTCCTGTAAGGTATCCCCTTTGTCCTGAAGAGACTTACACAAACTAGCAGCTGCTCCCCCAACAAAAGTTTATTATCCAGAGGAGCATCCATCAACTTAGCCTTAATATCATCAGGTAAAGGTTGAAGCTTAAACCAAGGATACCTACTCATTACTCAACCAAAAGCAGCAGTCCAAGAAGAGGTGTCTGCTGCATCTTAAGTACATTTGATCGAATGATGAGCTATTTGAGAGGATGTCCCTAGCAAGGAACAAGCAGAAGATTTACACTCAGAGTCTGGAAGATTAGAAAAAGCTGACAAGCCTGAGAAAAAAGAGCCAACACATACCTAGATATATCAGTTTGATAATTGCCATAAAAGCTAGGGTGATCGAAGTATAAACCTTCTTACCCAGCCTGTCCATGGCTCTGCTGTCCTTGTCAGAAGGCAGTAACTTGGATGAAGAAAGCAATTGAGATGGTGTATCAGAGGCTACAGACACTACAAAGGGGTCAGCAGGGCATTTGAACAAAAAGGAACAATCCTCAGGCACCCTATAAAACCAATCAGTCTTCCTGGGAGCAGGGTGAAGAATCAGCTGCTTCAGAGCCATTGAAAAAAACATCCAGTAAAGCAGCCAAAACAGGAGGAATAGCTGCAGGTTTAGAAGATTCCATCTGCAGTAACTCTTAGTACCTCTTATGGATCTCAGAGACCTGAGCATAATCCCACTTAAAAAAATTCCATCATCCTAGAGATTGTGTCCCCAAAGGAAATTTCCTCAGAGGGAATATCAGAACTATTAGATTCCACCTCCTCTGACCAATAGTCCAAAGGAGAAGGAATCTGAGTAGAATAATTAAGGGGCTCTTCATCAGAATCCACTCTTCCTCAGAAGAATTCAGTTCCCTGGCCCTTTTAAGTGGAGAAGAGGACCAAGGAGGAGCAGGAACCGAAACCCTTTGAAGAAGCCTTAATGACAGTAAAGCATTAAATAACCTGCCATTCACTTTGTACATAATAAAGTGCAGAAGAAACATTTTCAGTTTTCTGTTTCTTTTTAAGGAAACATCTGCCCTAGAAAGCAGAAGGCTGTGACTCAGGATGGCATTCAACAACCGTATTAGGATCTTCCTTCCTAATAAGAATCTGCAGAACCCCCCTTGACCCCTCGGAAACAATCAACCATAGTTCCCCCTGAACATCCAAAATGGATGCCTGCAAAGCCTCATTGGATGTGCTGCCCACCAGATCCTTACTGGCCTCTAACCCAGACATGGCAGAGAAATCTGACAACACTGCCATCCAAACCTCTGTGTCTCTAACAGCCTTAGGAGAAACACCCAGCAGAGGCTGGACAGAGGAAGATTCCTGTCTTACCTTTTTCACCTTCTTCTTCCCCGATGCCTAACACTCAGGGTGGGAAGTTCCTTCCACTGTATTTTTAGCAAGAAGCTTAAGACGTTTGTTCTCAAGATACAATGAAAGGGAAGAAAGCCTACTACAAAGGCTTTTTGGGCTGAATGCTTAACAAGTCAAACAAGATGTATAGTCATGAGAAGCTCCTAGACAAAAATGGCACTTATTGTGATGGTCTCTATGGGGAATCTGACTCCCACACTGGCATTTACCCTTCCAGGATGGCATTAACCCCAAACAGCACAAAAAATACAAGAAAAAGAACAAATCTTAAACTGGGTACTTATCTGCAATAATGAGGACTTCACCAAACAGGAGTAATCACAAAAATGCAGGACAAGCAAACAGACCAATGGTTAGAAACAGCACTCAGACTGGCAGCAAAGAAGTTCTGAGAATGGTACGCCTGAATGTCACCTTTACGCCCTATGCTATGCGAGGAGCATTTGGCTAGCATTCACTGTACCTTAAAGCAACAGCAGGCTTTGGTAGATTGGCTAGACATCAGGCTTCCACAGCAGGGAATCCCATATGTTATTAATACAGCAGCGGTGAGTATAAGGACATTACAGGGAGGACATACAGAATGCAAACAGAAGGCACCTGAGCTGAGAATCAAACCAGAGAACCTCTTGCTGGAAGGTGACAATGAAAACTGCTGTACCACTGTGCTTCCCAGCTATAAAAATCACTCTGCTGGAGTTTTTTTTAACTGTTAAATGGTATTCATCATCATTATAACATTGTGTATACAACTTTAATAATACACTTACATGGATGTGCTTACTTGTGTGAATAAATCTTAACGTTATAATTGATAAATTATACTTATGTAAAAGTAATGTGTTACTTTAGTTAGTAACTAGTAATAGTAATATATTAGTTTTGTAGAAAGGTAATAAGTAATAGTAATATATTACTTTTAAAATAACTAGTAATAGTAACTTAATACTTTTATAAGTAACTAGCACAACACTGCTACAAGGTTAGATATTCTTCATACATTCTGGCAGCGTACTGCTCTACAAAAGAAACAATAACTTCCTGCATCAGAATATTTGCAGCATCAAGACATTGTAGGTAATCTACTAGACATCTCTCTTTCTTAATATTTTTACTCAAAAACTAGGATATCTCAGCTTCTGTTCCACTGACAATACGTATTTATTTATATTGTAAAACTTTTACTCAGTCTTCCTTCGTGCTCTTCAGACATCTTTTTAAAGAATTAATGAAGAAAATGCTATTATGGTGCAAGGAATGTGCATAGTCTTTAGCCACCTTAGTATAGACCCATTTCCTTTAAGTCCACGTATCTTTTTCAGTAAGATAACAAAGATTGATATATTTCATTTTTTAAATAAGCCACCATTCATTCCAAGTGGTCAATAAGTGTACAGTGCTAGTTTAATACCTTCCAGTTTCCATAAAGCTCCATCTACCAAATGTCTGGTAAACGTTTTAACTCCTTCACCTACATTATATATGATTTATTCTTGGATAAAAAAATATCAAGGCTGTGTGGTCTGATAGCAAAAATATAGTTTTAGGAAATCTTGCAAAAAGTATATAGAGGAGCATGCAGAATTGTATAAGTCTGTGGCCAGTGCCCTTCTTGTGTAAATGGACCTTAAACTAGAGTTCAATGTTGAGTGACCACATGAAAGGGCAGCTGTGAATATTGTAATGTCCTTGTTAATCTTTCCTTGTGGTTTTCTAATGTGGCAATTTAAATAACCCACTAACAATATTCATAGAGACAGGCACATATTTCTTTAACATAAGAAGCAAATGTTTGTGACTTTTCAAGTTAGTAGGTGCAATAAAATGGATGAGGCTGAAAGGGCCTGTATAATAACATATAAGAAGTCTAACGGGAGTAGGAATAAGTGAATCTAACAATGTTAAACTATTTTTGTAGAACTGTTTCACAAAACCGTATTTCAGCTTACAACCTCGAGCAGTACATTAATTAACTTTTTAATACAAGTTATGGAGGTAATTTTGTGCAAACATTTTATTACATTTGAAGAAGAATATTTTAGACAGGTGAAGGGTGTGGCTATGGGCAAAAGTTGTACCACTACTGACGTCAACCTGGTTGTTTGGGCATGGGAAAACAGACACATTTTCAACTCAAGTTTAAAGACCACTGGACCCTTTATTTGCAATACTTGGAAGACATTTTTATCCTGTGAAAAGATAGGGGCCAAGTAAAGGAAGACTTAATTACATTTATAAACGGTATTTGCCCTAATTTTAAGTTTGCACATACACATTCCCATGATTCTATCTACTATGCAGAGGTTACTATTTCAAAGGATGTTATCTATGGGTGTTCTATTTCAAGAGTGTCTTGAAATCCAACATTTCAAACAGTTATTTGGAACTTAACAGCTGCCATCCAAGACATACTAAGAAAAATATGTTTTTAAGGGGAAACTTTTTCATGCAGCTAGGATGAGTTCAGTTTTGCCCTTTAAATTAGAACTCGGTAAACAGGATAGAGGCTACCCACAAGATCTTCTTTTTAGAATAGGGGAGGAAGTTCTAGAAGGGTGGGGTACAAAGTACAATCCCCTTCTTGGAGATGAAGTAGGTTTACCAGCAATGACAACACAAAAGGCCACTAAGTCTTTTACAAACTCAATGATAGTTCACTTGCGGGAACAAGGCAGCAATATTAAAGAGATAATGTTGAAAAACTGGGTGCTGTTCAAAGGTAGTTTAGACAACATTCATATCGTGGGAGAGAAACCCCCTTTTATTTATAAAATTTGTCACAACCTAAAATATTTGGATGAACATCCCAAAATAGTTATTAGTACTACTGTTAAAGGAACTACACTTTGTGGGGCTTGTAAATATTGTAGGTTTATCCTGCAAGACAGTGCAATTATTATAGATAATCCACCACAAACTATAGTTCTGAAGGTAGGAAACTGCAGTAGCAGTGGACTAGTATACATAGCTGTATGCCAAGGATGCAGTTTTTTCTACATTGGCAAGACCAAAAGACAGCTATGTAAAAGAATATATGAACATGTAACAAGCTCACTGGCTTGCAACCTATGCACTAAGTTTCTGTTTGGTATAGTGGACATTATTAAAAAAGAAAAAACGGGTGGTCACTGGGAGAACAAAATTGAGAGAAGGGAACTCATCTGGCAGGTTAGATCGAAAGCCAAAATACCTCCTGGTATTAATGAAAATGTCTCAGTTGCACCCATTTTAAAAATCAAAGCTGCAGAATTATAAAACGCATTTTTTTCCCTTTAATTATACTTTAATTTCTAGTTTTTTTAACTGGAGCTGAGGTAGTACAGTGGATAGTATTGTCACTTCACAGCTAGAGGTTCTCCAGTTCAAGTTCTTGTCTGGGGTGCCTTCTGTGCAGAGTCTGCATGTCCTTTTTGCAGTCACATAGGTTTCCTCCAGGTGCTCCAGTTTCATCCCACATTCCAAAGAGGTTTTCCAGTTTAATTCTCGGCTGCGGTACCTTCTGTGCAGATTGCATGTCCCCCCTGCAGTCATGTAGGTTTCATCTTTGTGCTCCAGTTTCATCCCACATTCCAAAGAGGTTTTCCAGTTCAATTCTCGGCTGGGGTGCCTTCTGTGCAGATTGCATGTCCCCTCTTCAGTTGTGTAGGTTTCCTCCAGGTGCTCCAATTTCATCCCACATTCCAAAGAGGTTTTCCAGTTCAATTCTCGGCTGGGGTGCCTTCTGTGCAGATTGCATGTCCCCTCTGCAGTCACATAGGTTTCCTCCATGTGCTTCAGTTTCATCCCACACTCCAAAGAGGTTTTCCAGTTCAATTCTCAGCTGGGGTGCCCTCTGTGCAGATTGCATGTCCAATCTTCAGCCGTGTAGGTTTCCTCCTTGTGTTCCAGTTTCATCCCACATTCAAAAGAGGTTTTCTAGTTCAATTTTTGTCTGAGGTACCTTCTGTGCAGAGTCTGCATGTCCTTTTTGCAGTCACATAGGTTTCCTCCAATTGCTCCAGTTTCATCCCACATTCTAAAGAGGTTTTCCAGTTCAATTCTTGACTGGGGTGCCTTCTGTGCAGATTGTATGTCCCCTCTGCAATCGTGTAGGTTTCTTCCTTGTGCTCCAGTTTCCTTCCACATTCTAAGGACGTGCAGTAGATGGATTTGACACTCTAAATTGGCCATAGGTGCAAGTATGTGTGCACATGACTGGTACAAATAAATTACCATGACATGGGTAGCTACCCGGTGGTGTAAACCTTGGCTTGAGATGATTGCCACTGTTGAACTGAAACCCTGATTCCATGTGCAAAAATGGGAAAAGGGGTTGAGGATGGATGGACTCTATTTTTATTTTTCTGGTTTAGCCTTTTTTTTTTTGTAAACTCTGCTTATACGGACTTAGTTTTTAGCTCTATGAACTGTTTTTTTTTTACCTCAGCTGTATTTGTAAGTGTACATTTATAAGATGTTTTACATCTTTAAGGAGCATGTTTTAATTGAGTGGTGTGCCACATGGTTTTAAATGCTTTGTATAAAAAACTCTTCCTTATTTTCTTCATATAGTTCTGATGAAGTACCATTTTGAAAAGAAAAAAAGCACTTCGCTTTCTGTTTTATTTATGGCTTATTAAACACCTTTTTGTTGATGTTTGTGGTTCTGCAGTTTTATCATTAGTAAACCTAAGCAAGTGTTTTACCCACTATATGCACCTTTGAATTTTTTGTTTCACGTTTTCTGGCTCCATTGATTTATGCTGTTTTTGGTTCCTCACATATAAGAAGTCTACCAGTAATAGGAATAAATGAACCTAACAATGTTAAACTATTTTATATAGTATGGCAATACAACTCCATGCATCCTATCTAAAATACCAAGCAACTCTGTGACCCACAATACCTGTACTTGGTGTTGTTGGTTAGGAGTCAACAGATGAACATCCAAATGTCTGCATAAATAGTCTTACAACTTTCCAGTATGACAATAACTTTTTTAATTAATAATACTGTTAGTGTTAAGGAAATATGTAGTTAGAGTACCCCTTCCCATTTTTGTACACTGTTTACTACCCTTCTTCAATTTTCTTTTCATAGTCCTTTTACCAGTAGTATTACAAGCATCAACAGTGTTGTCACTAAGCTCATTTTCTATAGAAGCCATGTCTACCTGTTTACTTTATCACCTTCATCATCTGTAACATTAATACTTTGTGTAATCTCGTCACCTATGTTACGCTCTTCACTTGCTACATTATGCATGTGTGCATTAACCTCTGATATTTCTGCAGTACTCAGTGAAAGCTTAGTACTTAAAGGCTATTGTTCTTCTAGTAATTTAACCTGACGGCAGCCAAGCCAAACCAAAAATGCTCAGTATTCTTGCATTATCTGCATAATGTTTTACAGCTATGAATAGTATGCCCAAACTCCCCCTACTGAGCATACTTTATTTTTGGATAGTTTTTATTAAATATTCATAAGAGCCACAATAAAAACAAATCTTTGGTTGTCCCTTATACAACACAAAGATGCTGAACCAGAGATAGTAAGCACACAAGGAATGTGCACAAACTGCTTTGCAGGTATTTTCAATGTTGCCTAAATTTTCCAAACATCTGTTCATATTTTACAGTAACCATACATTTGTTAAAGTCCAAGACAGAATGGCATAAAGTAATACAGTGAGACTAAATCTGAGCCAGCTCACAGAATGGCATAATGTAGAAAAGTGAGACTAAATCTGAGCCAGCTCACAGAATGGCATAATGTAGAAAAGTGAGACTGAATCTGAGACAGCTCAGAGAATGGCATAATGTAGAAAAGTGAGACTGAATCTGAGCCAGCTCACAGAATGACATAATGTAGAAAAGTGAGACTAAATCTGAGCCAGTTCACAGAATGACATAATGTAGAAAAGTGAGACTAAATCTGAGCCAGTTCACAGAATGGCATAATGAAGAAAAGTGAGACTATATCTGAGCCAGCTCACAGAATGGCATAATGTAGAAAAGTGAGACTGAATCTGAGCCAGCTCACAGAATGGCATCATGTAGAAAAGTGAGACCGAATCTGAGACAGCTCAGAGAATGGCATAATGTAGAAAAAGTGAGAATATATCTGAGCCAGCTAGCAGAATGGCATAATGTAGAAAGGTGAGACTGAATCTGAGCCAGCTCACAGAATGGCCCAATGTAGAAAAGTAAGACTTTATCTGAGACAGCTCACAGAATGGCATAATGTAGAAAAGTGAGACTATATCTGAGCCAGCTCACAGAATGGCATAATGTAGAAAAGTGAGACTGAATCTGAGCCAGCTCACAGAATAGCATAATGTAGAAAAGTAAGACTTTATCTGAGACAGCTCACAGAATGGCATAATGTAGAAAAGTGAGACTATATCTGAGCCAGCTCACAGAATGGCACAATGTAGAAAAGTAAGACTTTATCTGAGACAGCTCAGAGAATGGCATAATGTAGAAAAGTGAGACTATATCTGAGCCAGCTCACAGAATGACATAATGTAAAAAAGACTGAATTTGAGCCAGATCACAGAATGGCATAATGTAGAAAAGCGAGACTGAATCTGAGCCAGATCACAGAATGGCATAATGTAGAAAAGTGAGACTGAATCTGAGCAAGATCACAGAATGGCATAATGTAAAAAAGCGAGACTGAATCTGAGCCAGATCACAGAATGCCATAATGTAGGAAAGTGAGAGTGAATCTGAACCAGCTCCACATAAGCAGTCCTAAACTACAGAATAATATGCCTTTTTGGCTGTATAATTAAAACCACAATGTTATATTGTGCCCGAGGAGTATAACGTTTTTTAAAGTCGCATTTAGCCAAATAAAGTTTCAGCAAATACAAATGTTTCAGAAATCACATTGCAAAATGTAACTTAATCAGTATGTATCAAGGCCCAAATTTCTTTGACAGTAAATCCAAGATGAGAAACAATATTGTCCTAAATTGCATACCTGTTAATTACTTCATTGTTTTAGAAGATATTGATACCAAAGGCAGTTTTCCTCCATGCTATAAAACAGAAGGGTCAGTAGCAGAAGTAAATTTAACCAGCTGAGGATATGTTCTTGGAAAAATGCTATCCCCACAACCAGCAAGCTCTGCACCTGCAGATCCAGTCAGCGTAGATCAAACTGAGCCAAAGCTTGAACTCTGACCTTTATCCTCTGACACAATAAGGAAGGCCTCTCCTACTTATGCAGTACACCGATAAACAATTTGACTCCAAAATGCAGCTTTGCAAGTGGCAAGTTCATTTTCTTTCAACAGCTTAAGCAGTTTTTCATTGGATAATCCTCTTTCTTCAAGTTCAGTAATTTGAACCATGGCTTGAACAGATATCTCTTCAGTAGAATCCATCCTTTCTTGTGCTAAAGTGCAACTACCCTCTGGCCTGTCACTCACAGAAAGTACAGAAAAGAGTATGGGTTCTTCATTGTATTTACAAATATATACATCTTATATACAATATTTCAACACATAGTTCCATTATTTACAATATTTACAATATTTATAACATGATTCTTACATTTATAATAAACTTTCAATATTTTAATCCCCCAGCTCTTTTCTCAACATCCAAAGTCTTACATTCTTCAAAATCTCTGGTAATAATCACTTTCCATTGTATTTTACTTCAGTAATTATTTTGTTCCATATTATTCATATTGTACAAATAATTTTGTATCCAGTTTATTAATGTCTTTTTGTTTTACAGTTTTATAATGTCCATATTCAATCATATCCATATTAATGCATTCAGTGTTCTGCAATTATTTTAAGTATTGATTGTCATATATTTCCTTCCACAGTTTAAATGCCCTTTTACACTTTATAAAAATGTGTTCAGTTGTCTTTAATTCACCACAATGTAAACAAATTGTATATTTTATTGTATTGTATGGTATGTTTGCCTTGACCGGTAACTTACTTATTGATAATCTCCACAAAAAATCTGTACATTCTACATATTTTTATACCAATTAATTCCCATTTTTACTGCTTTGCTCTTCTCTTTACTTATATGTTTCCAATGATAAGGATAATAAAATTATTCCATTATATTTTCATACTACATACTTCTATTTTATTCTATCTTTCCTATATCAATTTCCACAGCAGTGTTTTCTCTTGATATAATTTCATGTCCATACAATGAACTTTTTTGCTTCTGTTTAAATATTCCAATTTTTCCCAAATTGCTTTATGTTTCCCTTTTATGATTTTTGTTAATAACTTTTCTTTATCTTTCTTATTTACTAAGATTTTATACACGTTTAATGAAAAAGCATGTATAATTGGGTGTAACAATCTCAACCCTCTTTCTTTGTTATTTACATAAAGAATGCCTCATTTCACTGGGTTTAGTCTTGACCCTCAAATTAATGTAAAAATTACATTTATTAAATCTATTTCTAATGTTAATGAAATTGTACATACATTAGCTAAATGTGCAATTTTACTTACTATTATGGAGTTATTTGAATATGCCCTTTTCCTTTTTTAATTTCTCTAAGTCTTTTGGGTTTCTAATACTGTGATGGAAATGGACCCCATTCCTAAATCAAAGTACAATTAAAGTTCATGAAATTAGTATTGTTTCAATCTTTGATGTCAGCCAGAAGTGCTCTTCACAGCACCTGCAATGTACCTACTAATTATTCCTTCTGCAATTTGTATGGGGTTACATGTATTGGTAACATATTTAAATATGATTGTAGATTCTTTATTATAAGACCCATTGCTCCTACTACTATTGGAACTGTCTGGGTATCTTTCTTCCACATTGTTCTCTTTCTGTCTGCAAATCCTGATATTTTATAACTTTGTCTCTCTCTGTACTATAGCCACTGGTGTAGTGATTTCAATGATCATTGCTACTTTTATCTTCTTTTCATGGACCACTATATCTGGTTTTCCAGCATTTATCTTTTGCACTGCTGGTAATGGGTGATCACATGTGATATAAACTTCATCATTTTCTATGATGCTTTGTGGCTCATGTTTCCAATGTTTTTCAGACACTTCAATACATTAATGTTTGCACAATCCCCAGTGCAACAGTCTTGCCACATTATTATGCCTTTCAGTATACAGTCCTTCTGCCATTACTATGTCACAACAGCAATGAGGTGTGCAACTGTTTGCAAGTCTGTTTTACAAAACCTACATTTGTCTGTTTCTCCCACATCCCAGAAAGGCTCATCCAGACTCTGCTACACTTTGCTGTGAAGGAAAGGTTAGTTTGATGTTATTTTTTGTATTTCTGTATTGCCTTTCTATATTTTGAATACTGTAGTTTGTTTTCTTTACCTTGTGTTTTGCTTGCATTCTGTTTTAACAGCATATTAAAACTTCAAAAGAGACCACAGCTCTCTCTGTTCTGAGTCAGGCAGAATTAATACCACTGTCTTTCTAGTTGCCCGCCTTTTATGTTAATCTGACCATATATCTCATTTCTCTCTACTTTCACTGGCTTATGTGACTAATCACAAAATCATCATTTTTGAAATCCCACCCCTTCAATTATTTAAATTTATTGGCCATCCTACAGTATTTCATAGTACGAAAATATAAAAGTGACCACCCCTTTCAATCCATCTTGCTGTTTTAAAAATAGTAACTCTCCACAAAACCTTAACTTTTTAAACAGGTAAAACTCAAGTTACCTACTTTCACATCTAACTTCTCTAGTACACACTGCAGAGTGCATTCTTTTCCATCTCACCTTTAAGCATCCCTGTGACTAACACTTTCTCTAATACCTGCTGGAAAGCACTAGGAAGCCTTAAACTCATACAAACACTGAACTCTCCTTGTTAACAAGGAGAAATTAATAGTAGGTACTAAACAGCCTATAATTGCAAAGTACCTTGCTAAGGAAACAGCTCCTATACTTTACAAAGAAAAAAAAAAGCCCCAAACCAGGCATGTCCAAGGGTCAGCTTCCGGTGATTTCTCCTGTCCACCTGGTGAATCTGGGCATACTGGGGCAATGCAACAATGGCCTCATGTACACAGACAACCCTCTCCTCCTACCACCCAACACTACAACCTGTGAGAGATGCACTTACATAGCCAAAATGGAAGCAAAGCTCTCTCCACCCAAGATTGTGCTAAACAGTCAAGAGGAGAAGGTTAACACCCACACTACACCTCAAGCAACACATAGCCCTTCTAAACCAGCACCACCAACACCCACATATAGCAACACTAAATCCACATATGCAGAGGCTTTTAACTGTAACCTGCCCAAGCAACAAAGACCTCTGAAGCTGAAATGCAAACAAACTCCAATCACAACCAATGTGTCACATAGTTCACAACACCAGTGTGCCACCCAGCAACAGCCCCTAAGGCAAGACAATGTACCTAACACTTTAGTCATAGGTGACTCTATAGTCCGGCACACTGATGTCCCTCTCACCAGGTTGAATAAGGAGAAAATTACAGTCAGCTGCCTGTTGGGTGCCAGGATCCACCACATAACGCATGCACTCAAGTCACTCCACAACAAGTACAAATATGACTCTGTCATTGTCCATGTTGGAGTGAATGACTTGAGACGTACCTCCCTGGACTACATGAAAAGAGACATGGAAGAGCTCTCAGATCATGTGGCCCAGGCAGGTATGACCCTAGCTCTGAGTAGCATCCTGCCTTCGCCCAGAATGATACCACAATATAAGGATAAAATGATTGACTTCAACAATTCGCTAAGCTTATGGTGTCATTCAAAGGGGATCCAGTATCTGTCTGCCTGGGATGACATGATTGACAGACCACGATGCTTTGCCAGAGATGGTCTGCACCTGTCGTCCCTGGGATTCAGGTTACTGGCTAAGGCTCTTGCCACCCCTATAGTGCCTTTTTAGGCAAACTTCAAAGGACAAAACCACCACCGTAACAGGTACAAGCATGCAAAATCTGAAAGTAATGCTACTCAATGCTAGAAGTCTAAACCTCAAAATGCACTCTCTCGAGGCACTCCTAAAAATGGAGAACATCGATATCTGTGCAGTAACTGAGACCTGGTTCAAGGCTCCAGAGAGCACCCCTGCAATACCAGGCTACAACTCTTACCACACTTTTCGCCACCAAACCAGGACCGAAACACTAAAGGTGGAGGAGTGTCAATATTCACCAAGGATATTCACACCACCAGGCTAGTTGGCCAACACAATGTGTCTGAAATTCTCCAAGTGCAACTAACACTAGGTAAGACTGCAATCCAAATTGTAGCTTGCTACAGATCCCCCACCATACCCCAAGATTCTCACTACACCTTTCTAAACATACTGGAAAATATTAAGATAGAACCAAACACCCTAATACTGGGTGATTTTAACTATCCTGCCATTAACTGGGAAAACTACTCATGTCCCAACACCTTTGCGCAACGGTTCTTGGAATTCATAAATTCCAACGCCCTGGATCAACTAATGCATAGTCCCATCAGGGGCTCCAATATCCTAGACCTGGTCATTACCAACATGGGAAATCAATGCTCCATACCTATGGTCACCCCCTCGTTAGTCAAGTCTGACCATAAGCTAATCACCCTTAACATCCACATCCCACCCCCACCCCCCAGTAAAGAAACCACCATAAAAAACTTCTCCAAAGCCAACATCATGCTACTCAAGTCAGAAGTGACAAACTTCATGACACCCATGCAGACGGAACTGAAAGTTCAACTGCTGAATCCTACACTAAGGCACTGTACGAGCACATCCACTCATGCATGAATCGTGCCATCCCAAATAGAACCAAAATGCTCTCATCCAAAAAGGAAGCCAATCTGGTGGTCCCCTGCCATAAACAAACTTTACAACAAAAGGAAGAAACTTTTGCAGAAAAGAGGAAAATCCCAGGATGCAAAAACTCCCTTACTAGCCTCAGTAAGAAACTGAGATGCCTCATAAAATCCTCCAAAGCTAGTTACGAAAATAAAATTGCCAAAGATTCCAAAGACAACCACAAAGCATTCTCTAACTATGTCAAGAATCTAAATGGCAATGCTCAGATCTGCTCTGAGCTAAAACAGAATGGCATTAAATATACTGATCCGAAGGATATTGCCAATATCCTGGCAGATCGATTCAGTGCCAACTTCACCCCCCTCTCACCCCCTAAATGGCCCATCTCAATACCGGAAAATTGCCAAATTCCAGTAATAACGGCCACACAGGTACAAAACGCACTCTCTAAAGCCAAGAATACAGCATCCATGGGACCAGATGACATACTGGGCTGTGTACTACATGAACTCAAATATGAGCTGGCACCTCACCTAGGTGTCATGTTTAATCATAGCCTCACCTCAGGTTTCGTGCCCACTGAGTGGCGCAGAGCTACAGTTATCCCAATCCACAAGGGGGGATCCAGCTTGGATCCCGGAAACTACCGTCCCATCAGTCTGACAAGCCTTATCTGCAAGGCCATGGAGCGTATTATCATGGAACTTATAAACAAAGACATTGGCAACCTTCAAACACTGGACCCCACCCAGGTTTAGTTTGTGAAGGGCCGATCTTGTCTCCTGAACCTGATTGACTTCTTTGAATCAGTCTCCAGAGCCATGGACAAGGGTAAGGTGGTCCACACAGCCTATCTAGACCTTGCCAGAGCCTTTGACACCAACCACCACTCTGGAATCATAGATAAACTTACTAAGTTGGGCATTAATCCCTATGTCACCCAATGGGTTGCTAACTGGCTTACTGATAGAACCCACACTGTAAAAGTAGCCGACTCCAAATCCAGCTCCAGACAAGTGACAAGTGGAGTACCTCAGGGTTCAGTCCTGGGGCCGCTCTTTTTTGGCATCTACTTCTCTGAAGTACAGGTCAACACTAAGGGACTCTGGCTAACAAAGTTTGCAGATGACTGCAAACTGGGAGCCATTATTGAATCCCCAAATGATGTGGATACTCTACAAAAGGGCCTTACAGAAACAGATGCTTGGTGCCAGAGCCATGGGCTCAAGCTCAATGCCAAGAAATGTATTGTTATCCCCTTTGGGAAAAACATGTATCCATGAATTACCATATAGGTGGCAGTACACTAAACACAGAAACTGTGATAAGAGACTTAGGGACACATGTGGACAGTGGTCTCACCTTCAATAACCACATCGCCACAACAGTCAGGAAATCCTTCTATGTGGCACACCTCATCACAAAGGGCTTTTCATCCAGAAAAAAAGGAGGTCATTGTCCCACTGTACTCATCCCTCATTAGACCCATTATAGAATACAATGCCCCATTTGGTATGTACCTCTCAAGACATCTGCAACAACTGGAAAGGCCTCAGAAATACCTCACTAAAAGAATCACAGGCCTAAAGCAGATGCCCTACGCTGACCGCCTTAAAAAACTCCAGCTATACTCTGTCGCATATCGTCTACTCAGAGGCGATCTCTGCTTAACATACAAGGCCATGTCAAACCCAGAGCTGTTGGACATGCGACACTTAAAGAAATCCCAATCCCTCAGAGCTACACGCTCCAGGGATCTAAACCTTGTCATCACAATAAACAAAACATGCTGGAGGGATAGCTTCCTGACCCAGAGACTCCCCAGACTCTGGAATAGATTGCCCATACATATCAAGCAGAGTGCCACTTTGGATCTCTTCAAGAGGAACCTTGACGATTGGATGGGAGAAAGGAAATTCACCCCAGGGATCACATCAGTCACCCTGCTAGACAGGGGTCCAGGAAAGTCAATAATGTGGGAAGAAATAGCCAGGGAATTGTTATGGCTAGGCTTGTATAGGCCCTAGGGCTGATAGCCTAGTACCAACCTATGTTCAATGGATTGTAAATCAGTGTGTATGTAGTCCACTATCTTGTGCCACCAATATTAACCTTTCATCTCTTGGTTTGAATTTGTCTCTCCTTAACCATTCCTGTATTTGCTCCTGATCAGCATGAGGTTCTTCCAGATGTTTTCTATACTTCCAACTATATTTATGCATTTTCTACATTTCCTGACTTCTCATCTGGTCCTTCACCTTATAATCTTTCTTTTGTTTTTTTGGCACATTTAGTTGCTGCCTGTTTTTGTGTACTTGTGGTTTGATTTCCATTACTGCTTGACACAAATATGCTTATGCTAGACTAAGCAGGGAAGTCATCTTAGATTTATTCTTCTCATGTTTCAAAATTGTCACTACATTTGGGTCTTGTGAGGTCAGCAAATACGTATGGAGTCCCATGATTGCAGATCTATACATATAATCAATTTCAAGGAGGCCCATCCCTCCTTCGGAACGGAGAATATATAGTCTTGGTATGCACTAATTTTTATAAATCATTTGGTCAGCATGAAGCATCATTCTTGTTTTTCTCTCTAAGCTATCCAATACATTTTAGGCCAGTCAATCACTCCAAAACTGTAAGTTAGGACAGGAACAGGAAATCGGTTTATAGCTTGGATTTTGTTCCTAGATGTCAACACTGTTTTCAGGGTTAATTTAAGTCTTCTAAAGTATTCCTTACCAAGTTTTATTCACATTTGTTCATGTTTTATTGTTGATACTTCATCAATTCCCAAATATTTATACACTCCCTCTTGCTCAAGTTCTTTTATATCACATTCTTGTCCCAAACAGCTATTTTCTCGGTGGTGTAGTTTTCCTGCTTTAAAGGTTGCTTTTGCACACTTATCAAGAACATATGGCATTCTTATATCATCTGAAAACATTTTGCAACTTGCAGTTGTGCTTTCAGTTCCTTGTCTGATGCACTATAGAGTTTTAAATCATCAACAAAGAGAAGATGAGAGGCCTTTACAGTTTGCTATTTTCTAGGAGCCAAATTATAGCCATGGCCTAAGCTGTTAAGTAGACAGCTTAATGGGTTAAGGTCAAGGCAGAATAGCAGTGGTGTCAGAGAGTCACCCAGGAATATTCCTCTTTGATTTTTTATCCCTGGAATAATAATTTGCCCTTCACCATGGCTTAATTGCAAAGTGGTCTGCCACTGTTTCATGGTCACTGTAATGCAGATCGATCAGTATAGAGTGTTGTTGTTGTTTGTCTTTTGTTTTTTTTTCCTGGTAAAAGGTCACCACAGCGGAAATCCGGTCCGCTAAGTATTGGCAGATTTTTTTTTTATGAAACGCTGAGGTGCCAGCTCGAAGCCCAACCTTCAACAAAGGCACACCCATTTATGCACGCATGTCTTTCGAACACTACCCAACTGCAGGGAGGACATGCAGACTCCACACAGAAGGCACTCCCAAGCCAAGAATCGAACAGGAGAACCTCTTGCTGTGAGGTAACAATGCTACCGCCATACCACCGCAGCATACACTGATCAGTATAGAGTGTATCTACATTTTTAAGCACTGTTTTATCCATGAATGGGGTATACTAGCAAATGCTTTCTTGTAGTCAGTCCATGCCATATTTATATTCTTCCCCTTTTTACAGTTCTCCAGTATGACTTTATTTAACAACAAATGATCCTTTGTTTCATATGACTTTATTTTATTGCCCTATTGTTCTATTGCAATAATTGAGTTTTCTTCAAAATGACTATAAACTCTGTCGGCATCAATTCCAGGGTATAGTTTATACATCATTGGAAGGCATGTTACTGGTCTATAATTTTTAGGGTAGTCTTTTTCCTTTATGACAGCCTAAATGTTCTCCAAAATATACAAAGACCTCACATTCTATCATATGTCTCTATTGTTTTTCTCTTAATTGTTCATTCCCAAATTTTATTCCTAAGATTTCTATTTCTTCTTCATTATATTTAACACCCAGTATTTCTCTCAAAAACCTAGTCCTTTACTCTTTTATTTATTAAGAGCCAATCCTAACATCTTCAGATCTTTATTGAGAATTTCTATGACTGTTTTCATCCATTCTTTATTCTTAACTGTTAACACTAAATCATCTGCATATGTAAACATAACTGGAAACATAATTCCTTTGGGTGTCTGGTATCTAGCTTTTTCCAGTATTGAATTAATCTCATTGACCACTGCCTTTATAATTAATTCAAATAAGATGCTGGTGGTTGGACATCCTTGTTTGCTACCACTTCTTAGTCTTATTCTTTCATTTATCCATCCATTGACTACCAGTCTTACTTTCTTTTCCATGTAAAATGACTTTAGAACATTTATTATTTTATTACTTATGTTATATTCCACTAACATTTTCAACAATGCTTTGTGTTGAATTTTGTCAAAAGCTTTGTTTTCCTCTCCTATTAATATTTTTAATTACTTTTGTTTGTTTGATTTTGTCATCTACCAATTCTATTATTAATATTAATAGTTCTTGACTTCCTTTACTTCTAGTTCTGAAGACTGACTCACCATAAGAGCTAGCAACTCTCATACCCTTCTTGCAGAGGTCAGAGCAATCAGTAATACAGTTTTCCATGTTAAGAACGTCAAGTCAGCCACGTTATCTGCCTCATATTTAGCAAGTGTTAGCTTCTCTGACACAAATTTAAGATCCCAAGGAGGGGACACAGGTTTACTTGGAGACCTCTTAAGCAAAGCCCCTTTTAAGAACATTTTGTCATGAGACTGCCTTGAAAAAGGAGGGTCCATGGGCAGACATGCTGAAATGGCTTATAGATGAAACATGGTAGAGAAATAAGGAAGGCCATAGGATAATAACTCACACAAATACTGTAAAACCAGAGAACAACTAGCCCTGAATGGGTGCTGGTTACATTCTTGCACCAACTAGAAAAACTTTTCTGTTTGCTAATATATGATTTTCTAGTAGCAGACTTTATTGTTTCCATTAGAACCTGCTGTGTGTCTTCAGAAAACAGGTGCCTGAAAGGAATTAAGACCCTGTCATCCAGGCAATCAATTGAAGATGATTGATTTTGGTATTTATCAAACACCGCTGTTCTTGTGTGAGTGGACACATTCTGTGAGGAAGCTTGTGGTAAATGCCCGTGGCCATTTCCAAAGGAAAGGAAAATCACAGTTGCCTGGGCCAGAAGGGTGTCACCACAATGATCTTGTGGGATTCCTTCTGAATCTTCATAAGTACCTTTGATATTAGTGGAAAGGTAGGAAACACATACAGGAGCATTCCTGTCCAAAGAAAAGAAAAGGTACTTTTTGCATGGAGTCCTGAAAAATACATTTTCCAGTTGATTGTACAAAGAAGTCTACTTGAGAAACACCTCACAGATGGATCAAATCTTGGAAGGCACCCTGATCTTTTTTCCATTCATGAGGATTTGCCCTTGTCCTGCTTTGCTTGCCTGCCACACAGTTTTGCTCTGACGGAATATAGGATGCCTGTAGAGTGAGACTGTTCTGTGAAGCTACATTCAAAGCTAACGTGACTAGTCTGGAAAGCAGATATGACCTAATTCCCCCTTACCTGTTAATGTACTACATGACTGTGGTATTATCTGTAACCATTTGAAGAGGTTCCACAGAACAAAGATGGTTCAGAGTATTGAGTGCCCTGATCAGGCTAAGCTTCTCCTTTATATTTTTATACTTGCATCTGTCTTGGTGTCCTACACCTCTCTGGACTTTTCTCCTTGCTGAAGTTGCCCCTCAAGCAAAGTCCTGAGCATCTGTGGTGACTGAGTGCTTTGGAGCAGGGATGGGGAAGGGTAGACCTGGATTTAAGGATATCTGTTGTCTTCAATAAAGCAGTTCTCTTCTGACTAACCATAGTACTGGGATCTGAAAAGATAAAGGGTTTTGATGCTGAAACTAAAGAGATTTCAGATGCCACTGTAACTTTCTCATGTGGAGTCTTGCCAGAAGTATCATGAAAATCATAAATGCCATGAGACCCACAATTTGGAGGTATTCCGTTATGTGACTAAAGTCTGAGTGAAAAAACGTAGACTTAGAAGATCTAAATAAAGATCTATTTTTCTTGTGGAAGAAAAGTTCTTTGAACTGAGGTGTCTGGTTGACATGCCAGGAACGCAATCCTGTGTGAGGATCAAGAAAGACTTTTAAATGCTTTCTTGGAATCCTAGCTTGTGCAAGAGACCTCTCATCCAAGAGCTAGACTGCTGACATTTTGAAAAAGACTCTGCACGGATAATCAAGTCATCTAATCATGCAGAAATGGGGATACCCTGTAGCCTGCAGTGAGTTCTAACTGGAGTTAGACAGTTTGTGAACACTCTTGGTGCAGTGAATATTCCAAAGGGTAAGGCAGGGGAATGATAATGTGATCCAGACACACAAAAATGGAAGTCTGGATGAACAGGGATGTGATGATAAGCATCTCCTAAGTCTAGCATTACCAGGAAACTTGAAAGAAAAAATGAAGAGGTAATGGGTTGTGAAATGATGTTGTTGTTGTTGTTGTTGTTGTTGTTTTTCTTTCGTTTTTTCCCAGTTAGGGGTCACCACAGAGGAACTCCGGTTCACTAATGACTGGCAGTAGATTTGTTTTTATGGGTACAGAGGTGCCAGCTCAATGCCCAACCTTTAACAAAGACACTCCCATTCTACACATCTTTCAAACATCACTTGACTGTGGGGAGGACATGCAGACTCCACACAGAAGGTGTTCCAGCTGAGAATCGAACGGGAGAACCTCTTGCTGTGAGGCAACGACGCTATATCCTTTTGAATTTAGCCATTATCACGAATAGCTTTAGGAAAGAATGATCGAGAACTGGTCTCCAAGCATTTTCCTTTTTTGACAGTAAAAACATCCTTAAATAAAACCCACTCCAACCTGGGAAGCAGGAACTGGTTCTATCACTCCATGGGATAGCATGTGTTAAAGAACAGGAGGAAACAAAAGAGTCTGATCTGTAGGATGAAGAATGATCCATCCTGGAAAGGAAACATTTTCTCCCACTTCCATCTGTAACACTGTTGAAAGATTTTCAGAACCTATTTGTCTGAAACAATCAGTTGCCAAAGATTAAAAAGGATATTCATACTTTCTGGAAGAGAATAAGGGCCAGGATGCGAGGGCGTTACAAGGTCTCTTGAATAGTCATTCAGACTTATTAAACTATCCTTGGTTTTGGGAGGTTTGAGACTTCTATTTGAAATCCCCTTAACACTTCTTACATGTGTGCTTACCTGAATACTGTTTGAGACTGTTTATTATCTTTTTTTTGCCAAAATTGGGTGAAGAGAAAGAAAACCCCTTGCACAGTTTGAAAAAGGAGGGCTGAAATATCTTAAGAGATTCCTTGGATTAGCGTATCCATTTTGTCACGTTTTGATCACCTCTGCAGTAGAGGGGTAAAACACTAAATCTCTATCTAAAGGAGAATTTAAAATCTAATTTTTTAAAAATCATCTGGGCGTATCTGAGAATGCAGCCAAGAAAACCTCCTTAAAACAGTACCAGTGGCCATAGCCTTGGAAGAAGCATGAACACAGGCATGCACACACTGCAAACAATGAGCAATGACTACCTGCACATTTAAAGAAACTAAGTTATTTAAATCAGTTTTTTCTTCATAAGATGAAACAGGAGATGAAACATTCCTCATACTTTCACAATATGTCAGAACAAACATTGGAGCCTGTCAATTTAAAATTCTGAAAATCAAAGTCACAGAAGTACAGGCGTTTTCCCATACCTGTCAATAAATGTTCCTCTCCTTATTAGAAAGAGTAGGATTTAATTAACTAAGTGCTAGCAGCAGTAGAGTCAGCAAAGGCTATAGCTGCCGAGTCAGGTTTCGGAATAGTGTATAAACATTTACAAGACTGAGGAATTTTATACAGCCTATCTGCCTTTTTAGTGACAGCTAGCTGACTATCAGGAAAGATGGGACATCAGGAATGGGTGTCGGTTCTTGAAAATCCTTCTGTAACAACCCATAGTATTTTCTGAGGGACTGAGTAACCTCAGTGTTCCCCCACTGAAAACACTGGGATCTGTGAGCAATAGTGTCACACAAAGAGAAATCCCCATAGACAGAATCAGAAACTGAGTTCTCCACAGAGTCTGACTCATAAATATGAGGACAAAACCCTGACTCCATCCCTGCATCTTCCCGTTACGATTCAGAATCTTGAATCTCTTCAGGAAAAGAGCCATTCCTCTTTCTTTTACCAAAATCTACTCTACAAGAAGGATCAATAGCCTGAGTTACACCCTAAGTCAGTCCCAGTAAACTAGTCCTATCCAAAGAAAAGGAGGAATAGATCCATGTTTGGTTTTCCATTTCTTTTTGACAGTAAAAATGGGGTCAACTGTGTTACTAATGGCAGTCACTGCTTCCCCAGGGATGGGGACAGCATTCTGATATAAACCTTCCCTGTTCCTTCTTACTGGACTAGCAAGACTGGCTCTGTCTTGGCCACTGAGGGGAGTACAACAGACGCAGAGGACATGGCTAATCCCTGGTCCATAATGGCTGTAGGTGCTACACCAGAGGGATTTGGGGTAAAAGACAAGTGGTCTGAGGTACAGCAAATGGCCACAGCAGAGTCACCCCACCTGTAGCTGAGAAAAAATTACTAGCCTGCTGTGTGGCAAAGGCCACTTTCTTAACTTTTTGTTTTTGTTGCTGGAAGAAGGACCAGCTGTAGGACTGACAGGGTCAAGCTAAAAATGTCTCTTTCCAAAGGAAGACAAGTAGCAAATCCTGGTAAAATTACAAGTCCACAGAAGTTACTTTTTGACAGAATAAAACATAGTAAAAAGCACTTTCAAACATAATGGTAGACCTACAATGGAATATTAAACATAATTTCTCCACAGAAAATCTGTTTTTCATTTAGCTTACATTACTTTATACCTGACAGATGCCTCACAGTAAGAGGTTCTGAGTCTGCATGTCCTCCTGTGGTCAGTTTCCTTCTCCGTGGTCCAAGCTCCCACATCCCAAAGACATGCTGCAGGTGGATTGACACTATGTGAGTGTGCCTTCTGTGGAAGGTTGGGCCGGGCTGGCAACTCGACACTGTAAAACTCCACTGCCATTCAATGTGATCCAAGAAGAAGAAGAAGACTTTATACCTGACAGAAAAAAACAAGTGCTCCATTTAAAAGTACATTACAGTCCTGAGACAGTCCACTAAAACACAATACACCTAGCTTACAAATAATTTTCCTTAAGAGGAATGTAATAAACACTATTAAATATAAGAACTTGGATGATTTCTTCCCAAAAGGAAGTTATTTGCCCAGCAAAGGAAAGCATAAACTGACCGTCAATTCTTGAAAGCCTCAGGGGAATGTACTCTTTGCCAGTAGTAAAGCCTGAAGGGCTTTGTACCTAAACTTGTCTTTTAGTCAGCTCAGCTCAAACTACTTGACAGTTTTGGTGCATGGAAGGTGCCATGAAGATTTGGAACCTGCCGTCTGTTATATTCTTGACAAGATATAATCCATATAACTAAGGCTATGGCAATGTAATCGATATGAAGAACATTGTCATTATTTGTAAAAAGTTGGGTAGGAAGTGAAGGCTATTATATGCTTTATTTTCCTGGAGACAAATATCTCTGCAGATGGTGAAGGCAGCAAAGAGATTATAAAAGACACTTGTTTCTTGGAAGGAATTCTATTGCAAATCTGGATTAGGTTTCAAAGAGCAAACGTTTCATTTTGTCATGAAAAGCATGCTTTACTAAAGCTATGGTTTTCCCAGTGACAACACATGGCTGTGAGAGTTTGACTATAAGTAAGGCTGCTCGCTGGAGAATCAAAATTGAAGCTGTTTTGTTGGGGAAAGCTTTTGAAAATTCCACATACTGCAAATCATGCAATACTTGAGAAAATAACCACAAACTATTCACTGGAAGGTCATTACTGAAATAAAGGGTATTAATTTGCAAACATTAAAGAAGCAGCATATTGGCAACCAAGTTTTCTGACAACCTATTTCCTGAAATTTGCATCCCAAATCTAATCATTCCTGACTCAGTCCTATCCCCTACCATTACTAAGGAAGATGTCCTTAAGATACTTTCAAAGACCAAGAACAGTTCTTCCAAGGGTCCTTTTAATATTTCTTGTTGTCTAATTAATAGTGCCAAACACTTGGGAAATCCTCTGCTTAAACTTAAACTAAGTCTAACTACAGGTTATATCCACATGATCTTGTGGTAAAAAAGGCTGTCTCTAAATACCTAGAAATGCATAGCACATCCTTTGGGAACCAGGTAATCAGTGCAGCCTATGGAATTCAGGATGCCTCATTATCAAACTAGACATGCTTAGAAATGTGGGCGTTTGTGTAAATAATTCCCTCATCTTTGATCAAATTGTGGCAGCTATAGTTAGGAAGTCTTTCTATATTTTACAATGTACTGCCAAAGGTATCTTTTCCAAATTCATGGAAGTCATCATATTCTGTATTGATATTGAATATAACATACCCTTGGCATATATTTAACTAGACACATAAAAATCAAAAAGCCAGATGTTCCTAACTAAAAAGGACTCTGGTTGCAAAAATTATATTAACCGTAAAAGACTGGAAGCCTTGTCCCTGTACTCTGTGTCATATGGATTCCTCAGGGGAGATTTGTGCCTTACTTGCCCTGTCATCAGGGATCCTGCTAAACTTGACCTCTGTTTTCATTGTAAGAAAAGTAGTCCTGCCAACACTAGAACCAGTGATCCAAACCTATATCAGGAAGTAAATAAAACAAAATGGAGGACAGGTTCATCACCCAGTATTCCCCCCTTGCACTGGAATAAACTTCCTCTACAGCTCAAACAATGTGATTCCTTGTAATCCTTCAAACATTGTTTGGATGTATAACCTTACATTTATACCTTAACTTACAGGCCTTTCCCTCCCTGAAAAAGGCAGTTGAACCTGATGGGATGTGGTCCAATTAGCTTTTCTATCCTATGTTCCTTTGATCTTATGTGTATATGTATTAGTATGTATCAGAACATATGGCAGAAGTCATGCCAAGCATGGCAACACAGTGTGACAACACACTTTGTGTTGCCCCACAAACAGTGTTGCAACTTACTTTCCAGTAATGAGAACTCCTTCTGGACCAGATTCCTTAATTACAATAAGCAAAAATGCTCACAATCCACAATCATGGCAAGGAAGGCAAGAACAATATAGAATTACTCCTTACCTGTGGAGAAGAGAGCAAGCCATGCTCATCCCTATGACGTCCATTACAGAAAATGGTCATAGCAGTACGACTTGAGGAAAAAGTAAAGGAAACCTTTTCTAGGTCAGATTGTAAACTCTAGTGTCTAAAACACTATCGACAAGGATGTCATACATCAGTATGAGGGAGCTTTTTCTGGCATTTTATTTTCCATTTTGTGCCTGCCAGCTATTCTTAGACTAAACAGGAGATATAACAGTCAAGGCAGGATTTCAGCATGGTGTTAATTTACATGTAACAGACCTTTGTGAACTATACAAGTACAGAAGAGAAAAACATATGAATGATTAAGTGTGTATGTCAGCGTGCAAATTGTGTAACTGACAAAGTCACTAGTACTTGTGAGTCACCTCTATAAAAATATATATTTAATGGATATAGATAAGAAATATTGTGGCTACCTTTACCTATTAGTGATGTCTCGAAGGCAAAGATTTGCTAAGGGAAACAAGAGAGGTCCAGAAGCAGAAAACTGAGATATTTGAGAAGAGCTGCAAAAACAGAAAGAAAAAACTCAGAATGCAGATGGCCAACTGGGAAGGTATGTGGAAAAACTAAAAATCCTAGAAGATGAAGTGGAAAGACTAAAAAATTAGATGCATTTGGAAATTAAGGCGAGATGACATTTGAATTGCTGGGATAAGTGAGTGACAGAGAAGTATGTAAGAGTGGTACAGGATATGTACGAGGGTAGTGCGACAGTGGTGAGGATTGCAGTAGGAGTGACAGATATGTTTAAGGTGGAGGTGGGATTACATCAAGGATCATCTCTGAGCCCTTTCTTATTTGCAATGGTGATGGACAGGTTGACAGACGAGATCAGACAGGAGGCACCGTGGACTATGATGTTTGCAGATGACATTATGATCTGTAGTGAGAGTAGGGACCAGGTTGAGGAGACCCTGGAGAGGTGGAGATATGCTCTAGAGAGGAGAGGAATGAAGGTCAGCAGGGCTAAGACAGAATATATGTGTGTAAATGAGAGGAGTGTAGAAGAATTGTGAGGATGCAGGGAGTAGAGTTGGTAAAGGTGGATGAGTTTAAGTACTTGGGATCAACAGTTCAGAGTAATATTGAGTGTAAAAGAGAGGTGAAGAAGAGAGTACAGGCAGGGAGGAATGGGTGGAGAAGAGTGTCAGGAGTGATTTGTGATAGACACGTACCAGTAAGAATGAAAGGGAAGGTCTACAAGAGGGTAGTGAGACCAGCTATGTTATATGGGTTGGAGATGGTGGCATTGACAAAAAGGCAGGAGTCAGAGCTGGATGTGGCAGAGTTAAAGATGTTAAGATTTGCACTGGGTGTGACTATGATGGACAGGATTAGGAATCAGCATATTAGAGGGTCAGCTCAGGTTTGGCATTTTGGAGACAAAGCGGGAGAGGTGATATTGCGTTGGTTTGGACATGTGCTGAGGAGGGATGCTGGGTATATTGGGAAAAGGATGCTAAGGATAGAGCTGCCAGGTAAGCGGAAAAGAAGAAAGCCTAATATAAGGTTTATGGATGTGGTGAGAGAGAACATGCAGGCGGTTGGTGTGACAGAGCAAGATGCAGAGGACAGAAAGAAATGGAAACAGATGATCTGCTGTGGCGACCACTAACGGGAACAGCCGAAAGAAGATGATTATGATGATGGATAAGTGAGAGAATTCCAGATGTAGAGTTATATGCTTTTTTTTAGACACTGATTAAAACACATATGACATTCACTTGGAAACTCTTGACCTGGAAGTACAAAGAAAACAAAAACCAGGAAAAAATCAGGGACCCAGTATACTGCAAAGCTATTTGTTTTATAAACTTCACTCCAACATAATAAAATAATGGATTCTTGTGAATACAAGGAAGATTAAGCCAAATAACCTAGAAAGCAGGAAAATCAGAATCATTGCAGACAACTTTGCTAGACTACACCGCCAGAGGCAGGAGTATGGCATAATAAGAGAAGAAGTAATAATAAGACAGGTAAACCTTTCACCCAGCAGGACTACTGATAAACTCTGCAGGGCACCAAGCCATCCCAAAATCCCAGAAGATGCATGTGAGCTATTAGATATGGACAGAGCATCAGAAAGACACAAGGAACAAATGGAAAAAGCAGGGAATGAAAGCAGGTAATACTTTTTACTAAAGGAAACTCTCCAATAAATCAGAGGATGAATGCAAACCTACTCATCAAAAAGGGCAGATCAGGGAACACTGCAAATGGAAAGAGGGAACAACAGCAAAAATAAAAACCCAGAAAAATGCATGACAAATGTTAAGCAAATAAGTATGGAGAGTCACTGGTCACCAAAGCAGAGGATAACAGGATCCCCAAAGGATGAAAGAAAATATGGAAAATAGAAATATCAAAATCACAGGATTGAGCATCCTATTTGGAAGTTACACTACCAGTAGAAGCAAGAGCAGTGGGATGAATTCACCAAAAGCCATGCAGACAAACTACCAAAGAACACGCAGATTCAGCAGAAACAGCAGCAGGAACAGGGAGAACGAAAGGCGTGAATGACAGGAGCAGTCCAGTGACAGGAGTGCCATGCTGTGGAGCAAAGACAAGTCTAACCTGGTGAAATGGGCACGTAAACCAACAAAAGAAGGAAAGCCAGGGAATATCTCATTTACTGTGAGTCAAGCATGTAAAACCATGATCAACTCCAACACCAGGTGCTGGACGAGGCTGAAAAGACAGCAATAGTACATTTCTTTTCTTCTTCTTTTTATTTGTTTTGGTAACATGCTTTTACCACTCATAGTTGTGCTCTTCAATGGTTAATCCACTGGTGGGTGTCACTCTGGGTTCTTTAAATTCAGTATACAGATACCCATCCATGATGTTCGCCATGGCAAAATACAATGACTGCTGTCTGGATCTACATGTGAGAAAGACCCAGGAAGTAAACAAGCAGGAGGTGAATGCATACAAGGACTATTAAATATACAAGGTCATTTTCCCTTGACGTAGCACTAATAATTTAGTCCCACAGCCATTTCCCTGTACCTCTTCATAATTCTTCTTTGATGTGCAGTGATGCAGATACAGTAACCTTCAGTGAATGGATTCTGACCAGCATGTCATAATGATTTCAATACACTGTTAAAAATGTTACCTGACTTGTCAATAATAAAAAAATGTCTCTCTCTCTCTCTCTCTTTTTTTTTTTTGGTGCCAGCCATTTTTTCTTTGAGTCTGATTGGCACGTTTATAATGACAAATGCACTGTTAAAATGCTATCTTGTGCAACTATTACTGAGTTTGTCGAATACCTGGAACTGTACCTAGTAAAAGGTATCAAATCAGTCATTAAAAAGTGCTTGAGAGAAGAAGTCAATATGTTTGATGTAGGAGACAATTCTCAACGTTAGAGATCTGAAAATCTAACTACCAAAGAATGTCCAGCGGACCACATACGGCAGATGGGGAAAAAGGGGTTGCCAGTCTGTTCAGAAAGAGGTTACTGATATGTAAAGAAAGGGCAAGAAAAAGTTGAGAAAGATAGTAGATAATCTGGAAAGGAGAAATGGCAGAAAAGAACTGAAAAGCAGGACTCATCAGTGTGCTAAACAAGAACAATAAGACATTCTTTGAAAATTTCTTCACAGCCTCAGTGCAATCAGAAATTGGAGGCCAGTTACAATGCATTGGGATTAACTATAATTTAACTCTAAACTGAGGGAAAGACAAAAAAGGATGGAAGAAAGAGGTTAGTATAGGCCAAGAGGGAGACTTATGGAACCTAATGAGAAAAGACAAGAGGGTAGAGATAAAAAGAGACAGACATGCAGAGGTATGACACTTGCACCCACCCCAGAAAGCAGATAGAAGAGGTCAATAGGCTGGACTGGTTTATGGTAAGAAAGGAGTGGGAAGTAGTAAAAATACTGTAGATGTCAATATGAGATTACCCTCCTGTAATAATGAGGTCAGAGCCGACAAGCAGTACAAAACAACAAAGGCAATGGAAATGAGATGCATCAGACTGCAGGACAAAAGAGCCCTAGGAGAGATTTAGGTAATGGTACTAAAGAGAATAATAAAACAGAATACCAAGCATGTAAACTAGAGCAGGAGTCCCATGGGAGGAATGAGATCAAATGTGCAATCTCAGGCTTGGTAATGCAAGAGAAAGGGAAATATAGAAAGACAAGAAATTACAGTCTAAGAAGGTGAGATACAGACTTAAGAAAAATACTGCTTGAGTTAGGTAAGGTTGAAGGGAATAAAGATCTAGAAATGGAGGAATTAAGAATCATATGGCAGGTCAGAAGTTACAAAAATAGAAAAAGAGATGGCTGATAGGAAAGACTTCTGTGGCATCTGGCCGCACTAGAATCTTCTTCTTTCAGCTTTTCCCAATTAAGGGTCGCCACAGCAGATCACTGTCCTCTCATGATTGGCAGTGGAGTTTTACAGTGTTGAGTTGCCAGCCCGGTGCCCAACCTTCCACAGAAGGCACACACACATGTATGCCTAGGGCCAATTTAGTGCGTCCAGTCCACCTACATCATGTCTTTGGGAGGAAACTGAGGTACCCTGAGGAAACCCACATGACCACAGAGAGGACATACAGACTCCACACAGAAGGCACCCCAGCCAAGGATCGAACTGGAAAATCTCTTGCTGTGAGGCGGCAACGCTAACAGCTGCACCACCATGGCTGCCCTATCTGGGTGCTCTAGAATGGAGACTGGAAAAAATGAAAAGAGAGAAAAGAAAAAGAATGAACAGATCAAAAATGAGGACTGGACAAATAGTAGAAATGGAGGGAGAAATGAGGGTGAAGATCAGGAATTTCTTTCAGGAAACATGACAATAAAATGGAAAGAAGCAATGCTAACAAGGTTAAAAATGATATAGTTGATTGGCCAATAGACATTACAGAAGTTAAATCAGCCATAAGACAAATGAAAGGAGGCAAAGCAGTAGGCCAAAAAGGCTATCCAATAAAACTACGCAAGCAGTTATGCAAAAAGATAAAAAGTGCACTAGTTAGAATATATAACACAGGAGAGGAGAAAAAGGTGCTCCCCAATACAATGCAGGAAGCTACAATAGCACTAATGCTAAAAGTGAAAGGAAGCATAAAAGATGAAGGGACACTCACACCAGTATCCCTGGTAAACACAGGGTAAAATGCTAACTAAATTCCTGGCAGGTGGAATAGAAGATTTACTCCCCAAAAACACACAAGAACGTCATGTTCATTTTGTGAAAGGAAGACTAGTGTCTGACCATCTTTGTAAAGCAATCAACCCCAACACTACAAGCAACCTTAGTAAATTCCTTCCTGTAGCACTATCAGTACACACAGCATCTCACTCACAGAACACATATAAAACACACACACAAACACACAAAATACAGTTATCACCTACCTTAACCCTTACCATAACCATAAAAGTCACACACATTCCCAAATCTCTCATACACTTTCCAATTACCTAAACCTAACCCTTATCTGCGTGCATGCACTTGAACTCACACACACAAACTCCAACCTTAGTAATCTACACACACACACACACACACACACACACACACACACACACACACACACACACACACACACACACACACACACACACACACACACACACACACACACTCATGCATTTGATACTATGCACATCCAACATTCAGGTCACATGCAACAAACATTTAACATTCTGAATTTTTGACCTTTTAAATTAAACGTGTGTGTGTGTGTGTGTGTGTGTGTGTGTGTGTGTGTGTGTGTGTGTGTGTGTGTGTGTGTGTGTGTGTGTGTGTGTTTATAGATATATATAGATATACACATAAATGTATAGATTTAGATACAGATAGATATAAATATAATTAAACTAAGTTCACATGTGTTATTGCAAACAAACCTGATGTTCTGCCCTGACTGTATTGTTGGTGCTGATGAAACAAATAAAAAGCCAGTGTATTCCCTTTGGTAATATGTTAATGTAAAGATAAAGTCAGGATTTATCCAATCAGGAGACAAAGTACATCAGTAACAACTTAATCTATATGTAATGTATAAAAATGAGCTTACATTTCTCAAATTCAATAACTAATTTCAAAGTCTGTAATGCAATTGTATATAGAATGAATGCATGAGATCACAAAGATAACCTGGATGTAATAATGCCCAAATAAAAAAACTCAGCATATTCCTTGGTAATCATGAACCTTAGAAATCTCAAGTTCTGCTGAGGGTAGTTATCCTTTGCATGTCTTATCGTTTTATCAGATGAGGAGAATAAGAGGTCAGGATCTTGTTTAAAGTTTGTCTTTAGTGCAAAAAAGCAGTTACCAGCTGTGATAGTGCTCTGTCGTGCAGAGATGTTTAATTGCAGCCTTTTCATTTGTTTTATTTGTAAGTATAAGCCACTCAAGTTTGTGTGATGTGGGGTGACCTGCTATGTGCTTTGTTAAGGTTCAGTAATGATGCAAGTACAGAGAACTCAACACATACATAATCACTTCTGCCCTGTGGGATACAGACTTCTGTGCATCAATGCAGCTGAACAAATAAATTAAATATTTTGACCTTCTGCAAGATCCAATCACCCTTCCAAAAGCCACACTGAATAAAAAACAAAAGGCTTACTGCAGATTTTGAATGATGTTTATTGGGGGGTAGGGCCCTCCAGTTCACAAATATTGGTCTCTGTCCTGCTCTCTTACTAATTTAATCAAAACAGTGGTAACTGCTTCTCAAAAAAGAAGACTTTCCGCCACAGCAAATATTATTAAGCAGAGAACATTTCACACTCACAAACATTGAATGAAGCAGGTGCCCTTTAGAACTACAAATTATAGCACTACAGGATGGAATTCATAGTTTAACGTAAAAGCATGAATCATATAGAATAACACATTGGGGAAAATGCCCAAAGAATGGCAGAAGCTGGCAAATATAAATAAAATCCAGCTTGCCATGGAAATCAAATGACACTATGAACAGTATACTGTTTTGAGAATGTATTGCAATCACATCATGTCTGAATACAGGGGTGACTGATACCATTTAACAATGGGAGGTTTGACAATAATAATGCAAAATACCTCCTGTGTGAAATAACAATGTAGTACGCCTTTAAGTGTACACTTGTTAGTACTTCATAACATTAGAAAATTCAGACCAGTTTGGATTAGTTATCCTATTATATTGTTTAATTTGCTCACTGACTCTGTGGTTTGCTCTTCCTGTAACTGATGATGGTGAGGCATAATTTAACACCTTGTTTCAAATTCAAATCTTTAAATTTAACTACTATAAAATAAAGAAAATATATCTGAAACATAATGTAATGTTTATTTATTTATTACAGATTAAAATCCTCAAATTCTGCAGTAAATGGAGAAAAGGTAACATTTAATTTAATATGTTTGAAGATCATGCATTATTAATCTCAGTGGTGTCTTTACAAACAACTTCAATAACATGGCAGAAGAGCTGACATTCAGAATGAGTATATAGCCTCAAAGTGTTTTTTTATTTTTACTGTAATGTCTGCCTAATGGAACAAGCTATATCGGTGCTAAACTCATCAGTGTCCTTCTGTGATAGCAAATTGTATGAACTATAAAATCTGATATCATTACAGAAAGTATTTGAAAAGTTTAATAGAACTAATTATCAACAAAAAGCAAATCAATACATGTGCGGCAGTTCACTAGCAGTGTTTTTGTTATGCAATGAGAAATCAAAGCCATACTTTGCTGAAAGCACATCACATTTCCACAAAATTGCAGAAACAAAGGAGGTACTTAAAGAAGTTTATGTGCTATAGGGCAAGTCCCTGTGCTTTAACTCTGGCATCATCTTACCTTTAACCACTGCTTAAGCTGCATCAGGTTGGAAGAGGCATGCTTATTTCAGCAAACTGGCATCTGGCAAAGTGGGCTTTTAATGTCACAACCAAATGCTTTGTCTTTTACACTGAAGCTGATGCCACTAATGCAATGCCACTAAGTCGGTTAAGCTTTATTGTTAATAAGAACACTATAAACAATTGTTGATAGCAAGCAAGGACTGCTTTTGTTTTTATTTGTTTGTTAACCAGGTAAGTGAACAGGCACAGCTAACTTTTCAGCCCCAACATGGGCAATAAGGTCAAGGTTAAATACAGCATATATGAACAGTTTAGTGTAGTCAATCAATCACCATGTTTGTTGGAGGAAATGAGGGTAGCGACTGAAAGCTCACATAGAAATTATGAGAACATAATGAATCCAGTAAGCCTGTAATCTGTGGTTCACACTGAACTCTAGACTCAGCACCTCTGTGACAGAGTTTCTAACCATGGCAGGAACAGTAGGCCACCTCATTACTATTTATATAAGATCATCCACTTCTAGCAATTCTGCAGCATTTTCCAAAATAACTAATCTTTGACTGTTACTTTAGCAATTTTGACGTATTTTTCCAAAGAAGTAGTCATTGAGTGTTACCCTTTTAACGTTATCCATATTATGAAAGCACAACAGTAGATGTCCCAACCTTCTCCAGGGACTATGAAAGCCTTGACTTCATACCTCTCAACTGTCCAGATTTTTGGAGAATGTCCAGATTTCTGCCTCAAAATTTCTCTGTGTTCCTCATAAAACTTGTGGTTTTCTGGGAAATTATTGGAATAATCTGAGGAATGAATCACTAAATAATGACATACATTTGAGTTTCAGACATTATATCCTTTAGAAAATGCATTCTACCACAAACTCTTTTATTTTAGCTACTTTCTCAGTTTATAAAAGCAATGTTTAAAATCTGTACCTATTTATTGGGCCTTTGTCCCCTCATTATGTCTGACTTCATCCAGATTTCTTGGGCTAAGAGTTTGAGAGGTATGCTTGACTTCAGGACTATCTCCTTCATTTTACTTACCAACAGTGAAGTCAAGTTTACAGGACCATACTCCTGGGCTGCTTCTTGTTGCTGACTTGATAATCTTTGATAAGAGGCACAGCTACTGCTTGTTTGTAAACCCTCAGGATCACCATTTTAGTATGGAATTTATTAAAGAAACCTGTTTGAGGTTCAGCTAGTATCCGAGCAGCAGTTTCACCCTCTTGCACATAAGGCATCACCTTCTTCCTACCAGCCACTAAAACCAACACCTCACCTGCAATCTGAGCACCTAACCAATATCTCCCATCTACCCATTCTACACCCAGCTTCACTCCTTCCCTTCTGCCTTATTTTGCCTTCACTTTGACAAGCGACAGTCACAATGGGACTGTTGCTCTATGTGCATGCACAGTCTATAGGAGCCTGGTTATTAGCACCATTAGCCATGCTATGTGCCTTTAACTGCCAGTTTTACTTACTTTGCTCATTTGCTGAATTGGATTAGCTTCCAGTAGTACAGACAGGTGAAGTAATTCTTGTGTTTGAAACATCCACAGTATTTACCTTACATCATCACTTGCAATGCACATCAGTGCTGAAGATTTCAGTATTATTTCTCTTGAACCATCCGAATCCCAATGACTGCAGTTTTGTTTTTCCAGGTTGGGATCCAAATGACGACTGATATTTTAATGTCCAGTTAAATTGGTTCTTTAGTTCACTGTGATTTGCTTTTGACCCTGCAACCCTGGAATCTCATAGAACTGTCTTAATGTATTTTTTTTTTTATATTGTAACTCACTTTTTATATTCTGTGTGTTTTAACTGCCACTTTTTGGTGTCTAAGACATTGCAGTTAAAGTTTTTCTACAGAGTCCATCTTAACTGCTTTGCCTGGTTCAACTTGCAGCTTCATCTACTCTTGTAATTTTGAGAATCTTTGGACTTTTATCATTTATTACCTTCTATATTTTACTGATTTTTGCTTAGTATTTATTTTTGTTGTTGGCATTTACTTACAGTGTTGTGTAAACTACATTTTAGGGACTGGATTTATTAATTATTGGGGCAAATTTCAGTTCTTGTTCTTCTCTTTATTGGCCAGTGATTTATTTTAATTTTACTTTTCTTTTTATCAGTTTTTGCATCCATCCTTAGTAATTTTTTTTCTATAACAGACAAAGATTTAATGCTTGCCTTATGACATAACCAGAGTTAGGCCATCTGACACTATTGTTTTTTTCCCCCAAACTACTAAAATAGCAACTAAAGTGCCCTTAAGTCGACCAAGACCAATAACAAAACAAAGACTTAAAATACTACCACAAGCCAATCCTGTGAATACTTTTACAATGGTTGGACCCATTTAACTCACTTCCACAAACAGAAAAACAATAAAGTCAGATTTATTTAAGTGCTTTCATCCCTCAAAATATGGATACTTCTTCAGAACAATTGTAACATCACAAGACTCACACCTTTATAAATTGCCAGGACTGCACTCATACCCATCAGCATTTGCAGATCACACCCTCTAACAGCTTGCACTTGGGCAGCTGCCACTTTCACCCTATCCTAGTTGGGGCTCTGCTTGGAAACATTTTGTCCCATCCCAACTACCTTTTGCTGTCATTACCAATTGTGAAAGGGAGGGGGGGATGTGAATTGCTAGGTGGCACAGACAGATTTTTGCCACATTTATTTTGTAATTACAGCAGCTGTGAGAAAGGCCTGATCCCAGTTGTGATTGTTGTCCACCACAGAATGAAGTATGTCATTAATTCCTAACAGAGTTCTTCGACATATATATATATATATATATATATATATATATATATATATATATATATATACATATATATATATATATATATATATATATATATATATATATATATATATATATACTTGTGAAATCCTGCAATCACAGGATATGTGCATTTGCACTTAGTCTTACAATAGTGTCTTGAACTGATATGATCCTTAAAGCAAATGACTAAAGCAGCAATTATGAAGATGTTAGATATGTACAGTCAAGGTTGCTATATTCCCTGATTTTAGCGTTCAAAAGACATGTGTGCATAAATGAGCGTGCCTTCGTTGAAGGTTGGGCATCGAGCTGGCACCTTGGTGTTTTGTAAAAATCTACTGCCAATCATTAGTGGACCGTAGTTCCGCTGTGGCGACAAAAAAAAAAGCCGAAAGACAAACAACAACAACAACATTTATCTATATATATATATATATATATATATATATATATATATATATATATATATATTATATATTAAAACTTAAGAAACTTTTGCTGTTTTGGAAGAAATATAAATGTTAAACTATTCTTGGTGTTTTTGTCAGTCTTTTATTCATTTAAATCACATTTTGAGCACTTTTGTTCATTGTAAAGCTTTCAGTCGAACTTCAACAGAAAATAACTTAAAGTGAACCTAAGCTTATTATTTAACTGGTGTGGTGAGCGGAGGATGAGTTAAGGAATTCTCTAATCCATGAACCTAGGCTTAACATTTGACTGGTGTGGTGAGCAGGGGATGGGTTAAGGAGTTATGTAATCCATTTAAGGGCACTGGAAATACTCAGGATTTCATTTAGACCTGGGGGGTATCTGCTCTCAGTTGTATCTGCCATTTCAACTCTTTAACTAACAGTAAGTTATCTGTGTTCCAAAGGGGGTCAATAATCCCTAGGGGATCTGTGACTTTTTCAATTGCTGCAAATTGGAATCTGGAGAACTGGGAGCAGGTCCTATTATGCCTGGCTAGTGCATTGTAAGGGTCTCACTTCCTGATGCCTCCCACATGTTCTTTGATCTGGATCTTAAGTAGTCTTGTGGTTTTTCCAGTGTAGCATGCTTTACATTGTGAGGATACTGCAATTTCAACCATGTTTGTGTTCTCAGAGTTTAAACGGTCTTTTTTGTGAATAAACACCTGTGGGGTGGTCAGATGTACCTTGGGGGTTTGAATAATTAAATTGCACCAGTGACATTTCCCGCATTGGTGCATGCCTGGGGATGCGTTGAAGGTGTGTACCTGTAGCCTCTTTTTTGATTCAAATGTGGCTTTGAGGAAATATTCTTTTTGTAGCACAATTTTGGCTGGCTTCCAAGGATTAGGGTTAGCTTTGGGTGCTCTGCTATGAGCGCCCAGATTTTAATGAGGGTGTCTTTGATGCAGGTGGCATCTATAGTGATGGGAAAGGGAAACCTTGGGGTGGTGTCCTCTGGTGCCTGAGCACTGGGGTGGAATCTGCTTTTAAGGATGGGTGGGTACAGGGTTTTTCTCCTTGCGATTACCAGTTCCATGACTCTGGACAGTAGGTCCACTGGGTAGTACCTTTCCAGAAATAAGTCCTTGAGGTGCTGGCATTAAAGGTGGAAGGAATCTTCCTCACTAACAATTCTGCTTAGCTGTATGAACCGACCCTTCACGATGTTCTGCTTCATGAAGGGGGGTGGTGGTGTGCTGACGGTGGAAATCAAGGTAGTTATTTTGTAAGATGCTTTTCCTATGGAGGACAGATTTGAAAGCCTTGGACTGGTCTAGAGTTAAATCCAGATCTAGAAACTGGACTTGGATTCCTCATCCTGAAACTATGAACTGGAGGAACCTGATCCCGGCTTCAATCTCCTGAAGGAAGGTTGCCAGCTCTGTGGTGGTGCCTTTCCACAAAAATAGAATGTCATCAGTAAAGTATTTATATAGACTAACTTTCTTGGATCCTTGCAGTTGGCTGAGGGTCTTGTCCTCCTATGTGCTAAGGATGGGGTTTGTTTATGCAGGGGCCATTTTGGCCCCCATGGCTACTCCTTGTTTTTGCTGTTAAGTTTCTTTGTTGAATACAAAGAATTTTTTGTTGAGCACTACTGAGAGTAATTCCCTAATCATTATGATTCTGAAACGAGTGAACAGGGAGTACCTGTACAGGTAGCTGTACAGTGACAGAAATCGGTATATAGGGCTACTACATGTATAGTGACCAGTAAGTGGTCGGTGGCCTCAATTTTGGTCTGGTGGAGTAATAGCCATGAGTTCTTGATGTAAAATTGGGATTCCTGAACTACTGGGTTCAGGATGGAGTCCAGGAACTCTGAAATGTGGTCTGTTTTTGTACATTTGAAATACACTATATGTGTGAATGGCGGGGGGGGTGGCGGTGTCCTTATGGATCTTGGGGATCCTGAACATCCTCCCTACTTGGGGGTTGTCTTCTTCCATGAACTGGAATTCCGGCTGGGAAATGGCTCCCTCTTCTAGTAGTTTAAGGATTGTAAGGTCAGTTTGTTGGAAAGCTGCCTTTACCTTATTAGTGGTGACTAACTCATAGCATTGGTCAGCTTCGAGCCCTGATTTCATCTTGTTGAGGTAAACTTCTTGGTTCATGTCAACAATGCCCGTGCCTTTATCAGCTTTCACGATCCAGAGTTGGGGGTTGGCTTGATCGTGCGGAAGGGCAGCTTGTTCATCTTAGGAAGGGTTGAACCATTTGTCTCGAGGTTTCTTATTCAGTGTGCTTCTAATCTCCTGCTCGCACACAGTGGAAAAAGCTTGTAAGGCAATGTCTAATTCTGGATTAAAAACGCTTTTATGTACCAATAAATCTTTCCCACCTCTGGTAGGTGTATCAGATACATTTACAGCATTTGAAACAAGTAAAGTAGTAGAATTTAATGCAGTGGAATTAACTGACATATAAGTTTCATGGTCTACTTCTTCTGATATGTCTCAACCCCTGAGGGTGTACCCTTGCATACAATTTGTTGTCTTTATATATATATATATATATATATATATATATATATATATATATATATAGATACACACACACACACATGCACATACACACACACACACCACACATATATATCTGACTGCATAAAAACATATTGTCTTATAAGACATTTTTAAAAATGTCCATTTTTTAACTTTTGGTGTTGTGCACCAATCTGGTAGATCACCCAGCAGCCACATAGGTTCGTAGGTAGGTACTAGGCTATCGGCCCAAGGGCCTACATAAGCCTAGCCAACAAGGTTCTCTGGCTTATGCCACCCAAGAAAGTTATTTTCCTGAAACTAATACCACATCCAGTGGCATGCCAGTTTGGAATGAGCACTATATAGTCTATTTTCCAGCATTATTTTCCGATTTATATTGTAGATGTCCTTTTTATTTTAAACCCTTTTTTGCAGAGAACTTAAGCTTTGTGCCTCTCTGTAGTGTATATGAGAAAGTTTCTCTAAAAATCTCCTCAGGCTACACAGGTCTCGTATATCACAAAAGGGCTGACCAATGGGACAAGGAAGTATCTGTGCAGGTCCGCATACAGGGCAAGGTAGTGTCATTAATTACTTCTGCTTCATTTCCATTTGTTTGAGAGTGGTGTTTGGGTCTATTATCAGCAAAGCTCTAAATTTTATAGCACAAGAATCAAGGAAAATGCCAAATATAAAGTAGGTTAATGGCCCATAGTTGGGGAAGATTTTAAATATTCTTATATATATTTAGAAAATTGAGAGGTTTTGCATCTTTTTGTCAAGGTTGTGAAACTTGAACCTCAAATGATCATCATTGTTAAGACACTGTAGTACTTGACAATTTGCAACAAAACTTGAATTCCTGTGAGGAACGTACCAAACAAATGAATTAGAGTCAGAAACATAGCGCAGAAATGGTTACAGGTGAGAAAGTACAGTTGTGTAAAATCTTACCATAATAGTAGATGTCCTTGTCTTTACTGCTGCAGTATTCTTAATAGATGGAATTCCCTGCTATTTAAGCCTGATGTCCAGCCTATCATTGCTTTAAGGTACACCAAACTTCACCCAAATGCTCCTTGCATAGTGTAGGGCATAAAGGTGATGTTCAGGCATACCATCTACAGAAATGATTACCCCATTAGGAACCCCAGTCCAAAGAACCCAAGAGGTAACCTGTACATCCAGGATGCAAAGGACTAGGGGGATGGAAGGAGGGAGTGAATACTGCAAAAGTGAAGGCAAGGACATCTACCTCTATGGTAAGATATTACACAACTGTACTGTGTCCTTACATTCACTACTGCAGGATTCTTAAGAGATGAGAGAGTACCAAAGCTCAAAAAGAAACTTGGGAGGAGGAAGGCGCAGAAGTGACCCCTAAAAAGCCATGAAGAATGGCAGTAAGAAAACCAGCCGTAGCTCTAGAGATACCATTCAACTTGTAGTGCTATGCACAGAAGCTCAGGTAGCTGCTTCAAGAATAGAATTAGTATCTAAGCACTTGAAAAAAGCACCAGAAGAGGCCACAGCTCTAGTAGAATGAGTCTTAACTGGTGAAGGAAGACTCTTGCCATGAAAACTGTAGCAAAAGGAAATAGCTTTAGAAATCCAAGAAGAAATAGTTTGCTTGGATACAGATAGTCACAAATATCTAGGATGAAAAGAAGCAAATAACTGATCAGATTTTCTAATAACCTTAGTCTTAATCCAAATAAACCCCAGGGGTCCAGGGAAGTAAACAGTGTGGGAAGAAATAGCCAGGGAATTGTTATAGCTAGGCTTGTATAGGTCCTAGGGCCAATAGCCTAGTACCAACCTATGAACCTATGAACCATGAGTTCCCTATGCACATCAAAAGTATGCAGCACCTTCTCCTTGTTAGATTGCAGAGCAGGGAAAAAGTAGGCAGATTAATACACTAATCAAGAGATAGCTCATTAACCACCTTAGGTATAAAAGAAGGATTGCTGCGAAAGGACACCCTGTCCTTATGAAAGATCAAAAAAGGAGGACAAGCCATAGGGGTTTCAACTTAGACGCCCATCTGGCAGAAGTACAAGCCTATAAGAGAACCGTCTTCCAAGAACAATGTTGCAAGGAAGCTGAAGCAACAAGCTCAAAATGAGAGAGGAAGAACAGGCTTCTTGGGAATTTTAATATTAAGGATGTCTGTAAGAAATAGTTTAACCTCAAATCTAGAAGCTACAGGAGGAGAAGAAGGCAGACAAGCAGAGATAGCTGATACGTGAGCCTTAACAGAAGAATATGCCAAACCATTATTGAGCAACTCACACAAATAAGAGAACAAAAGGAACATCCACAGTAAGTGGGTCCAGGCTACAAGAGAAACACAAAATAGAAAACCTTTTTCATTTGGACAAGTAGGATTTCCTAGTAATAGGTTTCCTGGCCTCCTGCATGACTTACAGTACATCCTCAGGAAAAAAAGGTGTCTATGAGGAATCAGAATCCTATCACCCACAGTGTCAGTTGAAGCGTGGACAGGCAAGGATGAGAGCTCCTTTGTTTTGTGTGAGTAGATCCATCCTGTGTGGTAACATGATGACTGCCCCTGGCTAGATGCAGAAGTAGAGGAAACCTGTCATGACCAAGACACTAAAGTGTTCCTTCTATTGTTGAGGCGACCAAAACCCCTGTAATTTAGGGAGCCATATTTCACCCTATCCCATTTGTGAGACATCTAGGAACAATACCTGAGAAGAAAAAGGAGGATGAAAAAATGGATCACTCTTTTCAGAGACAATTGCTGAATCCACCAGTGAAGTTTCTGTCTGAGACAAGGAAGAAGAACTACAAAGTCTAGAGGATGTGCATGTTGAAGCCATACTGATTTTAGAAACAATTGAAACTATCTCATATGAAGTTTGGCCAGAGGAAGCATTGGAATGGTGGATGCCTTGTAACCCAGAGCTCTCAGAAACTCCCTGGTGGTAATGGAGGTCAGAGGAAGAAGAGTGTGAAAGAAAGAAATGAAATTTAAGGCCTTTGGAGGAGTCAGGGATGCAAGCATTGGTACCATTTGTATCCTGCAACCCAGAAAAACGTGATCCTGAAAAAGAGTCAAAGAAGGCCTTTTGAAGTTTATTGTAAACCCATGCTCTGAAGAAGGGAAATGGCAAAATGAAGATTTTGTAAAAGGATCTCTAGACAGGACTCCTGAATCTGCAGGTTGTCTAAGTAAGGAAATATTTGGATCCCTTGAAGCCTGCAAAAAGCAATCATAGGAGCAAGTCATTTGATGAACTCTCTTGGGGCAGTAGAAAGGCCAAAAGGCAAAACAGAGAACTGAAAATGCCAGGAAGCAACAAAGAAATGCAAAAACTTCCTGAGAATTGGAGGGATCGGAATATGGAGATAAGCATATTTGAGATTTAGAGACACAATAAAGGCCTGAGGGAACACAAGAGGAAGCAGAGTCTGAAGGGACAACATCTGAAAGGAAGGCACTTTCAGAAAAGAAGTCTTCAAGTACACTCTTTTCTGGGCACTAGAAGCAGTCTGTAGTAGAACCCTTCCCCCTGTGGGACATAGGCACCTCTTAAATAGTACTCTGAGTCAAGAGATCTTGAAGAACCTCTGAGAAAAAGGGAATCTGTTCCTGAGAAGGCTAAGGAATGCCCATAAAAGGAGGATGGGATTTCCACACCATGAAATATCCCTGACGAATTATAGACAGAACCCAATAATCCTAAGTGATCTGAAGCCAAATAGAAAGTGAAAGAGAAAGGCAAAGAGAAAGAGGAATGTGGCTGGGAAGAGATGAATAGTCATACAGCACCCAGTTTGTCAAGAAAGGAAGACTTTGAAATCCTTGAAAACTGAGTTGGCTTAGCTAGAGGAGCCCATTTGTCACGCTTTTTACGTTTAGTCGAAGGACAAGATTACCTATGAACACAGACTAGCTTAGTGGGGGTAGCTTCTCTGAAATTTAGGCACAGGAGAAACAAAGACATGTTTAAGCTCCTGTAAGTACTTACCTTTATCCTGAAGGGACTTAAAGAAACCAATAGCAGCTTCCCAAACAAAAGTTTAAGATTCTGAGGAGCATCCATCAACTTAGCCTTAATATCATCAGATAGATATTGAAGCCTAAGACAAGAATGCCTACTCATCACTGAACCAAAAAACAGCAGCCCTAGAAGAGGCATCTGCTGCATCATAACTACATTTAACAGAATGATGAATGACTTGAGAGGAAATCCCTAGCAAGGAAAGAACAAATATTTTACCCTCATAGTCTGGAAAATCAGAAAGAAGTTGACAGGCCTGAGAAAGAAGAGCCAACACATGCTTAGACATATAGGTCTGATAATTAATAGCCCAAAAAGCTTAGGTAGCAGAAGTATAAACCTTCTTACCCAGCCTTTCTATAGGTTCATAGGTTCATAGGTTCATAGGTTTATACTAGGCTATCTGTTTTGAGGTGGAGCATGTCCATTAATTCCTGATAACCTCTTCTGTGAACCCTGTGGGTTCTGTCCTTTGTGACATATGGGTTTAAGGTCAAGGTAGGCTGTATGGACTGCCTTTCCCTCATCAATGGCCTTGGTGACTATTTAGTTCAAAAGGCATGATCTTCAATGTCTGCAAGTATCCTGTGGTAAGGCTGAGATTAAACAGCTGCCTCAGTCCCATTGATGCTGTGTTTTAGCTTTAGAGAACAGCGAGGCTACACTCGGCTGGGATAGTTATCTCTCCTTTATTGCACTCACCCTGTCTGCCACTATGTTGGCAATGTCTGTGCGTTCAGTTCTTTTAGTATCATTTTGGACTAATTCTGAGCATATCTGTGAGTTTCCACCCAGGTTCCTAACATAGCTGAAAAGGCCTTATGATTGTCCTTTGAATCCATGGCAATTTTTCTCTCAAAATTGGCCTTAGTTGATTTTATGAGTGTTTTTACTAATAATGATCTTTGTTCTATCATGTAATAGCTTTCTCCTCTTATTGTAAAGTTTGTTAAGAGTCTTGGTTTTATTTGGGATTGCCTGATCCATGCAGTCCTGGAGGTGTTCATAGAAGGCATTTGTGGGCCTTGAAGGATACCACACCAGTCTTGAGTAGTGTGAAGTTTGCTTTAGTTCTTCACTATGGTCTTTGTCCCCATGTTTGTGACAATGAGATCTAGTATATTTTGAACAGTGACTAGCTGTTCCATGGCATTGGCTTGAGTAATGTTCCCAGTCTATATTCGGGTAGTTGAAGTCACCCAATATGATGGTGTTTGGAGATACATTTATACCCTCCAGTGTCTTCAGGAAGGCTGTGTGGGGTTGCCTTGAACCAGGTTTCGCATTTTGAGATTTAGACTTCTGGCATTGAGCAGCATTACCCTCAATTTCTTCCCATTTTTGTTTTCTAGGGTGGTAGGTTTAGAATTTGAGCCTTGCCTAAAAGGCACTATATATCCGGAAGCCTTGTCAGAGGCAATAACATGGGTAAAGGAAGCACGTGAGCTTATCAGAGGCTACAGACACCACAGAGGGGTCAGCACCAGGACATTTATACTGAAAATAAGAGTCCTCAGGTACCCTATAAGCCCTATTGGGCTTCTTGGGAGCTGGGGGCAGAAAATCAGGCACATTAGAGGCACTGGAAAAAGCATCCAGCAAAGCAGCCAAAACAGAAGGAATAGCTATAGCTTTAGGAGAGTCCAACTGCAGCAACTCATAGTATTTCTTGTGGATATCAGAGACCTGACCTACTGAAAAAATTCCATCATCCTACAGATTGTGTCCCCTAAGGAATTTTCCTCGAAAGAAACATCAAGACTAATAGAGTTCTCCTCCTCGGACCCACAAGTGAAAGCAGAAAGAATTTGAGTCGAATAAGTCAGATTCATCATCAGAATCTGACTCTTCCTCAGAAAAATACTGTTCTCTAGACCTTTTGAGGGGAATAGGAGAAACAGGAACCAAACCCCTTGAGGTGCTTTTAATGGCATTAAAGCAGTAAATAGCCCCTGAGTAAAGGCCTGCCACTCACTTTGTGGATTCCTAGGAGCAGAAGAAACATGTTTAGTTTTTTGTTTATTTTTTAAGGGAATGTCCCCCTATAAATCTGAGAAGGCTCAGACCAAGGTTGGCAGTCAAGAACCGTAGTAGGAACTTCTTCCTCAACTAAAACCTGAGGAACTCACCTACGGCCCTATAAAAAAAATCAACTGTGGTTCCCCCTGAATGTCTGAAATTGATGCCTGCAAAGCCTCTTCAGATGTGCTGATGACAGATCCTCATGGGCCACCAACCCAGTTATGGCAGAGAACTCCAACAACACAGCCGGGATAGCCTCTGGGTTTATAATGACCTCAGAAGAAACACCAGGCAGAAGATGGACAGCAGAAGATTCCAGTCCTACTTTTCTCACCTTCTTCTCCATTGTATCTTTAGAGAGATGCTTAAGGTGTTGATTCTCAAGATACAGGGAAAGAGAAGAAAGCCTACTGCAAAGAGTTTTTGGAATGAACGCCTGACATACTGAACAAGACGTATGGTGATGAGAAGCTTGAAGGCAAAAAAGACACATCATTGGAGTCTTTATGGGTAATATATCTCCCACACTAGCATTTACCCTTCCTGGATGACATTAATGCCAAGAGCACAAAAAAGGCAAACAAAACCCAAAACCCCCAATGTGACACTTATCTGCAACTTGTTAGAATTCAGCAAACAGGCGTAGGCATTACCCGTAGCATGAAAATGCATGGACATGGTGAAAACTAGATGTAGGCAAACAGCCCAATGGTAAAAAACAAACGTTCCAATTGACGGCAAAGAAGTTCTATAGATAGTATGCCTGAATGTCACCTTTATGCCCTACACTGTACAAAGAGTATTTGGGAGAGTGGCCTAATGGTTAAGGTGTTTGCCTTACAAGCAGAAGGTGTGGGGTTTGAGTCTCACAAGGGTAGTTGGCGAGGCTGAAAACGGTTCGCAAGGGCAGTTAGCTTAGTACTAATCTATGAACCTATGTATACTGTTCTTGTGGGAGGTTGGCATAATGGTTAAGGTGTTCACCTTACAAACACAAGGTCCAGGGTTTGATTTTCAGATGCGGTAAATGGCTAGGCTTAAAATGGCCCACAAAGACAGTTAGCCTAGTACTAACATATGAACCTATATTTGGTGTACCTTAAAGCAATTGTAAGGCTTTGGTAGACTGGCCAGCCATCATGCTTCCACAGCAGGGAATGCCATCTGTTAAGAATACTGCAGCAGTGAATGTAAATAAATTTATAGTGACTGACCATGTCTTGTAGTAGAGCAGTTTGGGTTAAGCATGGTTGTTGCTCCACTTCAATTTACAGGTAAGTATAACAATACAGTACACTAACAGTACCAATAGTGTAACCAATATAGGTATTAATGTGAAAACGTAGCTTTTAAAAATACTATGCTGCAGTAGAAACATGCAGTGTTTTACTAAAGCAGTCACACTTTCTTTTATGTAGATTCTTTAATAAATAGTACCTGGAATTGTGCTGTGTACCCCTTAAGCCTTGCTATGTCCTTACTAATTAAGGTTAAATGCATTTAAATATCTGTGATTTTAGATGTTTGTGTTCATAGGTTCATAGGTGTGTACTAGGCTAATGGCCCCAGAGCATTTACAAGCCTAGCCCGTAGGATTAACATGGTATCGTGCCACCCAACTTTAGTTTCCAGTGCCTCTGTCAAGTAGAGCCACTGGAGTGATCCCCGGGGTGAATTTTCTATTTCCCATCCACTCATCAAGATTTCTCTTGAAGAGGGCCAGTAAGGTGCTCTGCTTGAGATGTATGGAAAGTGTATTCCATAGCATGGGCAGTCTCTGGGTTATGAACCTGTCCCTCCAGCACTTTCTGTTGATTGTGATAATGAGGTTGAAGTCTCTGGAGCATGTGGTGCGGAGGGATTGGGAATTCGTTAGATGTAGCATTTCTAACAGAGCTGCGTGTGAAAATCATATTAAATGCACACTGCCTTCTAATGCATTTCCTGCTTCTTAGTAGTTATTAGAACATTGCTATTTTCCGAATTAAACAACCAATAAGACTGTGTGTGTGTGTTTGTGTGTGTTTGTGTGTCTGTCTGTGTGTGTGTGTGTGTGTGTGTGTGTGTGTGTGTGTGTGTGTGTGTGTGTGTGTGTGTGTCTGTGTGTGTTTATATATATATATATATATATATATATATATATATATATATATATATATATATATATATATATATACATATTTATATATATAGATAAATAGATAGATAGATATGTACTTTGAAATATAAAAGTGTTTTATTTATTTATTTACTATTTGTTCCCTGGGAAAGTTGACTGGTCCATAGACCCTTTTCAGCCATGACCCAAGCTCAGAGAAGAGGAAATACATCACAGTCTTTCAAATCATCATTAAAACTACAAACAAACTGAGTATATAACAAAATTCAGTACATAGTGATAAGATTGCATAGAATAAGATTAAAAGATCCAAAGTACATTAAGAAAAAAAAAAAAAAAAAAAAAAAATATATATATATATATATATATATATATATATATATATAAATATATATATATATATATATATATATATATATATATATATATATATCTATACACACACACACATATATATATATATATATATATATATATGTGTATATATATATATATGTGTGTGTGTGTGTGTGTGTGTGTGTGTATATATATATATATATATATATATATATATATATGTACATACAAAATACAGTGACCGAGGTGAGAAAGGCTAGATATGAATAAGAGGTTCTGGAAAATTTTCAGCCTTAAGAAAGTGAGATGAAGATTGCTGGATTTAAATCCTGATTTGTTCAATTTGAGAAACAGAGAATTGGTCTGTTTTACTGAAATTTTAAAGAAATGAGAGATTGCTTCAAAAGAGGCTAGGGGAATAAATCAAAGGATAAAAGTTCTTGTTCTTCACTGGTGGGGTTGTAAATTGTTGCAATAGCCTTAGTTATGTTGGTTATGGTGGACTGCAAAATGTGAGCATAATCATTAGCAAAGGTGGAGTGCTTCAATATTATTGGTTCATTTTTTTAACTGAAGAGTCATTGAACGTCCCTTTTAAGTGTGTTCTTTCTTTCCAAAACTGATTCTGTCTAGAGCAGTTTTCTTCCTGTTTTTGTCTAAGGCACAAGGCTTTTGCAGTGTTTATTGTAATTCTTGTTTTTTTTCTGTAAACTGTAAACATAGGTAAGTAGCACATCCTACCTGCCACATAGGCTGTGTACATATGTCACATAGCACAGCTTACCATCTAGGCTATGTACACAGGTTAAGAAGTACATCCTACCCATCACATAGGCTGTGCGTACAGGTTATGTAGCACATCCTACCTGCCTTCTAGGCGGTATACATAGGATAAGTAAAACATCCTAATTGCTAACGAGGCTGTGTGCATAGGTATGTAGCACATTATTTATTTATTTATACCTGCCACCTAGGGTGTGTGCACAGTTTATGTAGAACATCTTACCTGACATCTACACTGAGTGCACAGGTAAGTAGTACTACCAACCTGCCACCTAGGTTATGTGCATAGGTTAAGTAGCACTACCTACCTGCCATCTAGGCTGTATGCACAGGTTATATAGCACAGTCTACCTGCCACCTAGGTTGTGTTCATAGGTTAAGTAGCTCAGCCTACATGCCACCTAGGCTGTGTGCATAGGTAAAGTAGCACAGCCTACCTGGCATCCATGCTGTTTGCAAAAGTTAATTAGCACAGGTTACCTGCCACTAAAGTTGTGTTTGAAGGTTAAGTAGCATGAGCTACCTGCTACCTAGGTTATATGCAGAGGTAAGTAGCACAGCCTACCTGCCACCTAGACTATTGGAGCAGTAGTAGTAAGGAAGTTAAAATAGCTGGGAATAAAACAAAAGTGCAGCTTATTTACACTAAGACAATAAAGTAAATATATCTGGCAGGAGATGGAGGATTTTAACCTTTATGCCATCCAAGCTGAATGAATAGGTTAAATTGTAGAGTCTAACTGCTGCTTATACTGTTAAAGTAGCAGTATAACCAGAAAAGGACCTGATAAGAAAAGGAAATCAGCCTATCTGCCACCTTGGCTTTGTGTAATAATGCTTACTAAAGCCTATCTGCCACTTTGACCTTGTGTAATGATACTTACTGCATTCTATCTGCCACCTTGGCTTTGTGTAACAATACTTACTACAGCCTATCTGCCCCTTTGGCTTTGTGTAACTATAGTTACTACAGCCTATCTGCCACCTTGGTTTCGCGTAATGAAACTTACTGCAGTCTATCTGCCACCTAGGCTTTGTGTAACAATACTTCCTACAGTATATCTGCCTCCTAGACTGTAGGAGTAGAAGTGCAGAAGGCAGAGCTGATAGGACAGGCAGTGAAAGAAAACCTGGCAAAAACTGATGATGGACGGCCTGTTTGCTACCTAGGCTTGGTACACAGGTTAAATCGTGCATCATTTCTACTGCCAGCACTATGTAATAACTGTATAAAGGATAAAATAATTAGGAAATAACCATAGGTCAAAGGTGAAACAATAGAAGCATAGACACCAGGTGAAAAGTGTGGAATGACTGAATGAGGGATCTAGTGAAGGAAGAAATGGGAGAAAAGAAGAGACAGCCTATCTGAGAGAAGTTCTGTTTATACAAAATTGCTACCATAGCATTATACTTCTGTAAACCAGAAAACTAAGGGCAAGAGGAAGCAAATGTTTACAATACAGCTGTATGAAGACTGAAGATGGAATAGACCTTGAGAAGAAAGGGGTGGTGTTTAGGTAAAATGAGACCTCTGATCTCACTAATTTAAATACCAGAAGATCAGACAGCAAAACATCAATTCTATAGTACTGAAAGTCACAACTTAGAAAAAAAATGTTTTTATAAGGGGATAAGCCAAGAGCACCCCCCCCTCCCGCAATCCCTGCTAATTCTATATACCACAAATCACCACTCCTTGCTGTTCTCCAACCTCCCATACAGCCTGTGAAGACTGGTGGAGAAGGGTGAAGGCTGCCAGTCTAGTCAAATAGAATTTGATACATTCTGGTATTTGTAAATATAAATATAAAATACAGGCTTGTTTCCTAAATGAAAGAGAACACTGTAAAATGTGAACTTCAAGATTGTAGCAACATTACCATCTGATGTAAGGAAAACTAAGCCAAGCATTTCAAATGTTCTTTGAAATTAAAATTATGTTTTGTATGTCCTTTGAATTTGGAATTTAGAGTCGATAAGTCTGGAGTAAGCATCCTGCCTATTGTTTTAAGGCTAAAGGTAATGACCAGAATTTACATGGGGCATGTCTTTTATTGCTCTAAGTGTAAAATAATGTAAATGCAGTTTTGGTGTGGCCTGGGAACTCCAGACTAAGTGTCAAAATGATGTAATGTGTATACTGGGAAAACCTAAGTGCCAAAATGATGTAATCTGGGAGGGCCCAACAGAAATGTGTTTGTGATTTTAAAAACTATTGCTCAGAGAGAGACTGTAAGCATTTTTGTCTTGACAGCCATCTCATCAGCACTCTGCCTGTGCCTTAAATAAGTTTTTTCAGAACTATGTTTCTTGTAGGACTAGCTAGGAAATTAGAAGAACGTTAGACTAAGTGTTTTTCTGTTACGTCAGAACTGTACTACTGATTTATTTTAAGTTTCTGTGTGATCTCTGAACTCTTGAATAGCACTGAGGTGTAGTAGTATTGTCTTCTGTTTTTAGTATTTATTATTAAATATTTAAAAAACATTTTACCTGTGGCTGGTTTGTGTAGAGATAAGTAAGCTCTAGAGAACATCACATGCTTATAAGTGATCCTGTAATAAGCCCTTCCAAAGCCTTAAGTTTGCTTAAGTTACACTACTATTGGATAATAATATTGCACAGAAATAATTGGACACCCTTTTAAGGGCCTTTTAGTAGCTGATAAATATTAGTTGGTAGTGTCAGTGATTACTACTGTATAGTCTAAGTAAAGGGCCACAGCTCGAGAATCTGTGTCAGCCTTTCCCAGGAGTGTCTGTGAAGTTGTTTAAATACTTATCTCAAAGTGTGTGTGTCAGCAACTTGGGCAGGGGCACAAAGCACTGGTTGGACAGATAGGGTAGTGGAGGTTAGCTTGCCAGCTAGGCTGAGATCTGGACCTTATAGCTGTGCCAGTGGGGGAGTCTTATTGGGGACCTGGAGAGCAAGGGAGCAACCAGCCCCAGACTGACTGTGATCTCTGTGTGCACTTACGGGAAATTGCGCTTTACTGTGTGTATTTGTTATCCTTTCCTCTCTTATGAGATGCCCTCTCTGGTGTTAGTGGTGAGGATTGAGGCTCCTTGATTGCTGGGCCAGGGCGAGGGCCTCACACAACCCATATAGTAATTGTAGCAGAAACAAACATATGATAATTCAATCATTTCTGCCAGCATTACAGATGTTTGATATTATAAACATTTCACCAAATGTATTATATCCATGTGTATAATTATATCTACACACACACACACACACACACACACACACACACACACACACACACACACACACACACACACACACACACACACACCTATACTCACACTCATATAGACACACACATACAGTATATCTATATCTAAATATATATGCTTATATATATATATATATATATATATATATATATATATATATATATATACTGTTACATGATTTAATCCACTTTTAGAGAAGAGTTCCATGTCCTTTGATATCAAAGACTGATTCTCATAAAAATTCACAACAGTAATTGAGGCACCATCCCTCACAACTTCAGTTACCATTACTTCAGCTTTTTTATTTTACAAAATAATGCTGAATGCAGGTCCTGAATTACATAAACAGGTACACCACCCCAGATTTATTGCTTTTAAACTTATGATAGCTATCATACCAATTGACTAAAAAAGGTTTCAGGCTTTTTCCAAGCCACATTTCTGTCAAGATGGAAACACCTATTTATTCATCCTCCAAGACTGATGTCAGGTCACATACTTTTTTATACAAACTTCTAGAATCATACAAAAGTATGTTTCTACTTTTTGCTGTCTTTGTAAATGAATCAGGGATCCTTCTAAAAAAAAAGTTCTTACTTTCGTTGATAACCACAAGCTAATACGTTTATTTCCTACATGAGACAAAAGTATCTTATCTTTATCAAAATAAGCTCTCTTTTTCACCATTTCTTCCCATACTGTGATAAGAATGTTGTTAGACTGCAGCACGATCCTTCTTAATGAAGTATTTTAATTACTAACCAATTGCATAACAGAAGAGTTACATTTTAGTAATGGTTGTCAGAAAGCATTCACTTATACCCTTTTTCCACCAAAAGTAATGATTTCTCTTATTTCCTATACAACTTCCAGAATGTCTTCACTATTTACTGATCCTGCATCATGTTCAGCCATGATAATGATGTCATTGTACCTGATTGTGTCACACTTAAATACATTAATGCTCTTCTGATGTCATGTATTCCATATCGCTTTAATGTATAAATAGTGACTTGAGCTCTATCAGCTCTTGTTTTGATGTTCCTCATACCCTTCATTGACCAGTTGCTATGATACAAAATGTATCCTTCTTTCTATTGACATTATGGTCAGAGAAATACGTGTCCAAACAATTTGAAGAAACTACATTAGCCTTTAAGCTAATGACTCTTATTTAATTATCAATATTTCCTTCAATTCCAAGTGCATTACTGGTATTCTGTATTGGATCAGACTTCACATCTTTAACACCCTACTAAAACACTTTCATGATTCTTATTTTATGTCAAAGGTACACATTCAGTGTAAGCCCTTTTTATTCTGGGATACTCATACAGTTTCTCAAGTTTCTCTCCCACTTTACATCTCAGAGTTATGTGTTTTCAGAGAACTGAAGAGAACAGCCAGAACAATAGTCCATGATTTCCATACTGGCACCAAAACTGTCTTTAGCTATTGACAGGTGCACTGCCATTCATATTACCATACATTTCATGGGGAGGGTTTAGGACTGGGATTCACATGTACTTAGACATAATTTCTGAAAAACATAAATGACAAATCCAAACTGGAGCAGATAAAATAAGAAACACAATTTAATATGAGTGATTTCGGAAAAGACAATGCTTCTCCTTCATCAGATACACAAAAACATAAACTTTGATGTGGTTTTATAATAAAGCTTCGTCCTAATTGATTATTTGGATAATCATGTGATGCATTAATCTAAAAGAAAACATCAAGTTAAAAAACACTGATAAAGCATAATGATTTCAACATAATTAGAAAAATCAAAATTCAATAGAACTGCTATGTACATTCAGTAGGGGTACTTGCATGGGAAATCCTAATTTTTAAAATGACATTGCAAGACTAAGTCTTATGGAAAAAGATGACCCAATGGCAAGAAGGGATAAAGCCTTTACTATACCACTGTGTCAGTGATGACCCATACTGAATTATGTTTGGTATGGGCACTGGCGGAGATGCAGGGTGAGGATGGGGGTGAGTGGTCGATGTCAGCTCACCTATCCTGGGGGGATGGAGGCAATCTAGGCTCATTGAGATATACAGCATATGAGCCTGGATAGTTACAAGCTACATAAATGACAAGTTACTTACCCAGGAGGCTGCACAAGCATGGTGGGGATGGGAGTTAGGGCACACTCTCTAGCAGAGCATGACACTGCACCTGCATCCTCAATCACCACATCCCTGAACAAGGAATGGACTGAGCCTGGGGCAGCTAAGTTGGGTTCAGCAGGGTGTGTATCACATCATCGAACTTGTATAAATTCGAATGATGTAATATCGAACCCAAAAGTCCAAAACAGCACAATAATGAACACACAGAAAAGCAATTTTTTTCCCAGGGAAAACAACTGCTTTTGCCTAACAAAAAAAAAACAAAACAAACAAACATAAACCTTAAACTAAAACTAAAGTGGGGGCTTCATCCCCACACCCCAAAAATGGGGGGCTGTGCCCCCACGAACCCCCTACTTAAATATACAAACCCCAAGATTGCACCACAGTGGAGGAAATAACAATGCCACAAAAATGGCCGATCGATTTTTTTTCCTGGCGAAAAAATTGTTGTGCCATGGCTTTGCTATTTTGGCGTTTCAGACTTTTGGGTTCGATATTACATCATTCAAACTTATACAACTTCGACAATGTGATATAGACACAGGTTCAGAAGATCTCATAAATAAAGAAATGAGCTGGTGACAACAAATGGTCACCTGAGAGGAGGAAGAAAGTCTTAGGGGAAAATCTCAATGTCACATGTTTTTATAGTGGAGGTATGGGGATGAACACACACCAACCTAAGATCTTTCCCAGTTAAGGAAAGACAGGTTCCAAAATGTGACCTTGTTACTAAGAGTGTTGTGCTGTCGAGGAGAGGGGACTTAGGAAATATCTAAATATTGTGATCCATTTCCTAACCTGGTACCAAAATATAATGTCTTAAGATATATTGGGGCAAATTGAAAGATATTCAAGTGTGATGGAACATAGGTTCATAGGTTCATAGGTTCATACTAGGCTATCTGACCTAGGGCATTTATAAGCCTAGCCAGAATGTGTTTGGCTTTCGCCACCCATTTTAAATTTATTTTGCTATGCCCTTTTTCGAGGTTAGTATACTGTGCCTCTGTCTAACAGTGACACAGAAGTGATACCCGGGGTAAACCTACGATCTCCCATCCACTCATCAAGTTTCCTCTTGAAGAGAGTCAATGAGGAACTCTGCCTAACCTGGACTGGGATTTTATTCCAGAGTGAAGGGAGCCTCTGGGTTATGAATCTGTCCCTTCAGCATGTCCTATTTATTTCAGTGCTGAGGTTCAAGTCTCTCGAACGCGTAGCTCGATGGGATTTGGATTTTCTGAGGTGCAGCATGTCCATTAATTCCGGGTTGGACATGACTTTATACGTCAGGCACAGATTGCCTCTGAACAGGCGGTATGCCACTGAGTAGAGCTGGAGTTTCTTTAACCGGGCAGCATATGGCATCTGTTTGAGCCCTTTGATCCTCTTGGTGAGGTACTTTTGGGGTCTTTCCAGTTGCTGCAGGTGTCTGGTAAGGTACATCCCAAAAGGGGCATTGTACTCAATTATGGGTCTGATGAGGGATGAGTAAAGAGGCATGATGACCTCCCCTGATCTAGATGTGAATCCCTTGATGATTAGGTGGGCTATATAAAATGTTTTTCTAACCACTTTGGCCACGTGGTTGTCAAATGAGAGATTGCTATGAACTTGGGTCCTCAGGTCCCTAATTAGTTCTTCTGTACTTAATGGATTACCACCTATGTGGTAATTTGTGGGCACTTTGTTTTTGCCAAAGGGGGTAACTATACACTATTTGGCATTTAGCTTGAGGCCATGGCTCTGGCACCAGTTGGCTGTTTCTATGAGGCCCTTTTGGAGGATGCTTGTGTCAGCTGGAGAGTCGATTATGGCGCCCAGTTTGCAGTCATCTGCGAACTTGGTCAGCCACAGTCCTTCTGTGTTGGCCTGTACCTCCGAGAAATATATACCGAACAAGAGAGGTCCCAGGACTGAGCCTTGTGGGATACCACTTGTAACTGGTTTGGAGTCAGACATGGCTCCAGCAATTCTAACCATGTGGGTTATGTCCTTGAGCCAGTTTGCAATCCATTTAGTGACATAGGAGTTTATATTTAAGCTGGTGAGCTTATCTATAATGCCCAAGTGGGGTATTGTATCGAAGGCTTTTGCGAGGTCCAGGTAGGCTGTGTGGATCACCTTCCCCTCATCAATGGCCTTGGTGACTGTTTCAAAGAAATCAACCAGGTTTAAGAGGCAGGATCTGCCCTTAACAAAGCCGAACTGGGTAGGATCCAGTGTCTGTAGGTCCCCAATATCTTTATTTATGAGGTCCATGATGATCCTTTCCATAGCTTTGCAGACCAATCTAGTCAGGCTTATGGGGCGATAGTTTCCAGGATCCATTGAGGCACCACCTTTATGGAGAGGGACCACTGTTGCTGTACGCCACTCTTTGGGCACATATCCTGTAGTAAGGCTGAGATTGAACAGTAGTTTTATGTTTGGATTTAGCTCTTCTTGGAGTTCATGTAGGATGCAGCCCGAGACACCGTCTGGTCCCATTGATGCTGTGTTTTTTGCTTTGGAGAGGGTGGCTCTTACCTGAGCATCTGAGATGTCAGGGGGGCAGCACTCTGCTGGGATAGATATTTGCCCTTTTGGTGGGGAGGGGGGGGAGAAGTTTGCGCTGAACCTGTCAGCTAGGATGTTGGCAATGTCTGTGGGTTCAGTGTATTTTTTGTCATTTTGGACTAATTCTGAGCATATCTGGGAATTGCCACCCAGGTTCCTAACATAACTAAAGAAAGTCTTGTGATTATCCTTAGTGTCCTGTGCAATTTTTCTCTCGAAGCTGGCCTTAGACAATTTTATGAGTGCCCGTTGTTTTTTGCTAAAACTGATCAGTGATGCCTTCCCTTTTTGGGATTTTGTTCTATCATTTAGTAGCTTCCTCCTTCTATTGTATAGTTTGTTTATGGCTGGGGTCCACCAGACAGGACATCTGCCTTTGGAGGACTGGGTCTTGGTTTTATTTGGGATCGCATGATCCATGCATTCCTGAAGGTGGTCATAGAATGCGTTTATAAAGGATTCTGCAGTCTGGGCCGTATTTTCCACAGGCCTGGGGGCTTTGAAGGATTTCACCTCGGTTTTGAGGAGTGTGAAATTTGCTTTAGAGAAATTTTTCACTGTGGTTTTCTGGGTAGGGGGTGGGGTTGGGATGTGAATATCCAGTGAGATTAGTTTATGGTCTGATCTTACCAGTGAGGGATACACTTCTTGTCTAGAGCATAGAGTCCCCATGTTGGTGATAATCAGGTCCAGTATGTTTTCCCCTCTTGTTGGAGTGGTAACAAGTTGTCCCATAGCATTTGAGTTTATAAATTCTAGGAACCTTTGGGCTAGGGTGTTAGAGCTAGAGTAATGCTCCCAGTCTATGTTTGGGTAGTTGAAGTCACCCAATATAATGGTGTTTGGAGAGACCTTCATATTTTCCAGTGTTCTCAGAAAGGCCGAGTGGGATTCCTGGGTTTGGGAGGGTGGTCTGTAGCAGGCTATAAACTGGAAGGCAGTTTTACCCACTGTTAGTTGCACATGGATAGTCTCTGATGCTTCGTGCTTTGCCACCAACCTGGAGGTGTGGGTATCTTTGATGAATATCGATACTCCCCCTCCTTTTGTGGTTCGGTCCAAGTTTTGGGGCCGAAAAGCATGGTATAAGGAATAACCTGGTAGTGCTGGGGTGCTCTCTGGATCCCTGAACCAGGTTTCTGTTACTGCACAGATATCAATGTTCTCCATGCTAAGGAGAGTTTCGAGTGCGTGCATCTTGAGGTTTAGACTTCTGGTGTTGAGTAGCATTACTCTTAGTTTCTTATCCCTTGTGATACCTATGGAGGGGGGTTTGTCTTTTGAGCCTTGCCTAAAAAAGGCACTATGGGGGGTAGCAAGAGCCTTTGCCAATATCCGAAAGCCCAGGGGTGACAGGTGCAAGCCGTCCCTAACGAAGCATCGAGGCTTGTCGAACATATCATCCCAAGCTGACAGGAATTGGATCCCCTTTGAATGACACCAGTACTTAAGCCAATTGTTCAAATTGATCATCTTGTCTTCATATTGTGGCATCATTCTTGGTATGGGTAAGATGCTACTCAAGGTCAGTGTCATACCGGCCTGGGCTACATGCTCAGAGAGCTCCTTTATGTCTCTTTTCATGTAGTCCAGGGAGGTACATCTCAGGTCATTCACACCAGCATGGACAATGACTGAGTCATATTTGTACTTGCCTTGGAGTGACCTGAGTGCTTGTGTTATGTGGCGGATCCTAGCACCTGACAGGCTGCTCACCGTGACCCTCTCCTTGTTCAGCCTGGTGAGCGGGACGTCAGTGTGCGTGATGATAGAGTCACCTATTACAAGTGTATCAGGTGTGTTGTTTAGTCTTAAGGGCTGTGACTGTTTGGCACACTGGCTTTGTGAGATATGTGTTGCACGTGTTTTGTTTTGGGGTAGCAGTTGCTTGGGTGTCTGCTTTGGAGGTCTCTGCTGCTTAGGCAGATCTTTATTTAGAGCCTCCGAGTATGTTTTTGTGTGATTATGTGTTTGATTTGCTGTCATGGTAGGTCTATGTGAGACTGGAGTTGTAGTGAGTGTGGTTTCCTTCTCCTCCTGACTGGTTATGCCAGTACTGAGTTGAGAGAGCTTAGCCTCCAGTTTGACTATATAGTTGCATCTCTCACATGTGTTGGAATTTGTTGGGAGGAGGAGAGGGTTGTCTGTGTACATGATGCAGTTGTAACATTGCCTCAAGATTCCCAGATTCACCAGCTGGACTGGAGAGGAGATTGACAACTGACCTTTGGACATGCTAGAATAATATTGGTAATTCCTTAATAATTGAAAACAAGGGCCAGTGGGGAGTGAGGATGTAGTGCTTTTAATTTTTAGTGCTGACTTATATAATTGCTTTAGCGAGCAAGTGCCAGGTAACTTAAGTGCAATGTGTTACAGGTAACTTAAATGCAAAAATGACAAACAGTAACTTTCTTTCAAGTGAAACAAGGAAATAAGTACAGTAAGCAATGCAGATATCACTAGTGATCCACAGAAACGTTGAGAAGCCGCGTATTAGGTGGAATTAGCGTTCCAGGAAATAATAAGCAAACAAACAACAAGCATATAAACAAAGCTAGATTCAGCAGGCCTGGATCTAGTCTATGCTACAGCAAACAAGGTGTACCAATTTCAGTAAGATACAGTTCAAATATTCAGGCACTATAAACCTTTAAGCAGAAATTCCCAGCTCAGAAGGGCTTTTCTGTTTGCAAGTTTCACTTTCTGCCTTTGAATGTAGTCAGCATGACTAAACTACACTTTAGAAAAAAACAGTTTGTAATCACACAAAGAATGACCAAAACCAATGATCAAGCATAGTTCCTAAAATTCAGCAAAGTCATTTTGAGTAAGAGTTACCATTTTATCACAGTATAGCTCACTCAAGACAAACTTGTTGACAATTTTTTTTACAATGGAATATATTTTGAAATTAAATTACATAGTTTCATAAAAATGCATGTCACATTTCAAAGCATAGCAAATACAGGAAAATCCTGTTGCTTCGAAATTAAAAAAAAAAAATAAATAATATATATATATATATATATATATATATATATATATATATATATATATATATGTAGATATAGATATAATGATGTTTGCCTTATCTTTTTCTTCTTCTGTATTCCTTTTTTTGTTTAGAATCAGAACAATGAAGACATTACTTATGCATCACTGAAGCTAGGCGATGGTGCTTCCTGTCCAAGAAACGCTGTTCAAGAAGATGCAACCCAGTATGGACAAGTCAAGCTCAAGTCTGTGCCAGATAGTGATGTTACGTATGCTGATGTCAAAATTGCCAAGTTGCATACACAGTCAGAAATACCTGAATATTACATAGAAGAGCATCATACAGAATATGCTTCAGTCAAGATGAAGCCAAGAAAGTCCAAAAAATGATTTTTGATGTTAATCTCTTAGTAATTTCACATTACTTATAAAGCTCTGTAGCAATACTCACTAATCAGTATTACTATAAAGCTAAACGTCATATTCTAACTCAAGTGATGTAATAGCTGTAGATTCTTCTTTTCACTTCTACTGTTGTTTTAATCAACATGACTGAAATTATATATTTTTTTATTTTGTTGCTGTGACAACTTAAGGAACATAACTGGAATTACAATGTCCATCCCCACTGCCTATGACCAAGAAACCTGGTATAAAGTGTACTTTCATCAAACACTGTCCTGTACCTTTGCTATAACAAACAAGCTCTATCAGGGGGCAATACAGCTAAAAATATTCAGCTCTGTCACTTCTCTCTGTCAGAAGACCTTTCTTCAATGAATCTGTCAAAAAAATAATAAGTCGATATCTAATACCACATATAAAGTAAGAGATCTCACAACAGAACCTGAAGATATAAGTAACAAAACATACTAGTGTGGACAAGATGAAAAATAACATCACTCTTTCTGAGTAAAAGTTATAAAAAGCATAAACGATAAAAAAAAAAACAGGACTAGATGGGATAATTCCAGATTTGTAGAAACTATTGTCTGACAACACTCTAAAAATCTTGCTAAACACATTTGAAAAAGTAAAGAATAGATCTAATCTACCTCCCTCTTGGAAATATTTCCTTATTTCCCCCATATTAAAATCAAACTATGATCCGGTTTCTTGTTCATCTTAAAAATCCTATATCTTCTTTAAATGTAGATTATAAGGTATTCATGTCAATCTTAGCTAAGAGATTAAAATCATCACTTGCTATCTTAATAAAGGAAGATCAAACAGGCTTTATAATTAATAGGAAAGCACATGACAATTTATTTAGGCTATTTTCTTTTGATGACATTGTGGATAAAAGCAAAAATGAATTATCTATAATAAGCCTAGACATAAACAAAGATTTTGACTCAATACACTGGTCCTATCTGTTTAGAACATTAAAAGTGTATTACTTTTCTAATGAATTCATAGAACTAATTAATAACATTTATGTTAACTCAGTAGCTTATGTAAAATAGGCTCTTTCATATTTAGTCCCTTAACAATTTTAAAAGAAACAAAAAAGAATGTCCACTATCCCCTTTATTATTTACACTAGCAGTGGAACTTTTTGCTAACTTCATAAAGCATAATATAAATACAAAAGGTTATAAATTAAATGAAAACATTTCCCCCAAAATTCAGTTCTTTGCAGATGATATTTTAATCACTAGTGGACATATTGAAACATCTCTAGAACATTTAATAAAATTTAATGGACTTGTTTGAAAAACTATCAGGGCTAAAATGCAATCAAAATAAAACAAAGACATTGTAATAAATAAACAGATAGATTGACTACATTTAAAAACTTCAACTGTGATAATTCTCAATAAAAATATTTAGGAATAATCATTGAATCAACCTATAAATATTTAATAACTAATAATCAGCAGCTAATTAATACTGTAACAAAATTAACAGAAACATGGAATAAAATATTATTTACTTTTAAGGAAAGGCTAACTCTAATTAAAATCATTGTATTACCAAAGACTTTATACATCAGCCAATCACTAATACTCCCTCACCAAAAACAATTATAAAAGAGTTCAAATCCATGTGACATGGATATACCACCACTGCCAACCACTATGTGATGACCCTCCACTTCTGGGCCAATAATTAAGAAGCCTCAATCCTCACCACTGGCATCAGTGGGGGACATTCACTGCAAGGATATCTGGTACACACACAGTATCTGCAGATGCAGTTGTCTGTATCAAGCACAATCAATCACAATTCCCCTTAAAAGCATACAGGGAACACAGTCAGTCCGAGGTCTGGATGTCTCTATGTCTGTCTCCCTCCAGATCCCCAATAAGTCTCCCCACTGGTACAGCCAAAGAGTTGAGTCTTTAGCCAGGGTTCCAAGCCAAGTCATTCTACACTCCCTCTGTCCAACCAGTGCTTTGTGTCCTTACCCACGTTTTACAAGAAGCTAAATTCTTCTTATACCTCATGCTGGAACTCAAGTCATGAAACACTGATAAGACAAAACAATAAAAATATAATTGAGGCATTCATAAATATTAATAGAAATACATTCATTGTATTATAAAATATTATATGTTGAATGAAAAACACCAATATATCCTCTTTAATTTATGAATCAAATTCTTTTATTATTGAAAACCTCATTAACTCAAATTATATATGTAAAGATCTATCAATAATATTATTCCAAATAGCTTACATGAATGGATGTCTAATGTCTTTTAATACCAAAACATGATAGATTTGAAGAAGAATGGGCTTATACATTGGCATCAATCTGTGTCAGGTTGTGTCAGGAAACAAAAAACATTTTGCAGACTATATGATTGCAAAGCATAGTATAGAAAATAATAGCTGGTTAGATTTGCAAGCATGAAAAGAATTTCTACAAGATAAAATCAAAGTAACATTCAATACAATTCCTAAAATTCTAAACCTCCTATCTAATATTAATAACAAATCATCTAATAATATTTCTTCATTATCAATTATTTACAAAATCCTAAGAATTGAATTTGCCTTCTCTGATAGCTCATTCTGGTCATACTCAACTAAAATTAATGAGGAGGAATTTTTGGATAATAACAAAAAACTAATATTGAAATCAGCATTGAAAACAACATATTCTCCATACTAGAAACATTTACATGGAAATGTATACATAAACATTTTCTCACACCATGGCAGCTACATATAAATTAGAAAACACAAAATTTTGAAGATGTGAGACAGACCTTAATGCTGATTGGTAACATATGATAATGGTTGTAAAATATTTTTTCCATTTTGGACTGACTTCAGAATTTTTTGTAGAGCATTGTGGTCAGATAAGTGTAACATCACAGATATATTATTAAATGCACCTATACTGGAAATGATTTCAGTATCACAAATAACCCTGCTTTAATGTATTTTAGCAGTAGCTAAAAATATCATTACAAAAAATGGAAAACAAAGACAACTATCTCATTTGATAATGAATTTATTTGTCTAGCAAAGCCAGTATGCAATAATGAAACACTTACTAAAAGGATGAGAACTAAAAATGTGACACATCAGTTATTAGGTTGGGAAAAATTACAAAGCTTGTTAGAAAAGTATTAACCATGTTATTAATGTTTTGAATTTTGTTATAGACTTTATAAATAGTATTACTTAAATTCATGAGATTGTTAATTAATACTTGTGTAAATAATTATTGTTTTATTTTAAAATCAAATAAAAAAATAAAAAAATAAAAATAATGAACAGATGCACATTTATTCAAAAATTTCCAATAGACATCCAGTGAGCACTTTCGTCTTCAGTAAGACTTCATCAGACTGGATGAAAAAAAAAGACAGAATACGTCATTATATACACATTCAGATTAACTCAAAACCAATTAAAATAGTTAAGCAATTAATCAATTACTGCCTTATTCCATGTTTGAAATATTTCCTCCTTAAATATATCTTAAAATTCTCCATGTCCTTTAGCCCTGGAGGGTTGCTAGCATCTAACGTCAACTGCCAGCAATATTCCCTTCTGTCTAATTTTTCTTCAGCATCTAATATAT